>NC_056440.1:6082293-6132293 GCF_018296145.1 Oncorhynchus tshawytscha | reverse complement strand
GATTGTCCTGGGGTTGATCCACAATCATTTCAATTTAAAGGGATTGTCCTGGGGTTGATCCACAGTCACTTCATCTTAAAGGGATTGTCCTGGGGTGGATCCACATCTTTATATCCTCCATAACCTAGAGCTACATCTCTACTGGCACAGCCCATATCCTGATGACCCCCTAGGGACACTCCCAGAGCTGATCCTGCTACAGGGTTGATGGGTGGGTCACACAAGCTGGTACGCCCCACACCGGTAGACTCCACACCAGTAGGCCCCACACCAGTAGGCCCCACACCAGTAGGCCCCACACCAGTAGGCCCCACACCGGTAGGCCCCACACCGGTAGGCCCCACACCGGTAGGCCCCACACCGGTAGACCCCACACCGGTAGGCCCCACACCGGTAGACCCCACACCGGTAGGCCCCACACCGGTAGACCCCACACCGGTAGGCCCCACACCGGTAGGCCCCACACCGGTAGGACCCCACACCGGTAGGCCCCACACCGGTAGGCCCCACACCGGTAGGCCCCACACCGGTAGACCCCACACCGGTAGACCCCACACCGGTAGACCCCACACCGGTAGACCCCACACCGGTAGGCCCCACACCGGTAGGCATCACACCGGTAGGCCCCACACCGGTACGCCCCACACCGGTAGGCCCCACACCGGTAGGCATCACACCGGTACGCCCCACACCGGTACGCCCCACACCGGTACACCCCACACCGGTACGCCCCACACCGGTACGCCCCACACCGGTACGCCCCACACCAGTAGACCCCACTTTCTCACATCCTCGGAGAGCAGGATGTGAACTTATATTCGCCGTCTTTTCCTTCCCGTTTTCTAAAACAGAATGTTGCGTCTCTCTTATGGTCGCCTGCGTCATAAACGCAGGTAGACCTACGTCGTGATGTTCACGTCTTGTGTACACGTCAATAACTTATGGACGATGTACAATTCCACCATCATTACCATCTCTAAAATCCCACATTGTGGGAGAATAACCCAAAGCATTCTGACTGCCTGTTGTTGTGTGACCAAATGGCACCCTGTTCCCGTTATAGGGTGCCATAGGGCTTTGGTCAAAAGAGGTGCACTATATAGGGAATAGGGCTCCATTTGGTACTTAAACATCGAGATTGTGCCAGATTCTCTAGTCTGCCCTCCATACATGCCTAGTCACAGTAGTAACCAAGCAACCAGCTCCTTTTATGATGGCTGCCTTGACTGAAGGCCTACAGTCTTCAGGTTTTAACTGTGGCGCTATGTTGGTGGTCAGAATCTCTGCCTTAATGCAGGCTGGGTTGGAACCTGTCTTGATGTAGGATGTTCAGCTGCTGTGGCAGACAGACAGACAGGCAGGCAGGCAGACAGACAGACAGACAGACAGACAGACAGACAGACAGACAGACAGACAGACAGACAGACAGACAGACAGACAGACAGACAGACAGACAGACAGACAGACAGACAGACAGACAGACAGACAGACAGACAGACAGACAGACAGACAGACAGACACTATATCTCGTGATACCGTCATCTCCTCATAAAATAATGTCTGCGTCCTCCTGAAGATTTATTACAGATTCCTGGCTGGCGCTATGTTCATCAATACACAGACAGACACACACACACACACACAGACACAGACACAGACACACACACACACAGACTTGCGCGTCTCTGTAAGTGTGTGGATTTCATGTATATTTTCACTCAGTTAGCATCCTAGGCTCAAGGGATTTCTGTGTTTTAAACCTTTTTCGTAAATTACAATTCCCTCAACAAGGCTCAAAGTCCGGTATGGTGATCCTTGAATAGTGTGTGTGTATAATATGTTGAGCCTGAAGTTTAATATGAATAGTGCTTATAGCTTTATCAGTTATAATGGCTTACAGTCACAGTCCTGAAGTCAGAGGAACTTTACACAGGGACTTAACACAGGGACTTTACACAGGGACTTTACACAGGGACTTTACACAGGGACTTTACACAGGGACTTTACACAGGAACTTTACACAGGGACTTTACACAGGAACTTTACACAGGAACTTTACATAGTACCTTTACACAGGGACTTTACACAGGGACTTTACACAGGAACTTTACACAGGGACTTTACACAGGGACTTTACACAGGGACTTTACACAGGACTTTACACAGGAACTTTACACAGGGACTTTACACAGGAACTTTACACGGAACTTTACATAGTACCTTTACACAGGAACTTTACACAGGGACTTTACACAGGAACTTTACATAGTACCTTTACACAGGGACTTTACACAGGGACTTTACACAGGAACTTTACACAGTACCTTTACATGTTACTAGCCAGGATACAGTACCTTTACACAGTACCTTTACATGTTACTAGCCAGGATACAGTACCTTTATACAGTACCTTTACATGTTACTAGCCAGGACACAGTACCTTTACACAGTACCTTTACACAGTACCTCTACATGTAACCAGCCAGGATACAGTACCTTTACACAGTACCTCTACATGTAACCAGCCAGGATACAGTACCTTTACACAGTACCTTTACACAGTACCTTTACACAGTACCTTTACACAGTACCTTTACACAGTACCTTTACACAGTACCTTTACACAGTACCTCTACATGTAACCAGCCAGGATACAGTACCTTTACACAGTACCTTTACACAGTACCTCTACATGTAACCAGCCAGGACACAGTACCTTTACACAGTACCTTTACACAGTACCTTTACACAGTACCTTTACATGTAACCAGCCAGGACACAGTACCTTTACACAGTACCTTTACACAGTACCTTTACATGTAACCAGCCAGGACACAGTACCTTTACACAGTACCTTTACACAGTACCTCTACATGTAACCAGCCAGGATACAGTACCTTTACACAGTACCTTTACACAGTACCTTTACACAGTACCTTTACACAGTACCTTTACACAGTACCTTTACATGTTACTAGCCAGGATACAGTACCTTTACACAGTACCTTTACACAGTACCTTTACACAGTACCTTTACACAGTACCTTTACACAGTACCTTTACATGTTACTAGCCAGGATACAGTACCTTTACACAGTACCTTTACACAGTACCTCTACACAGTACCTTTACACAGTACCTCTACATGTAACCAGCCAGGATACAGTACCTTTACACAGTACCTTTACACAGTACCTCTACATGTAACCAGCCAGGATACAGTACCTTTACACAGTACCTTTACACAGTACCTTTACACAGTACCTTTACACAGTACCTTTACACAGTACCTTTACATGTAACCAGCCAGGACACAGTACCTTTACACAGTACCTTTACACAGTACATTTTACACAGTACCTTTACACAGTACCTTTACATGTTACTAGCCAGGATACAGTACCTTTACACAGTACCTTTACACAGTACCTTTACACAGTACCTTTACACAGTACCTTTACACAGTACCTCTACATGTAACCAGCCAGGACACAGTACCTTTACACAGTACCTTTACACAGTACCTTTACACAGTACCTTTACACAGTACCTCTACATGTAACCAGCCAGGACACAGTACCTTTACACAGTACCTTTACACAGTACCTTTACACAGTACCTTTACACAGTACCTTTACATGTAACCAGCCAGGACACAGTACCTTTATACAGTACCTTTACACAGTACCTTTACACAGTACCTTTACACAGTACCTTTACATGTTACTAGCCAGGTTATTTTACAGCGGGGCTATACATTTGGGGTTTTTTTCTTCTCCTCATCATTCCTGTCAAATACAGGAAGCCTACTCAAATAATTAACATCCAATCACATTAACCGTTACTCATCCAATCACATTAACCGTTACTCATCCAATCACATTAACCGTTACTCATCCAATCACATTAACCGTTACTCATCCAATCACATTAACCGTTACTCATCCAATCACATTAACCGTTACTCATCCAATCACATTAACCGTTACTCATCCAATCACATTAACCGTTACTCATCCAATCACATTAACCGTTACTCATCCAATCACATTAACCGTTACTCATCCAATCACATTAACCGTTACTCATCCAATCACATTAACAGTTACTCATCCAATCACATTAACAGTTACTCATCCAATCACATTAACCGTTACTCATCCAATCACATTAACAGTTACTCATCCAATCACATTAAGTTACTCATCCAATCACATTAACAGTTACTCATCCAATCACATTAACAGTTACTCATCCAATCACATTAACCGTTACTCATCCAATCACATTAACAGTTACTCATCCAATCACATTAACAGTTACTCATCCAATCACATTAACAGTTACTCATCCAATCACATTAACAGTTACTCATCCAATCACATTAACAGTTACTCATCCAATCACATTAAGTTACTCATCCAATCACATTAACAGTTACTCATCCAATCACATTAACAGTTACTCATCCAATCACATTAACCGTTACTCATCCAATCACATTAACAGTTACTCATCCAATCACATTAACAGTTACTCATCCAATCACATTAACAGTTACTCATCCAATCACATTAACAGTTACTCATCCAATCACATTAACAGTTACTCATCCAATCACATTAACAGTTACTCATCCAATCACATTAACAGTTACTCATCCAATCACATTAACAGTTACTCATCCAATCACATTAACCGTTACTCATCCAATCACATTAACAGTTACTCATCCAATCACATTAACAGTTACTCATCCAATCACATTAACAGTTACTCATCCAATCACATTAACAGTTACTCATCCAATCACATTAACAGTTACTCATCCAATCACATTAACAGTTACTCATCCAATCACATTAACAGTTACTCATCCAATCACATTAACCGTTACTCATCCAATCACATTAACAGTTACTCATCCAATCACATTAACAGTTACTCATCCAATCACATTAACAGTTACTCATCCAATCACATTAACAGTTACTCATCCAATCACATTAAGTTACTCATCCAATCACATTAACAGTTACTCATCCAATCACATTAACAGTTACTCATCCAATCACATTAACAGTTACTCATCCAATCACATTAACAGTTACTCATCCAATCACATTAACAGTTACTCACCCAATCACATTAACAGTTACTCATCCAATCACATTAACCGTTACTCATCCAATCACATTAACAGATACTCATCCAATCACATTAACAGTTACTCATCCAATCACATTAACAGTTACTCATCCAATCACATTAACCGTTACTCATCCAATCACATTAACAGTTACTCATCCAATCACATTAACAGTTACTCTCTCACAGGAAACCTTCAGTCTTGCTTATGATACCATTAATAAGAAGGGGCTAGAAGCGTCTTATAAGGTGAGCTACCGAGTGGCTGGGACAGGCAAGCCCCATACTATTGTGGACGACTTAATTATTCCTGCTGCCGTGGATATGGCTGGGACAATGCTGGGGGAAAAGGCCAAAAAATACAGACAATAACTTCATCAAACAACACTGTTTCACGACCCATCAGTGACATGGCAGGAGAGGTTTTGAAACAATTACTGCTTCACATACAAGCCAGTTAATTATATGCGTTACAGCTGGATGAGTCAACAGACATGGCGGGCCTGGCACAGCTCCTGGTATATGTCCGTTACGTTTATAGGGGATCAATTAAGGAAGACATCCTCTTCTGCAAACCACTGGAAACCAGCAGTTGCTCCTGACGCCACTTGGGTAAACTGCAGCATCCACTGAGAGGCTCTTGGGTACACTGCAGCATCCACCGAGAGGCACTTGGGTACACTGCAGCATCCACCGAGAGGCACTTGGGTACACTGCAGCATCCACCGAGAGGCACTTGGGTACACTGCAGCATCCACCGAGAGGCACTTGGGTAAACTGCAGCATCCACCGAGAGGCACTTGGGTACACACTGCAGCATCCACCGAGAGGCACTTGGGTACACTGCAGCATCCACCGAGAGGCTCTTGGGTACACTGCAGCATCCACCGAGAGGCTCTTGGGTACACTGCAGCATCCACCGAGAGGCTCTTGGGTACACTGCAGCATCCACCGAGAGGCTCTTGGGTACACTGCAGCATCCACCGAGAGGCTCTTGGGTACACTGCAGCATCCACCGAGAGGCTCTTGGGTACACTGCAGCATCCACCGAGAGGCTCTTGGGTACACTGCAGCATCCACCGAGAGGCTCTTGCTGCCAAGGGAATGCCTGACAGCTTGAAAGACGTTTTGGACACTACAGTGAAAATGGTTAACTTTGTTAAAGCAAGGCCCCTGAACTCTCATGTATTTTCTGCATTATGCAATGATATGGGCAGCGACCATGTAACGCTTTTACAACAGAAGTGCGTTGGTTATCAAGGGGCAAAGTATTCACACGCTCTTTTTTAAATTGAGAGACGAGCTTAATGTTTCTTTCTTTACTGACCATAATTTTCACTTGTCTGACCGTTTGCATGATGATGAGTTTCTCACACGACTGGCCTGTCTGGGTGAAGTTTTTCACTTGTCTGACCGCTTGCATGATGATGAGTTTCTCACACGACTGGCCTGTCTGGGTGATGTTTTTCACTTGTCTGACCTCTTGCATGATGACTAGTTTCTCACACGACTGGCCTATCTGGGTGATGTTTTTCACTTGTCTGACCTCTTGCATGATGACTAGTTCCTCACACGACTGGCCTATCTGGGTGATGTTTTTCACTTGTCTGACCTCTTGCATGATGACTAGTTCCTCACACGACTGGCCTGTCTGGGTGATGTTTTTCACTTGTCTGACCGGTTGCATGATGACTAGTTTCTCACACGACTGGCCTATCTGGGTGATGTTTTTCACTTGTCTGACCTCTTGCATGATGACTAGTTTCTCACACGACTGGCCTGTCTGGGTGATGTTTTTCACTTGTCTGACCGGTTGCATGATGACTAGTTTCTCACACGACTGGCCTGTCTGGGTGATGTTTCTTCTTGCCTGAATGATCTGAATCTAGGATTACAGGGACTCTCTGCAACTATACGTGCGGACAAAATTAAGGCTATGATTAAGAAGTTGGAGCTCTTTTCTGTCTGCATTAACAAGGACAACTCACAGGTCTTTCCATCATTGTATGTATGATTTGCGTGCAAATGAACTCAAGCTTACAGACAATGTCAAATGTGATATAGTGAGTGAGGTGGGTGCGCAATAACGCAGGTACTTTCCCGAAACGGACGACACAAACAACTGGATTCGTTATCCCTTTCATGCCCTGCCTCCAGTCCACTTACCGATATCTGAACAAAAGAGCCTCATCGAAATTGCAACACGCGGTTCTGTGAAAATTGAATTTAATCAGACGCCACCGCCAGATTTCTGGATTGGGCTGCGTTCAGAGTTTCTTGCCTTGGAAAATCGCTGTTAAGACACTGATGCCCTTTGCAACCACGTACCTATGTGAGAGCTGATTCTCAGCCCTCACTAAGCATGAAAACTTAATACAGGCACAGACTGTGTGTGGAAAATGATTTAAGACAGACTCTCATCAGACTCTCATCTCAGACTCTCACAACCCAACATTGCAGAGTTATGTGCATCCTTTCAAGTTCACCCTTCTCATTAACTATGGTGAGTTATGATGACAAAAAAAACTACATTTGAGAGTGTGCTGACCCTGGTGCTAGAGGGGGTACGCAGCTGGAGGTTGAATGTTTGAAGGGGTACGGGACTATAGAAAGTTTGGGAACCACTGGTGTATAGAATCATTGTACAGCTCTGAAACATATTTTCAATAAACAAAAGTATTTTATTTTCAGCTGTTTGAAGCTGGAGTACAAATCCATTAAAAAAAAAAACACTCAAAAGCGAAACTGGAAGCATAGAATTAGCACACATAACACAGATCTACCGCTTCTTAGACTTGCTCTCATTGAGAGTGACAGATCTATAACTCAAATTTCTATGTGAATTTGTTCGGTCACCCAAAAAGTTACATATTGCAGCTTTAAATATTGATGTTACAATATATAATTTGTACATTTATGTATTTTTTAAAATTTTATTTGATTTTTTTACCCCTTTTTCTCCACAATTTCCTGGTAACCAATTGGTAGTTAGTCTTGTCCCATCGCTGCAACTCCCGTATGAACCGGGGTGAAGATCAAGGGTGATGCATCCTCTGAAACACGACACCTGCCAAGCCGCCCTGCTTCCTGACACACTTCTCGCTTAACCCGGAAGCCAGACACACCAATGTCAGAAGAAACACCGTACAGCTGGCGACCGAAGTCAACGTGCATGTGCCCGGCCTGCCACAAGGAGTCGCTAGAGCGCGATGGGACAAGCACATCCCAGCTGGCCGAACCCTCCCCTAACCCGGACGACGCCGGGCCAATTTTGCGCCGCCTCATGGTTCTCCCGGTCACGGCCAGCTACTACACAGTCTGGGATCGAACCCGGGTCTGCTGTGATGCCTCTAGCACTGCGAACTAGACCAGTCAAGTTCTTCCACAACGATCTCAACAAACCATTTCTGTGTGGACCTCACTTTGTTCACAAGGGCATTGTCATGCTGGAACAGGAAAGGGTCTTCCCCAAACTGTTGCCACAAAGTTGGAAACACAGAATCGTCTAGAATGCCATTGTATGCTGAAGCGTTAAGATTTTTCTTCACTGGAACTAAGGGGCCTAGACCGAACCATGAAAACAGACCCAGACCATTATTCCTCCTCCACCAAACTTTACAGCTGGCACTATGCATTGGGGCAGGTAGCGTTACCCTGGCATTCGCCAAACCCAGATTTGTCCGTCGGACTGCCAGATGGTGAAGCATGATTCATCACTCCAGAGAACACATTTCAACTGCTCCAGAGTCTAATGTTGGCAAGCTTTACACCACTCCAGTCGACGCTTGGCATTGAACATGGTGATCTTAGGCTTGAGTGTGGCTGCTCGGTTATGGAAACCCATTTCATGAACCTCCCGACGAACAGTTATTGTGCTGATGTTGCTGCTTCCAGAGGCAGTTTGTAATTCGGTAGTGACAGACGATCTTTACACGCTTCAGCACTCAGAGGTCCAGTTCTGTGAGCTTGTGTGGCCTACCACTTCACGGCTGAGCCATTCTTGCTCCTAGACGTTTCCTCTTCACAATAGCAGCACTTACATTTGACAAGGGCAGCTCTAGCAGGGCAGAAATTTGACAAACTGAAAGGTGGGATCCTATGAGGGTGCCACGTCGAAAGTCATTTAGCTCTTCAGCACGGGCCGTTCTACTGCCAATGGTTGCCTATGGAGATTGCATGGCTGTGTGCTCGATTTTATACACCTGTCAGCAACGGGTGTGTCTGAAATAGCCAAATCCACAAATTTGAAGGGGTGTCCACATACTTTTACTGTAGCATTTAGGAAAAAACACACTTGTTTGACTCCATCAAACATCAAGTGATAGATTTTAAACAAACACATATACATTGAATACATTGAACAACCCCATACAATGATTAGTTAGTGAAAAAAATATATACAAAATCTCTTTCATAAGTTCTTTGAACAATAAAAGCAAATTTACCAACATTTCTGAAAATGGATATATAGCGTTTTGTGACGAAACTTTTCAATTTCCCTCCCCGTCTTCTCTCTCGTCCCCCACAGTCTCAGAGTCAGCCCCATCTAGGCCTGAGGCACGCCTCCAAGCAGCGGGTAGGTAACATTCCTGATTTTACACTAAACACAGTTTTTGTTGTTGTGTGGACTCTTCCTCTGCAGTTTCTCTGCTGCTAGTCTCTGTGTTGCAGGACGGTCACCTTCCGTACACTCTACGTGTCCAAGAGTAGAATACACAGACACACAGACATGCACGGATAGCAGTCCGGAGGAATTACAACATCAAAGCGTAGAAAGGGGCGTAACAAAAAATTTAACTGGCCTAGACACCTGATCCCCTGCCTCTGTCCTGTCAGACAATGCTATAGGTAGTTGATCAGAGAGAAGTAGCTCCTTCAAAGACTCTATGGTGTCCCAATGTCCCATTACAGACACCGACAGTAGAGACTACGGTAACCCAATGTCCCATTAAAGACACCGACAGTAGAGACTACGGTAACCCAATGTCCCATTACAGACACCGACAGTAGAGACTATGGTGGTTCTATTAAGATAACATAGGGAATTGTTTTAAGATGGTCATACCATGGATCATTTAGCTATTTGATTTTCAATTTTAGGACCCCTGTAGGCTATTTGATCAAAATATTGACTTTACTGCTATAGCCCATAGAAATGCATTGAATAACACATTCCTAAAAAGGTAAAACAGATTGTCTGAAAAATAGCGCCACCTTGTGGTGGTATCCAATAGATGTTCTGGTTTAGAGTGTTAGGTCCAACTGTCCCAGAGTCCCCGGCAAAGAGGACTGATAATGACCAGCAGGAAACAGGGATACAACTCAAACTTTATTACCATATAGAACAGACAGGCACACACAGCAAACAGACAGGCACACACACACGCACACAGGCACACAGGCACACACACACACACACACAAATAAATAAAATTTGATTTGATTTGACACACACACACAAACACACACACACACACACACACACACACAGCAAACAGACAGGCGCACACACACACACACACACACACACAGCAAACAGACAGGCGCACACACACACACACACACACACACAGCAAACAGACAGGCACACAGGCACACACACACACACACACACACACACACACACACACACACACACACACACACACACAGCAAACAGACAGGCGCACACACACACACACACAGCAAACAGACAGGCAGGCACACAGGCACACAGGCACACACACACACACACACACACACAGACACACACAGACACACACAAACAGACAGGCGCACACACACACACACACACACACAAACAGACAGGCGCACACACACACACACACACACACACACAGCAAACAGACAGGCGCACACACACACACACACACACACATACACACACAGCAAACAAGAAGAGGAATACGATAGTTGAAAGTGGTTTCTGTAATGGACCAGAAGACCTAGGATATACAGTATATTACACCAGGGCAATAACGTATGACTAAATGCTATGTATTAGCTATACAATAACAGTGATGTTAAATACAGAGTGATAACAGCAATATAGCATATATGACAATGGCTGTACAGTGATAGGCTAAATAGCTACTACAGTGTAAGTGGTATGCTAACAGGGTTAACATAGCATTCAATGGAAAATAGTATGCAGTAGCTAAGGTAATGGATAGGCTAGCCGCTAGTAGGCCAGCAGTAGACAATAACACACTATAAACATATATGAATGCTAGTAGCGGTGGGCTAATATAGCACGCATAGAACTGTATAAACACAACAGTGGGCTAGCATGCTAAACTAGGCCATGGGCTAGTAGTAGCAGACAGTATATACAAGGGAGGCTAGCAGGCTAGGCTAGTAGGCCAATGGTTCTGGGATGGCATGGCGGTGGTTAGCGGCTAGTGGGTTAGCATGCTATGGATAGCAATACCAGTATGTAAACAATGATATGGCCTGAGGGTCTGCCATGTTGAATGGGGCACATGACCATAACAGGAAGTAAACCGTGACGTGATGACATCACTGGTCGGCCATATTGGCTAGCTGGTAGCCATCTTAGCCCATAGACGTAATGCCAAAGGGGCAGGAAAATGGATTATGCAACAACAAGTGTTTGGTTTTTTTGGTCCTGTACTCCCTGACGAAGGCCATGCTAAAACGCTCCAGAGTTGTAAATATTTTTGTTGTATTGAATGTCGTAATGATAAAGGCCTTTTAACTCGATGAAGAGTAATTTGGTCGTCCTTGTTTTTTTGTTTTTTTTGTTTTTTTTTAAGGCAGTGGACAAACAATAATCAACATTATGGACATATGACATGCATCTGTGAATCACTTCACACTCATAGGTAATTTATTTATAATTGGTCCATTCAACTGAATGTAATCTGATTTTAATTTTATTTTCACATTTCGGGCCAACCGTCGTTGGGACGTTGACCAATGAGAAGACACATTATGATAACAAAAGAGGAAGTCACTTCCTCCTGAACTTACTTTTGATTGGCTGTGGGTAAACATTTTGGTTTCTGATTGGCAGTTTTTTTTTAAATACATTTTTTTAAACCTGTATTTAACTAGGTAAGTCAGTTCAGATCATGTTTGGTGGGATTGTTGTCTAGTGCTTGTGGTGGGATACAGTGACCTCACTATGGAGAGGATTGGGTTGTTTTTTTTTAAACCTGTATTTAACTAGGTAAGTCAGTTCAGATCATGTTTGGTGGGATTGTTGTCTAGTGCTTGTGGTGGGATACAGTGACCTCACTATGGAGAGGATTGGGTTGTTGTTTTTTTAAACCTGTATTTAACTAGGTAAGTCAGTTCAGAACATGTTTGGTGGGATTGTTGTCTAGTGCTTGTGGTGGGATACAGTGACCTCACTATGGAGAGGATTGGGTTGTTGTTTTTTTAAACCTGTATTTAACTAGGTAAGTCAGTTCAGAACATGTTTGGTGGGATTGTTGTCTAGTGCTTGTGGTGGGATACAGTGACCTCACTATGGAGAGGATTGGGTTGGCGTCGGCACGTATTAGTCATCTATTGTTTGATTTTCTGTATTTGGGTGAGAACCATAACAACCATCTGTAGGTTTTTACAAAAAAAACACGCCGCATAAAAGGTTATGAGGATACTAGAATGATACTATGGAGAGTAATGAGACTGAAAAGCCATGATACACAGGCACACTAGTCTATGACAGTGGACAGATGGCATCAGACGCCATAAAGCTGGACTATTTGCGAGCAGTCCCTTTGTTTTGATCAGCGCAGGAACCCACCGTGGCCTCCCTGCCTCTCGGTCGAGGTGAAATGCAAATGACGATGGCAGCGAAGCCTCTTCAAAAGACCAATTAACAGCCAACAAAGGAGACGTGGTGGCTGCATGCAAGGTTGCTTGGCTAGTTAGTTAATTTGGGGAGATTTATGCATAGGGCCCATGGGGCGCCTCGTCAACAGTAGTGCACTATGTAGGGTATAGTGTGCCATAGGGCCCTGGTCAAAAGTAGTGCACTAGATAGGGTATAAGTGTGCGATTGGGGAAGCATACATTGTGTGTGCGTCGAGCTCCGAGCCTGGCAAATGACTTATTTAATCACTTAGCCTCGAGGCATGTGAAGCGGCTAGATTTATAGACGAGCAACATTCCTCGTTTATCTGAAAACAATTACAAGGCTCTTTATGTTTGTGTGCTCCATCTCTCTCCCAGTCCTGGACCAGCTCCTGTGGGAACTCAGGGTCCTTCTGGTTGGATCTGACCTTAGTGTTTCTCTATGCAAACCAGTGTGTTTTGGGTCCTGGAGCATAGCTGGTGGCTAGGCGGTTCTCTATTGAGTCACAGGTGGGTGATTTGTTGGGAAAGCCCATGGAGATACGTATTTATGTCATTCTGTGGGAAATCCCTGCAGAGTGACTCCCAGAGCAGCTCTCTACTAGCTACTACTAGAGCTGGTCCACCACCAGGCTTAATGTATTTTCTACCACGACTGATGCTTCTGTTAGTATGTGTCAGGTGTTTAATCCAAGGGTCTATATACAGCCACCTCTGTTTGTTGTAATCGGCTTCTTCTTATAAAATGATAGAGACCTACCCTTCAAGGGTATTTTGGTTTATTGTCACCATTTGATTTCCAATAGGTACTGCCTTACCAAGCAAAAAGGCAATAACTGCTCATAGCGTGGAACTGAGAAAATGGCTTTTATTTACCTTGGTTTCATAGTAACTTTATACAGTTACTGCTAACATGACCCCCATTTTCTCCAGAACACAATACAATAGTGTCACGGTCGTCATATGGAGACCAAGGTTCCGGTCTGTGGCCCGTCGTTGGAGGTTCCGGACTGTGGCCCGTCGTTGGAGGTTCCGGACTGTGGCCCGTCGTTGGAGGTTCCGGACTGTGGCCCGTCGTTGGAGGTTCCGGACTGTGGCCCGCGTTGGAGGTTCCGGAGGTGGAGGTTCCGGACTGTGGCCCGCCGTTGGAGGTTCCGGACTGTGGCCCGCCGTTGGAGGTTCCGGACTTCCGTTGGAGGTTCCGGGCTGTGGCCCGTCGTTGGAGGTTCCGGTCTGTGGCCGGACATTCTGGACTGGGTACTGTCGCCGGACACTCTGGACTGGGTACTGTCGCCGGACGCTCTGGACTGGGTACTGTCGCCGGACACTCTGGACTGGGTACTGTCGCCGGACACTCTGGACTGGGTACTGTCGCCGGACACTCTGGACTGGGTACTGTCGCTGGACATTCTGGACTGCCGAGGCGCACTATAGGCCTGGTGCGTGGTGCCGGCACTGGTGGTACCGGTCTGGGGACACGCACCTCAGGGCGAGTGCGAGGAGCAGGAACAGGGAGTACTGGACCCTGGAGGCGCACTGGTGGCCTGGTGGTACCGGGCTGGGGACACGCACCTCAGGGCGAGTGCGGGGAGGAGGAACAGGACGTACTGGACTGTGGAGGTGTACTGGAGGTCTGGAGTGTAGAGCTGACACAACCCGTCCTGGCTGGATGTTTATTTTCACCCAAATGCAGGGCGCTGGCACAGGACGCACTGGGCTGTGCAGACTCACTGGAGACAGAGTATGCAAAGCCGGCGCAGGATATCCTGGTCCAAGGAGGTACACTGGAGACCAGGAGCGCTGGGCCGGCACCCTTCTTCCTGGCTGGATGCCCATTCTAGCCCGGCCAATGCGAGAATAGTGCACTGGAGACACCGTGTGCTCCACCGCATAACACGGTGCCTGACCAGTAACAAGCTCCCCACAGTAAGCACGAGGAGTTGGCTCAGGTCTCCGACCTGACTCATGCAATCTCATCATGTGCCACCCCAAAAAAATTGTTGGGGCTGCCTCTCGGGCTTCCGTGCTAGCCGTGTAACCTCAAAACTATACAAAATAACAAAACGAACCGTGAAGCTATATGACTAGTGCAAACAGGCACCTAAACATAGAATAACAACCCACAAACTATCCAAGGAATATGGCTGCCTAAATATGGTCCCCAATCAGAGACAACGATAAACAGCTGCCTCTGATTGAGGACCAATCTAGGCAACCATAGACATAAAAACACCTAGACTAGAAAAAATCCCATAAACATACAAAAACTCCTAGACAACACAAAAACTACACAAACCACCCTTGTCACACCCTGACCTAACCAAATAATAGAGAAAACAAAGATAACTAAGGTCGGGGCGTGAAAATAGAGGAAGGATACTTCTCCACATGATTAAGCATGTATTTAATGTAGCAAAAATGACATGAACTAATTTTCGACCAAATGAGCTGTTACTGCCATTTTGCTTGGTAGGTCAGCATAGTACTCAGTAAATCCACTTGCGTTTGTTATTCCCAAATGCATCAGTTACGTTTGATGACCATTATATTATATATTACACAACCGTTTGTTTTTCTTTGGTGACAGCAATGGGAAGTGACATAACAGCGATGGGAAGTGACATAACAGCAGTGGGAAGCAACAACGTCGCCTATGGGCACAAACCCACCGTCGCTGGACCAGACAGGACTGGCAAAAGGTGCTCTTCACTGACGAGTTGCGGTTTTGTCTCACCGGGGGTGATGGTCGGATTCGCATTTATCATCAAAGGAATGAGCGTTACACTGAGGCCTGAACTCTGGAGCGGGATCGATTTGGAGGTGGAGGGTCCGTCACGGTCTGGGGCGGTGTGTCACAGCATCATCGAACTGAGCTTGTTGACATTGCAGTCAATCTCAACGCTGTGCGTTACAGGGAAGACATCCTCATGTGTTACCCTTCCTGCAGGCTCATCCATACTGCTCGTTCAGTGCGTGATTTCCTGCAAGACAGGAATGTCAGTGTTCTGCCATGGCCAACGACGAGCCCGGATCTCAATCCCATTGAGCACGTCTGGGACCTGTTGGATCGGAGGGTGAGGGCTAGGGCCATTCCCCCCAGAAATGTCAAGGAACTTGCAGGTGTCATGGTGGAAGAGTGGGGTAACACAGCAAGAACTGGCAAATCTGGTGCAGTCCATGAGGAGGAGATGCACTGCAGTACTTCATGCAGCTGGTGGCCACACCACATACTGACTGTTACTTTTGATTTTGACTCCCCCTTTGTTCAGAGACACATTAATCAATTTCTGTTAGTCATGTCTGTGGAACTTGTTCAATTTATGTCTCAGTTGTTGAATCTTGTTATGTTCATACAAATATTTACATGTTAAGTTTGCTTAAAATAAACGCAGTTGACAGAGGAGTTATCTAATGTTCGTTTAATGTATATTGACCCATGAATCACATCAAGAGATTTCTTGGTTCAGGGTCTCTGGATTTAATGTACATTTGAATGTTTATACATTGCCAAAATAAATGCCATTTAGCACACGTTTCTATCCAAAGTGGCTTAAGTGATAAGTGCATTTCCTTATGGGGCCACAGTGGGAATCAAACCCAGGATCTATTATGTCTATCTTCATCTTACTGTACTTTCTATTCTGTTGTTGTTTATTGTTCATGTCCTGTTTCCTGTCTGTTGTTTATGGTTCATGTCCTGTTTCCTGTCTGTTGTTGTTTATTGTTTATGTCCTGTTTCCTGTCTGTTGTTGTTTATGGTTCATGTCCTGCTTCCTGTCTGTTGTTGTTTATGGTTCATGTCCTGCTTCCTGTCTGTTGTTGTTTATGGTTCATGTCCTGCTTCCTGTCTGTTGTTGTTTATGGTTCATGTCCTGTTTCCTGTCTGTTGTTTATTGTTTATGTCCTGTTTCCTGTCTGTTGTTTATGGTTCATGTCCTGTTTCCTGTCTGTTGTTTATGGTTCATGTCCTGTTTCCTGTCTGTTGTTTATGGTTCATGTCCTGTTTCCTGTCTGTTGTTTATGGTTCATGTCCTGTTTCCTGTCTGTTGTTTATGGTTCATGTCCTGTTTCCTGTCTGTTGTTTATTGTTTATGTCCTGTTTCCTGTCTGTTGTTTATTGTTTATGTCCTGTTTCCTGTCTGTTGTTTATGGTTCATGTCCTGTTTCCTGTCTGTTGTTTATTGTTTATGTCCTGTTTCCTGTCTGTTGTTTATTGTTTATGTCCTGTTTCCTGTCTGTTGTTGTTTATTGTTTATGTCCGGTTTCCTGTCTGTTCTTGTTAGGACAAAGGGTCACATGGAAAATAATTTTTTCCTCATTCTGGGTAAAACCAGGCTTATGTGGCCGAGTCTGTTCACTGGTAATCTACTGTCATTAGATGGAACCTTTCTCTCCAATCGATCAGTCCGGAAGACCGTTGACGGTGTTACGCTCAGAAGCCCTGTTCTCTCATCCAAGCCTTGTGTGGAATATCTCTCTTGGCTAAGCTGGCGTGTGTGTGTGTGTGTGTGTGTGTGTGTCCGGGTTCAAACTATTTTTAATGGCTGGTATTGAATGATGTCATCCTCTGCGTGTAATCTTCTGCGAACTCAAAGGAAGAATTCTCCCACCAGCCACACAGCATGAAATTGCTTGTTTGCCAAAGGGCCTGGTGTTTGACACAGGAGTCTCTGTACATTTGTTATCTCATGCTGCTGATGTCAAAATGACGTTGGTTCCTATTTTGTTTTGTCATCCTGAACTCAAGGTTCATGCGCTCGAGGCTCATGATTTACCTTTCTGAGTAACCGTTATTTTCAAGGCAAAACATTTATCCGGTGAACATGTACAGTATAAGCTATTGATGGGCAGAGGAAGACATTTGTCAAGGTTTCTCGTGATTCAGGTAGCCTTTGCATATAGGCATCATTACCATACTATAGATTTTGTATCCCCTGTGTAGCTCCATACATATGTCTGTTTTACCTCAAATTACCCACTATACTGTCCCATAAACATCACAAATGGCCCTTTTGTTCGATAAATTTATTTGGCGCGTTTGATTCAGAAAAACACCGGTTCCAACTCGCCCAACATGACTACAAATTATCGAATAAGTTACCTGTAAACTTTGTCCAAACATTTCAAACAACTTTCCTAATCCAACTTTAGGTATTTTAAAACAGGATAGACTGTGTTCAATAGTGGATAAAATGAAAGTGGACCGAGCTCCAGGTCACGCGCCCCAAACAAAACAGTCCACTTGGCTATACACCCAGAAAGGAAAGGGCTACTTCTTCATTTCTCAAAGGAAAAACATCAACCAATTTCTAAAGACTGTTGACATCTAGTGGAAGCCATAGGAACTGCAAGCATATTTCTATTAAAACGGACTTGCCATAGAAAGCTAATGGAAAACAGATTGACCTCAAAACATTTTTTCCCTGGATGGATTGTGCTCAGGGTTTCGCCTGCCAAATCAGTTTTGTTATACTCACAGACATTATTCAAACAGTTTTAGAAACTTCAGAGTGTTTTCTATCCAAATATACTAATAATATGCATATCCTAGCTTCTGGGTCTGAGTAGCAGGCAGTTTACTTTGGGCACGCTTTTGATCCGGACGTGAAAATACAGCCCCCTATCCCAGAGAGGTTTAACGTACTTTACAATGGAAGTAAACTATTCCAAGCAGCTGACGTCATAAATGTAAAATAGAAGAATATAGGAACAGGGCTTTGATTGGTCGGCTGAGGGCACCGTGATAGACTGTCAGGGCTTTGATTGGACCATAGGGTCAGCTGAGGACACCTGACAGACTGTCAGGGCTTTGATTGGACCATAGAGTCAGCTGAGGACACCGCGATAAACTGTCAGGGCTTCAATTGGACCATAGCTGCGGCTGAGGACACCATGATAAACTGTCAGGGCTTTGATTGGACCATAGTGTCAGCTGAGGACACCGCGATAAACTGTCAGGGCTTTGATTGGACCATAGTGTCAGCTGAGGACACCACGATAAACTGTCAGGGCTTTGATTGGACCATAGTGTCAGCTGAGGACACCACGATAAACTGTCAGGGCTTTGATTGGACCATAGTTGCGGCTGAGGACACCGCGATAAACTGTCAAGGCTTTGATTGGACCATAGTGTCAGCTGAGGACACCAAGATAAACTGTCAGGGCTTTGATTGGACCATAGTTGCGGCTGAGGACACTGTGATAAACTGTCATGGCTTTGATTGGACCATAGTGTCGGCTGAGGACACAGTGACATACTGTCAGGGCTTTGATTGGACCATAGAGTCAGCTGAAGACACCTGACAGGCTGTCAGGGCTTTGATTGGACCATAGTGTCAGCTGAGGACACCGTGATGGACTGTCAGGGCTTTGATTGAATCATAGAGTCAGCTGAGGACACCTGACAGACGGTCAGGGCTTTGATTGGACCATAGAGTCAGCTGAGGACACCTGACAGACGGTCAGGGCTTTGATTGGACCATAGAGTCAGCTGAGGACACCTGACAGACTGTCAGGGCTTTGATTGGACCATAGAGTCAGCTGAGGACACCGCGATAAACTGTCAGGGCTTCGATTGGATCATAGTTGCGGCTGAGGACACCGTGATAAACTGTCAGGGCTTTGATTGGACCATAGTGTCAGCTGAGGACACCGCGATAAACTGTCAGGGCTTTGATTGGACCATAGTTGCGGCTGAGGACACCACGATAAACTGTCAGGGCTTTGATTGGACCATAGTTGCGGCTGAGGACACCACGATAAACTGTCAGGGCTTTGATTGGACCATAGTTGCGGCTGAGGACACCGCGATAAACTGTCAGGGCTTTGATTGGACCATAGTGTCAGCTGAGGACACCACGATAAACTGTCAGGGCTTTGATTGGACCATAGTTGCGGCTGAGGACACCACGATAAACTGTCATGGCTTTGATTGGACCATAGTGTCAGCTGAGGACACCACGATAAACTGTCAGGGCTTTGATTGGACCATAGTGTCAGCTGAGGACACCACGATAAACTGTCAGGGCTTTGATTGGACCATAGTTGCGGTTGAGGACACCGTGATAAACTGTCAGGGCTTTGATTGGACCATAGTGTCAGCTGAGGACACTGTGATGGACTGTCAGGGCTTTGATTGGACCATAGTGTCAGCTGAGGACACCGTGATGGACTGTCAGGGCTTTGATTGGATCATAGAGTCAGCTGAGGACACCTGACAGACGGTCAGGGCTTTGATTGGACCATAGTGTCAGCTGAGGACACCTGACGGACGGTCAGGGCTTTGATTGGACTGTCTAGTCTGCTCTCTGCAAAGCTTTCAGTTCTCTACCCCAGCTGTCTCCCTGAAACAAACAATTTTTTTTTTTTTTTTTACAGATGAGCTCTTAAAAACTTATTTGGGATAGGGGGCAGCATTTTCACTTTTGGATGAATAGCGCCCAGAGTAAACTGCCTCCTACTCAGTCCCAGATGCTAATATATGCATATTATTATTAGTATTGGATAGAAAACACTCTGAAGTTTCTAAAACTGTTTGAATGATGACTGTGAGTATAACAGAACTCATATGGCAGGCAAAAACCTGAGAAAAAATCCAAACAGGAAGCAGGAAATCTGAGGTTTGTAGTTTTTGAACTCAGCCCCTATCGAATTCACAGTGGGATATGGGTTATGTTGCACTTCCTAAGGCTTCCACTAGATGTCAACCGTCTTTAGAACGTTGTTTCAGTCCGGATGGGAGCTGTTTGACTAAGGGGTCTGCCAGCAGCCTCGTTCTCACTGACGCGCATTTCACATGAGAGGAATCTCTCGTTCCACTGCTTTTCTACAGACAATGGAATTCTCCGGTTGGAACATTATTGAACATTTATGATAAAACATCCTAAAGATTGATTCTATACTTAGTTTGACAAGTTTCTTCGACCTGTAATATAACTTTTGAACTTTTCGTCCGATTGGACCTGAACGCACTTTTGGATTTGTTTACTAAATGCCCTAACAAAAGAAGCTATTTGGACATAAATGGACATAAATGATGGACATTATCGAACAAAACAAGCATTTATTGTAGAACTGCGATTCCTGGGAGTGCATTCTGATGAAGATCATCAAAGGTAAGTGAATATTTATAATGCTATTTATGACTAATGTTGACTGCGCAACATGGCGGATATTTATTTTGGCTGGTTTGTGCTCTGAGCGCCGTTCTCAGATTATGGTTTTTCCGTAAAGTTTTTTTGAAATCTGACACAGCGGTTGCATTAAGGAGAAGTTTATCTAAAGTTCCATGCATAACACTTGAATTTTCATCAACATTTATAATGAGTATATCTGTGAATTCATGTGGCTCTCTGCAATATCACTGCATGTTTTGGAACTATTGAACATAACACGCCAATGTAAAATAAGATTAGAAATATAATATAAATATTAACTTTACCGAACAAAACATACATGTATTGTGTAACATGAAGTCCTATGAGTGTCATCTGATGAAGATCATCAAAGGTTAGTGATTCATTTTATCTCTATTTGTGCTTTTTGTGACTCCTCTCTTTGGCTGGAAAAATGGCTGGGTTTTTCTGTGAGTTGGTGGTGACCTAACATAATCGTTTGTGGAGCTTTCGCTGTAAAGCATTTTTGAAATCAGACACTGTGGCTACATTGACAAGAGTTTTATCTTTAAAATGGTGCCTAATCCTTGTATGTTTGAGACATTTGATTTATGAGATTTCTCTTTGATTTGTATTCCGCTAGCGGAACCCCAGTCCTAGACAGGTTTTAATTTGACCAGTTTCTCACAGCAGAAAGATAATCCTGACAGCAACAGGAATTTTGAATTATAATGTGGATTATAATTAATGGCAGTTTTTGTAGGGGTCTGACATTTTAAAGTGGATTCTTTTTTTAAACCTCGAACTGCAATTACTGAAGATAGTACACCTGTATGTTACCTGTAAATGTTATTTGTCACATACACATGGTTAGCAGATGTTAATGTGAGTGTAGCAAAATGCTTGTGCTTCTAGTTCCGACAATGCAGTAATAACCAACAAGTAATCTAACCTAACAATTCCAAAACTACTACCTTCTAGACACAAGTGTAAAGGGAAAAAGAATATGTACATACAGATATATGAATGAGTGATGGTACAGAGCGGCATAGGCAAGATACAGTAGATGGTATTGAGTGCAGTATATACATATGAGATGAGTATGTAAACAAAGTGGCATAGTTAAAGTGGCTAGTGATACATGTATTACATAAATATGCAGTAGATGATATTGAGTACAGTATATACGTATACATATGAGATGAATAATGTAGGGTATGTAAACATTATATTAGGTAGCATTGTTTAAAGTGGCTAGTGATATATTTTACATCATTTCCCATCAATTCCCATTTATTAAAGTGGCTGGAGTTGAGTCAGTGTGTTGGCAGCAGCCATTCAATGTTAGTGGTGGCTGTTTAACAGTCTGTTGGCCTTGAGATAGAAGCTGTTTTTTAGTCTCTCGGTCCCAGCTTTGATGCACCTGTACTGACCTCGCCTTCTGGATGATAGCGGGGTGAACAGGCAGTGGCTCGGGTGGTTGTTGTCCTTGATGATCTTTATGGCCTTCCTGTGACATCGGGTGGTGTAGGTGTCCTGGAGGGCAGGTAGTTTGCCCCCGGTGATGCGTTGTGCAGACCTCACTACCCTCTGGAGAGCCTTACGGTTGTGGGCGGAGCAGTTGCCGTACCAGGCGGTGATACAGCCCAACAGGATGCTCTCGATTGTGCATCTGTAGAAGTTTGTGAGTGCTCTTGGTGACAAGCCAAATTTCTTCAGCCTCCTGAGGTTGAAGAGGCGCTGCTGCGCCTTCTTCACGATGCTGTCTGTGTGGGTGGACCAATTCAGTTTGTCTGTGATGTGTACGCCGAGGAACTTAAAACTTACTACCCTCTCCACTACTGTTCCATCGATGTGGATAGGGGGGTGTTCCCTCTGCTGTTTCCTGAAGTCCACAATCATCTCCTTAGTTTTGTTGACGTTGAGTGTGAGGTTATTTTCCTGACACCACACTCCGAGGGCCCTCACCTCCTCCCTGTAGGTGATGATTGAGTTGGAGGCGTGCGTGGCCACGCAGTCGTGGGTGAACAGGGAGTACAGGAGAGGGCTCGGAACGCACCCTTGTGGGGCCCCAGTGTTGAGGATCAGCGGGGTGGAGATGTTGTTGCCTACCCTCACCACCTGGGGGCGGCCCGTCAGGAAGTCCAGTACCCAGTTGCACAGGGCGGGGTCGAGACCCAGGGTCTCGAGCTTGATGACGAGCTTGGAGGGCACTATGGTGTTAAATGCCGAGCTGTAGTTGATGAACAGCATTCTCACATAGGTATTCCTCTTGTCCAGATGGGTTAGGGCAGTGTGCAGTGTGGTTGAGATTGCATCGTCTGTGGACCTATTTTGGTGTGGACCTATTTGGGCGGTAAGCAAATTGGAGTGGGTCTAGGGTGTCAGGTAGGGTGGAGGTGATATGGTCTTTGACTAGTCTCTCAAAGCATTTCATGATGACGGAAGTGAGTGCTACGGGGCGGTAGTCGTTTAGCTCAGTTACCTTAGCTTTCTTGGGAACAGGAACAATGGTGGCCCTCTTGAAGCATGTGGGAACAGCAGACTGGGATCGGGATTGATTGAATACTTTCTGACCTTCCTGTGTTTGGATGCACCCTATTCTTTATATGGTGCACTACATTAGACCATAGTCCAAAGGCTCCATATTCAATACTCCCTAAGGCTCTGTATTCAATAGACCATTAGGCTCCGTATTCAATAGACCATTAGGCTCCATATGCAATACTCCCTAAGGCTCTGTATTCAATAGACCATTAGGCTCCATATTCAATACTCCCTAAGGCTCTGTATTCAATAGACCATTAGGCTCCATATTCAATAGACCATTAGGCTCCGTATTCAATAGACCATTAGGCTCCGTATTCAATAGACCATTAGGCTCCATATTCAATAGACCATTAGGCTCCATATTCAATAGACCATTAGGCTCCGTATTCAATAGACCATTAGGCTCCGTATTCAATAGTCCATTAGGCTCCGTATTCAATAGACCATTAGGCTCCATATTCAATAGACCATTAGGCTCCATATTCAATAGACCATTAGGCTCCGTATTCAATAGACCATTAGGCTCCG
This sequence comes from Oncorhynchus tshawytscha, assembly GCF_018296145.1. Classification (NCBI taxonomy): domain Eukaryota; kingdom Metazoa; phylum Chordata; class Actinopteri; order Salmoniformes; family Salmonidae; genus Oncorhynchus; species Oncorhynchus tshawytscha. The sequence goes on along the minus strand of NC_056440.1, from coordinate 6,108,129 downwards.
TATTCAATAGACCATTAGGCTCCATATTCAATAGACCATTAGGCTCCGTATTCAATAGACCATTAGGCTCCGTATTCAATAGACCATTAGGCTCCATATTCAATAGACCATTAGGCTCCATATTCAATAGTCCATTAGGCTCCGTATTCAATAGACCATTAGGCTCCATATTCAATAGACCATTAGGCTCCATATGCAATAGTCTGTGTGCGTGTGTGCGTGTGTGCGTGCGTGCGTGCGTGCGTGCGTGCGTGTGTGTGCGTGTGTGTGTGTGTGCGTGCGTGCGTGTGTGTGTGTGCGTGCGTGTGTGCAACTGAAACGACCACAGAACCAACCCCGTGGTTATGTTATCCCACCGTGACGTGTTTGGTTATGGAAGCTGTTTATGCATTATGTTAATTCAGACCAGGAGAGGCATAATTTAGCTCAATTAAACAATGCATTTTGTACAGTACAGCAGTAGAGGTAGAAATAGTATTGTGTTATTGGCCTCAAGGAGTTAAAATATTCTCCCTCCATGTAAGGAGGGAGGAGGGAGAGGGAAGGGGGAGGAGTAGAGAGGGGAGGAGGGAGAGGGGTAGTGGAGGGAGAGAGGGAGAGAGAGAGAGAGAAGTAGGAGAGGGGGAGGAGTAGAGGGGGAGGAGTAGAGGAGAGAGGAGGAGGGAGAGGGAGAGGAGAGAGGAGATAGAGGAGGAGGTAGAAGAGGAGGTAGAGGAGGAGGTAGAGGATAGAGGAGGAGGTAGAGGAGAGAGGAGGAGGGAGAGGAGAGAGGAGGGGGGTAGAGGAGAGAGGAGGAGGGAGAGGTAGAGGAGAGAGGAGGGAGAGGAGGAGAGAGGAGGAGGGAGAGGTGTTGGAGGAGGGAGAGGTAGAGGAGGAGGAGGAGAGAGGAGAAGGGAGGAGGAAGGAGAGGAGGAGAGAGTAGGAGGTAGAGGAGAGAGAAGGAGGGAGGAGGAGAGAGGAGGAGGTAGAGGAGAGATGAGGAGAGATGAGGAGAGAGGAGATGAGGGGGAGAAGAGGAGGAGGGAGTGGAGGAGAGAGGAGGTGGAGGAGAGGAGGAGGAGGAGGGAGAGAGAGAGGAGAGGTAGAGGAGGAGGGAGAGGAGAGAGGAGGAGGGAGAGGAGAGAGGAGGAGGTAGAGGGGGAGGGAGGGAGAGGAGAGAGGAGGAGGTAGAGGGAGGGAGAGGTAGAGGAGAGAGGAGGAGGGGGTAGAGGAGAGAGGAGGAGGGAGAGGTGTTGGAGGAGGGAGAGGTAGAGGAGGAGAGAGGAGGAGAGAGTAGGAGGTAGAGGAGAGAGGAGGAGGGAGGAGGAGGGAGGAGGAGAGAGGAGCAGGGAAGGTAGAGGAGGAGAGAGGAGGAGGTAGAGGAGGAGGGAGAGGATGCGGGAGAGGTAGAGGAGAGAGGAGGAGGTAGAGGAGGAGGGAGGAGTGAAGAGGAGGGAGAGGTAGAGGAGGAGGGAGAGGAGAGATGAGGGAGTAGAGGAGAGAGGAAGAGGTAGAGGGAGAGGGAGAGGAGGGGAGAGGAGGAGGAAGAGGTAGAGGAGGAGGGAGAGGAGGAGAGAGGAGGTAGAGGAGAGGTATAGGACAGAGGAGGAAGGAGAGGTAGAGGAGAGAGGAGGACGGAGAGGAGGAGAGAGGAGGAGGTGCAGGAGAGAGGAGAGGTAGAGGAGAGAGGAGGAGGGAGAGGAGGAAAGGAGAGAGGAGGAGGGAGAGGAGAGGAGGAAAGGAGAGAGGAGGAGGTAGAGGAGGAGGGAGAGGAGGAGAGGAGAGAGGAGGAGGGAGAGGAGGCGAGGAGAGAGGAGGAGGGAGAGGAGAAAATGAGAGAGGAGGAGGTAGAGGAGGAGGGAGAGGAGAGGGAGAGAGAGGAGGAGAGAGGAGGTAGAGGAGAGGAGGAGAGGAGAGACGAGGAGGTAGAGGAGAGAGGAGGAGGCAGGAGGAGAGAGGAGCAGGGAGAGGTAGAGGAGGAGGTAGAGGAGGAGGGAGAGGAGGAGAGAGGACGAGAGAGGAGGAGGTAGAGGAGGAGGGAGAGGAGGCGGGAGAGGTAGAGGAGAGAGGAGGAGGTAGAGGAGGAGGTAGAGGAGAGAGGAGGAGGGAGAGGAGAGGAGGACGAGAGTAGGAGGGAGAGGAGAGGAGAGGGGAGGAGAGGAGGAGGTAGAGGAGGAGGTAGAGGTAGAGGAGAGAGGAGATGGTAGAGGAAGAGGTAGAGGAGAGAGGAGGAGGGAGAGGAGAGGAGGAAAGGAGGAGAGAGGAGGAGGTAGAGGAGGAGGGAGAGGTAGAGGAGGTGGGAGAGGAGAGATGAGGGAGTAGAGGAGAGAGGAAGAGGTAGAGGAGAGAGGAGGAAGGAGAGAGGAGGAGGAGAGAGAGGAGGAGGAGGAGGAGGAGGAGAGAGGAGGAGGTAGAGGAGAGAGTAGGAAGGAGAGGGAGAGGAGGAGGGAGAGGTAGAGGAGAGAGGAGGAGGGAGAGGAGGAGAGAGGAGGAGGTGGAGGAGAGGTAGAGGAGGAGGGAGAGGAGAGGAGGAAAGGAGAGGAGGAGGTAGAGGAGGAGGGAGAGGAGGAGAGGAGAGAGGAGGAGGTAGAGGGAGAGGAGGAAAGGAGAGAGGAGGAGGGAGAGGAGAAAATGAGAGAGGAGGAGGTAGAGGAGGAGGGAGAGGAGAGGAGAAGAGAGGAGGAGAGAGGAGGTAGAGGAGAGGAGGAGAGGAGAGACGAGGAGGTAGAGGAGAGAGGAGGAGGCAGGAGGAGAGAGGAGCAGGGAGAGGTAGAGGAGGAGGTAGAGGAGGAGGGAGAGGAGGAGAGAGGACGAGAGAGGAGGAGGTAGAGGAGGAGGGAGAGGTAGAGGAGAGGAGGAGGAGAGTAGAGGAGGAGAGGAGGAGGGAGGGGAGGAGAGGAGGAGGAGAGTAGGAGAGGAGAGGAGAGGGAGAGAGGGGAGGAGAGGGAGGAGGTAGAGGAGGAGGTAGAGGAGAGGAGGAGAGAGGAGGTGGTAGAGGAAGAGGTAGAGGAGAGAGGAGGAGGGAGAGGAGAGGAGGAAAGGAGGAGAGAGGAGGAGGTAGAGGAGGAGGGAGAGGTAGAGGGGAGGGAGAGGAGAGATGAGGGAGAGAGGAGAGAGGAAGAGGTAGAGGAGAGAGGAGGAAGGAGAGAGGAGGAGGAAGAGGTAGAGGAGAGAGGAGGAGGGAGAGAGGAGGAGAGAGGAGGAGGTAGAGGAGAGAGTAGGAAGGAGAGGGAGAGGAGGAGGGAGAGGTAGAGGAGAGAGGAGGAGGGAGAGGAGGAGAGAGGAGGAGGTGGAGGAGAGAGGAGAGGTAGAGGAGAGAGGAGGAGGGAGAGGAGAGGAGGAAAGGAGAGGAGGGAGGTAGAGGAGGAGGGAGAGGAGGAGAGGAGAGAGAGGAGGTAGAGGAGAGGAGGAAAGGGAGAGAGAGGAGGAGGGAGAGGGAGGAGAGAGGAGAGAGGAGAGGAGGAGAGAGGAGGTAGAGGAGGAGAGGAGGAGTTAGAGGAGGAGCAGGGAGAGGTAGAGGAGGAGGTAGAGGAGGAGGGAGAGGAGGAGAGAGAGGAGGAGGGAGAGGAGAGGAGGAAAGGAGAGAGGAGGAGGTAGAGGAGGAGGGAGAGGAGAGGAGGAAAGGAGAGAGGAGGAGGTAGAGGAGGGAGAGGAGGAGAGGAGAGAGGAGGAGAGGAGGAGGTGGAGGAGGTAGAGGAGCAGGTATTGGTGGAGGGAGAGGAGGAGGTAGAGGAAGAGGTAGAGGAGAGAGAGAGGAGGAGAGGAGGAAAGGAGAGAGGAGGAGGTAGAGGAGGCGAGGAGAGAGGAGGAGGTAGGAGAGGAGGAAAGGAGAGAGGAGGAGGGAGAGGAGAGGAGAAAATGAGAGAGGAGGAGGTAGAGGAGGAGGGAGAGGAGAGGAGGAGAGAGAGGAGAGAGGAGGTAGAGGAGAGGAGGAGAGGAGAGATGAGGAGGTAGAGGAGAGAGGAGGAGGCAGGAGGAGAGAGGAGCAGGGAGAGGTAGAGGAGGAGGTAGAGGAGGAGGTAGAGGAGGAGGTAGAGGAGGAGGAGGGAGAGGAGGAGGGAGAGGAGGAGGGAGAGGGAGGGGAGAGGAGGAGGGAGAGGAGGAGGTAGAGGGAGAGGAGGAGGGAGAGGAGAGAGGAGGGAGAGGAGAGGAGGAGGAGGAGAGGAGAGGGAGAGGAGAGAGGAGGAGAGGAGGAGGTAGAGGAGGAGGTAGAGGTAGAGGAGAGAGGAGGTGGTAGATGAAGAGGTAGAGGAGAGAGGAGGAGGGAGAGGAGAGGAGGAAAGGAGGAGAGGGGAGGAGGTAGAGGAGGAGGGAGAGGTAGAGGAGGTGGGAGAGGAGAGATGAGGGAGTAGAGGAGAGAGGAAGAGGTAGAGGAGAAAGGAGAGAGGAGAGAGGAGGAGGAAGAGGTAGAGGGAGAGGAGAGGGAGAGGAGGAGAGAGGAGGAGGTAGAGGAGAGAGGAGAGGTAGAGGAGAGAGGAGGAAGGAGAGGGAGAGGAGGAGGGAGAGGTAGAGGAGAGAGGAGGAGAGAGGAGGAGGTAGAGGAGAGAGGAGAGGTAGAGGAGAGAGGAGGAGGGAGGGAGAGGAGGAGGAGGAGGAGGAGGAGGAGGGAGAGGAGGATAGGAGAGAGGAGGAGGTAGAGGAGAGGAGGAAAGGAGAGAGGAGGAGGGAGAGGAGAGGAGGAGGGAGAGGAGAGAGGAGGTAGAGGAGAGGAGAGAGGAGGAGTTAGAGGAGGAGGGAGGAGGAGAGAGGAGCAGGGAGAGGTAGAGGAGGAGGTAGAGGAGGAGGTAGAGGAGGAGGGAGAGGAGAGAGAGAGGAGGAGGGAGAGGAGAGGAGGAAAGGAGAGAGGAGGAGGTAGAGGAGGAGGGAGAGGAGAGGAGGAAAGGAGAGAGGAGGAGGGAGAGGAGGGAGAGGAGGAGAGGAGAGAGGAGAGGAGAGGAGGAGGTAGAGGAGGAGGGAGAGGTAGAGGAGAAAGGAGGAGGTAGAGGAGCAGGTATTGGTGGAGGGAGAGGAGGAGGTAGAGGAAGAGGTAGAGGAAGAGGTAGAGAGAGAGGAGAGGAGGAAAGGAGAGGGGAGGAGGTAGAGGAGGAGGGGGAGGAGAGCAGAGAGGAGGAGAGAGGAGGAGGTAGGGGAGGATATGTTTGAATGTTTTATTCATGACCTGTAGCAGGGTTTCCAGTTAACTGAGATTAGATCTGTTAAATCATTTGTTAAATTGTACAACAGGATAAATCTGTGTAAATTTGCATGCGTGGTCTAGCTAGCAGCACGGCTGGCTGGGTGTTTACATATGAACGTCTCAGAGGTGTGTGTGTGTGTGTGTGTGTGTGTGTGTGTGTGTGTGTGTGTGTGTGTGTGTGTGTGTGTGTGTGTGTGTGTGTGTGAGACAAACAGTGTGTTACCATGGTAAATATTGGACCTTTATTTATTTTTGTTGTTATCTCAGTGGACTTCTTGAAGTTTTCACAAATGTCAAAATCTGAGTGAAGAAATGTCTCGTTCGAGTCGCGTTATAGATGAGAGGAATTGTAATATACTAACTACATCAACCATTGAACAATTAAAAAAAATATATATAAATAACGTATACAACACAATTGGATTAGATATTCTCTGATTGGTCTACAGCATCTGAACCTAATCACGGATGGTCCTGGTTGGTCCTGGTTGGTCCTGGATGGTCCTGGTTGGTCCTGTTTGGTCCTGGATGGTCCTGGTTGGTCCTGGATGGTCCTGGTTGGTCCTGGATGGTCCTGGTTGGTCCTGGATGGTCCTGTTTGGTCCTGTTTGGTCTGGTTGGTCCTGGATGGTTGGTCCTGGATGGTCCTGGTTCGTCCTGGTTGGTCCTGGATGGTCCTGGATGGTCCTGGTTGGTCCTGGATGGTCCTGGTTGGTCCTGTTTGGTCCTGGTTGGTCCTGGATGGTCCCGGTTGGTCCTGGATGGTCCTGGTTCATCCTGGTTGGTCCTGGATGGTCCTGGTTGGTCCTGGTTGGTCCTGGATGGTCCTGGATGGGAGACTAGATGCTGCTGGAAGTGGTGTTGGGCGGCCAGTAGGAAGCACTTTTTCCCCCTCGTCAAAAAAATAATAAACATCCCATTGCCCCCAGGGCCGAGCATTCAGAAAGTATTCAGACCCCTTGACTTTTTCCACATTTTGTTATGTTACAGCCTTATTGTAAAATGGGTTAAATTGTTTTTTTTGTTTCCTTATCAATCTACACACACTAACCCATAATGACATCACAACACCCCATAATGACATCATAACACCCCATAATGACATCACAACACCCCATAATGACATCACAACACCCCATAATGACATCACAACACCCCATAATGACAAAGCAAAAACATTTTTTAGAAATGTTTGCGAATGTATTAATAATAAAATACAGAAATATCACATTTACATACTGTAAGTATTCAGAACAGTTTGTCCCATTCTTCTCTACAGATCCTCTAAAGATCTGTCTGGTTGGATGGGGAGCGTCACTGCACAGCTATTTTCAGGTCTCTCCAGAGATGTTCAATCGGGTTCAAGTCCGGGGGGTCATTCAAGGACATTCAGAGTCTTGCCCCGAAGCCACTCCTGCATTGTCTTCAAATAAAATGTATTGGTCACATACACATATTTAGTAGATGTTATTGAGGGTGTAGCTAAATGCTTGTGTTCCTAGCTCTTACAGTGCAGTAATATCTAACTAAATGCTTGTGTTCCTAGCTCCAACAGTGCAGTAATATCTAACTAAATGCTTGTGTTCCTAGCTCCAACCGTGCAGTAATATCTAACTAAATGCTTGTGTTCCTAGCTCCAACAGTGCAGTAATATCTAACTAAATGCTTGTGTTTCTAGCTCCAACAGTGCAGTAATATCTAACTAAATGCTTGTGTTTCTAGCTCTAACAGTGCAGTAATATCTAACTAAATGATTGTGTTCCTAGCTCCAACAGTGCAGTAATATCTAACTAAATGCTTGTGTTCCTAGCTCCAACCGTGCAGTAATATCTAACTAAATGCTTGTGTTTCTAGCTCCAACAGTGCAGTAATATCTAACTAAATGCTTGTGTTTCTAGCTCTAACAGTGCAGTAATATCTAACTAAATGCTTGTGTTTCTAGCTCCAACAGTGCAGTAATATCTAACTAAATGCTTGTGTTTCTAGCTCCAACAGTGCAGTAATATCTAACTAAATGCTTGTGTTCCTAGCTCCAACAGTGCAGAAATATCTAACTAAATGCTTGTGTTTCTAGCTCCAACAGTGCAGTAATATCTAACTAAATAGCTCTAACACTAAATCTAACTAAATGATTGTGTTCTAGCTCCAACAGTGCAGTAATATCTAACTAAATGCTTGTGTTTCTAGCTCCAACAGTGCAGTAATATCTAACTAAATGCTTGTGTTTCTAGCTCTAACAGTGCAGAAATATCTAACTAAATGCTTGTGTTTCTAGCTCCAACAGTAGTATCTAACTAAATGCTTGTGTTCCTAGCTCCAACAGTGCAGTAGTATCTAACGATTCACAACAATACACACATCAAAAAGTAAAATAATGGAATATAAAAATATATATATTAGATTGAGCAATTTCAGAGTGTCATTGACTAAAATACAGTAGAATAGAATATAGTATATACATATGAGATGAGTAAAGCAGTATGTAAACATTGTTAAAGTGGTCAGTGATTCCTTATCTATGTATATAGGGCAGCAGCCTCTAAGGTGCAGGGTTGAAGTAGCCGAGTGGTACCTAATGAATTTGAGATAGAAGCTGTTTTTCAGTCTCTCGGTCCCAGCTTTGATGCACCTGTCAAGGGCTACAATGAAAGTGTGTTCTGTTGGGGGTACTGAAGGACCAGGGTTGGGGAACACTGTTGGGGTACTGGAGGACCAGGGATGGGGAACACTGTTGGGGTACTGGAGGACCAGGGATGGGGAACACTGTTGGGGTACTGGAGGACCAGGGATGGGGAACACTGTTGGGGTACTGGAGGACCAGGGATGGGAACACTGTTGGGGTACTGGAGGACCAGGGATGGGGATGGGGATGGGGAACACTGTTGGGGTACTGGAGGACCAGGGATGGGGAACACTGTTGGGGTACTGGAGGACCAGGGATGGGGAACATGGGGTACTGGAGGACCAGGGATGGGGAACACTGTTGGGGTACTGGAGGACCAGGGTTGGGGAACACTGTTGGGGTACTGGAGGACCAGGGATGGGGAACATGGGGTACTGGAGGACCAGGGATGGGGAACATGGGGTACTGGAGGACCAGGGATGGGGAACATGGGTTACTGGAGGACCAGGGTTGGGGATGGGGAACACTGTTGGGGTACTGGAGGACCAGGGATGGGGAACACTGTTGGGGGTACTGGAGGACCAGGGATGGGGAACACTGTTGGGGTACTGGAGGACCAGGGATGGGGAACACTGTTGGGGTACTGGAGGACCAGGGATGGGGATGGGGAACACTGTTGGAGGTACTGGAGGACCAGGGATGGGGAACACTGTTGGGGTGCTGGAGGACCAGGGATGGGGATGGGGAACACTGTTGGAGGTAATGGAGGACCAGGGATGCGGAACACTGTTGGGGTACTGGAGGACCAGGGATGGGGAACACTGTTGGGGTACTGGAGGACCAGGGATGGGGAACACTGTTGGGGTACTGGAGGACCAGGGTTGGGGAACACTGTTGGGGTACTGGAGGACCAGGAATGAGGAACACTGTTGGGGTACTGGAGGACCAGGGATGGGGAACACTGTTGGGGTACTGGAGGACCAGGGTTGGGGAACACTTGGGGTACTGGAGGACCAGGGATGGGGAACACTGTTGGGGTATTGGAGGACCAGGGATGGGGAACACTGTTGGGGTACTGGAGGACCAGGGAAGGGGAACATGGGGTACTGGAGGACCAGGGATGGGGAACACTGTTGGGGTATTGGAGGACCAGGGATGGGGAACATGGGATAATGGAGGACCAGGGATGGGGAACACTGTTGGGGGTACTGGAGGACCAGGGATGGGGTTGGGGAACACTGTTGGGGTACTGGAGGACCAGGGATGGGGAACACTGTTGGGGTACTGGAGGACCAGGGATGGGGAACATGGGGTACTGGAGGACCAGGGATGGGGAACACTGTTGGGGTACTGGAGGACCAGGGATTGGGAACACTGTTGGGGTACTGGAGGACCAGGGAAGGGGAACATGGGGTACTGGAGGACCAGGGATGGGGAACACTGTTGGGGGTACTGGAGGACCAGGGATGGGGAACACTGTTGGGGTACTGGAGGACCAGGGATGGGGAACACTGTTGGGGTGCTGGAGGACCAGGGATGGGGATGGGGACACTGTTGGGGTACTGGAGGACCAGGGATGGGGAACACTGTTGGGGTACTGGAGGACCAGGGATGGGGAACATGGGGTACTGGAGGACCAGGGATGGGGAGCACTGTTGGGGTACTGGAGGACCAGGGATGGGGAACACTGTGGGGTACTGGAGGACCAGGGATGGGGAACACTGTTGGGGTACTGGAGGACCAGGGATGGGGAACACTGTTGGGGTACTGGAGGACCAGGGATGGGAACACTGTTGGGATACTGGAGGACCAGGGATGAGGAACACTGTTGGGGTACTGGAGGACCAGGGATGAGGAACACTGTTGGGGTACTGGAGGACCAGGGATGGGGAACACTGTTGGGGTACTGGAGGACCAGGGATGGGGAACACTGTTGGGGTACTGGAGGACCAGGGATGGGGAACACTGTTGGGGTACTGGAGGACCAGGGATGGGGAACACTGTTGGGGTACTGGAGGACCAGGGATGGGGAACACTGTTGGGGTACTGGAGGACCAGGGATGGGGAACACTGTTGGGGTACTGGAGGACCAGGGATGGGGAACATGGGGTACTGGAGGACCAGGGATGGGGAACACTGTTGGGGTACTGGAGGACCAGGGATTGGGTTGGGGAACACTGTTGGGGTGCTGGAGGACCAGGGATGAGGAACACTGTTGGGGTACTGGAGGACCAGGGATGGGGAACACTGTTGGGGTACTGGAGGACCGGGGATGGGGAACACTGTTGGGGTGCTGGAGGACCAGGGATGAGGAACACTGTTGGGGTACTGGAGGACCAGGGATGAGGAACACTGTTGGGGTACTGGAGGACCAGGGATGGGGAACATTGTTGGGGTACTGGAGGACCAGGGATGGGGAACATTGTTGGGGTACTGGAGGACCAGGGATGGGGAACACTGTTGGGGTACTGGAGGACCAGGGATTGGGTTGGGGAACACTGTTGGGGTACTGGAGGACCAGGGATGAGGAACACTGTTGGGGTGCTGGAGGACCAGGGATGAGGAACACTGTTGGGGTACTGGAGGACCAGGGATGAGGAACACTGTTGGGGTACTGGAGGACCAGGGATGGGGAACACTGTTGGGGTACTGGAGAACCAGGGATGGGGAACACTGTTGGGGTACTGGAGGACCAGGGATGGGGAACACTGTTGGGGTACTGGAGGACCAGGGATGGGGAACACTTTTGGAGGTACTGGAGGACCAGGGATGAGGAACACTGTTGGGGTACTGGAGGACCAGGGATGGGGAACACTGTTGGGGTACTGGAGGACCAGGGATGGGGAACACTGTTGGGGTACTGGAGGACCAGGGATGGGGAACACTGTTGGGGTACTGGAGGACCAGGGATGGGGAACACTGTTGGGGTACTGGAGGGGTAATTGTTGGGGTAATGTTTCCTCCCTGTTTAAATAAAGGATACATACATTAATATCATAGATACAGGGATGGGCTTCCTTTATAGGGATTCAGTTTCAACCTTTGACCAGAGACATATTTACACATATTTAGACAGGTAATGAATGCTATGAGGAAAGTAAACATGATATATTCAAAGTCTTGAAAATAAGTCCTAAAATAAAATGTAATTTTCTTGAATTCCCCCCTCAAACCATAACATCCTTTAATTTCAACCCTCAACCATCCACTCGGGTCAGAAGTTCAGGTTAAGTGTGTTTGACTTTTACTTAAGGATCTGATTTCAGCAACACTATAAGGGTTCTATTTCATGAACACTATAAGGGTTCTATTTCAGGAACACTATAAGGGTTCTATTTCAGGAACACTATAAGGGTTCTATTTCAGGAACACTATAAGGGTTCTATTTCAGGAACACTATAAGGGTTCTATTTCAGGAACACTATAAGGGTTCTATTTCAGGAACACTATAAGGGTTCTATTTCAGGAACACTATAAGGGTTCTATTTCAGGAACACTATAAAGGTTCTATACAAAATTCAAATGTGTATTCCTATCAAGCAATAAAGGGACATTTATATTTTTTCACCCCCGCCCGCCCCACACATTCCGTAGGCTATTTGGTATTCAACCTTTTACTCCAGAGTTTGTTTATATGGAATGGAAGATGTTTACAGAAGACAATTTATGGAATCCTAACCCTAAACCAATCAATTTGTACCCATCAAACCCAAATCTAACCCAATCAGTTTGTATCCTACCAACCCCAACCCTAAACCAATCAATTTGTACCCATCAAACCCAAATCTAACCCAATCAGTTTGTATCCTACCAACCCCAACCCTAAACCAATCAATTTGTACCCATCAAATCCAAATCTAACCCAATCAGTTTGTATCCTACCAACCCCAACCCTAAACCAATCAATTTGTACCCATCAAACCCAAATCTAACCCAATCAGTTTGTATCCTACCAACCCCAACCCTAAACCAATCAATTTGTACCCATCAAACCCAAATCTAACCCAATCAGTTTGTATCCTACCAACCCCAACCCTAAACCAATCAATTTGTACCCATCAAATCCAAATCTAACCCAATCACTTTGTATCCTAGCAACCCCAACCCTAAACCAATCAATTTGTATCCTAGCAACCCCAACCCTAATCCAATCACTTCGTATCCTAGCAACCCCAACCCTAATCCAATCACTTTGTACCTACCTTATTATTTTTTAGAGGGCTCTAAATGTTTACGGTAGCTGTTTTTGCTCTTTTGAGAGGGAAAGTTGGTCCCTGGGGTTCCTGCCTGGCCGTCTGTAAACACGAGCCACAGCCAAGAACACGACTGACACCGTACCCTATTAACTGTAGGGCGCTCATTGTGAGCAGGGTAAAAGTAGTGCTCTACACAGGGACATAACAGGGCAGGCAGGGCTGACTCTCAGGCAGACTGAGGCCGTTGGTATGTAAGTGGACAGTCCGTTCTGTTGTTCTCTCAGCCTCAGACTAACCTCCTCTTGTTTCCCCACCACCATCCTCTCTGTGGTCTTTACCATGTATCTCTTGTTTGACCACGGGAGCTGAATTGGGCTGAGAGCCTGGTGAGAGCCTCCTCCCCTCCTCTTCTCCTCCCCTCGTGTTCTCCTCTCCCTCCTCTTCTCCTCCCCTCGTGTTCTCCTCCCCTCTTCTTCTCTTATTCTCCTCTTCTCCTCCCCTCGTGTTCTCCCCTCTTCTTCTCTTATTCTCCTCTTCTCCTTCCCTTCTCTTTTCCTCCCCTCGTGTTTTCCTACCCTCTTCTTCTCTTCTTCTCCTCTTCTCCTTCCCTTCTCTTTTCCTCCCCTCGTGTTCTCCTACCCTCTTCTCCTCTTCTCCTCCTCTCTCTTCTCTTATTCTCCTCTTCTTCTTCTCCTCTTCTCCTTCCCTTCTCTTCTCCTCCCCTCGTGTTCTCCTCCCCTCTCTTCTCTTATTCTCCTCTTCTCCTTCCCTTCTCTTCTCCTCCCCGCGTGTTCTCCTCCCCTCGTGTTCTCCTCCTCTCTCTTCTCTTATTCTCCTCTTCTCCTTCCCTTCTCTTTTCCTCCCCTTGTGTTTTCCTACCCTCTTCTTCTCTTCTTCTCCTCTTCTCCTTCCCTTCTCTTCTCCTCCCCTCGTGTTCTCCTCCCCTCGTGTTCTCCTCCCCTCTCTTCTCTTATTCTCCTCTTCTCCTTCCCTCCTCTTCTCCTTCCCTCCGCTTCTCCTCCCCTCTTCTTCTCTTCTCCTCCCCTTTCTGAATATCTTGCATGGCTTATAAAAGTTAGTGTATATTTGTGAGAAAAAGTACTGCAGCATGAATATGACTCCTCAGTCTAGCTGAGCTTTACTTTAGAAGGGGCTTGATGAACAGTTAAAGGGATCATTTGAATCTTGTTTTCCATTTCAGACATTTATGCTTTCCTTATTTTTGTGTGTCTGTACTCCACACTGTAGCTGTTAGGACTAACTAGTGTCTATACTCCACACTGTAGCTGTTAGGACTAACTAGTCCCTATACACCACACTGTAGCTGTTAGGACTAACTAGTGTCTATACTCCACACTGTAGCTGTTAGGACTAACTAGTCCCTATACACCACACTGTAGCTGTTAGGACTAACTAGTGTCTATACTCCACACTGTAGCTGTTAGGACTAACTAGTGTCTATACACCACACTGTAGCTGTTAGGACTAACTAGTGTCTATACACCACACTGTAGCTGTTAGGACTAACTAGTGTCTATACTCCACACTGTAGCTGTTAGGACTAACTAGTGTCTATACACCACACTGTAGCTGTTAGGACTAACTAGTGTCTATACTCCACACTGTAGCTGTTAGGACTAACTAGTGTCTATACTCCACACTGTAGCTGTTAGGACTAACTAGTGTCTATACACCACACTGTAGCTGTTAGGACTAACTAGTGTCTATACACCACACTGTAGCTGTTAGGACTAACTAGTGTCTATACACCACACTGTAGCTGTTAGGACTAACTAGTGTCTATACTCCACACTGTAGCTGTTAGGACTAACTAGTCCCTATACACCACACTGTAGCTGTTAGGACTAACTAGTGTCTGTACTCCACACTGTAGCTGTTAGGACTAACTAGTCTCTATACACCACACTGTAGCTGTTAGGACTAACTAGTGTCTATACACCACACTGTAGCTGTTAGGACTAACTAGTGTCTATACTCCACACTGTAGCTGTTAGGACTAACTAGTGTCTATACTCCACACTGTAGCTGTTAGGACTAACTAGTGTCTATACTCCACACTGTAGCTGTTAGGACTAACTAGTGTCTATACTCCACACTGTAGCTGTTAGGACTAACTAGTGTCTATACTCCACACTGTAGCTGTTAGGACTAACTAGTGTCTATACACCACACTGTAGCTGTTAGGACTAACTAGTCCCTATACTCCACACTGTAGCTGTTAGGACTAACTAGTGTCTATACTCCACACTGTAGCTGTTAGGACTAACTAGTCCCTATACTCCACACTGTAGCTGTTAGGACTAACTAGTCCCTATACACCACACTGTAGCTGTTAGGACTAACTAGTGTCTATACACCACACTGTAGCTGTTAGGACTAACTAGTGTCTATACACCACACTGTAGCCGTTAGGACTAACTAGTGTCTATACACCACACTGTAGCTGTTAGGACTAACTAGTGTCTATACACCACACTGTAGCTGTTAGGACTAACTAGTGTCTATACTCCACACTGTAGCTGTTAGGACTAACTAGTGTCTATACACCACACTGTAGCTGTTAGGACTAACTAGTCCCTATACACCACACTGTAGCTGTTAGGACTAACTAGTCCCTATACACCACACTGTAGCCGTTAGGATGGACTAACTAGTGTCTATACTCCACACTGTAGCTGTTAGGACTAACTAGTGTCTGTACTCCACACTGTAGCTGTTAGGACTAACTAGTGTCTATACTCCACACTGTAGCTGTTGTGGACTAACTAGTGTCTGTACTCCACACTGTAGCTGTTAGGACTAACTAGTGTCTATACTCCACACTGTAGCTGTTAGGACTAACTAGTGTCTATACTCCACACTGTAGCTGTTAGGACTAACTAGTGTCTATACACCACACTGTAGCTGTTAGGACTAACTAGTGTCTATACACCACACTGTAGCTGTTAGGACTAACTAGTGTCTATACTCCACACTGTAGCTGTTAGGACTAACTAGTGTCTATACTCCACACTGTAGCTGTTAGGACTAACTAGTGTCTATACTCCACACTGTAGCTGTTAGGACTAACTAGTGTCTATACACCACACTGTAGCTGTTAGGACTAACTAGTGTCTATACTCCACACTGTAGCTGTTAGGACTAACTAGTGTCTATACACCACACTGTAGCTGTTAGGACTAACTAGTGTCTGTACTCCACACTGTAGCTGTTAGGACTAACTAGTGTCTATACACCACACTGTAGCTGTTAGGACTAACTAGTGTCTATACACCACACTGTAGCCATTAGGACTAACTAGTGTCTATACTCCACACTGTAGCTGTTAGGACTAACTAGTCCCTATACACCACACTGTAGCTGTTAGGACTAACTAGTGTCTATACTCCACACTGTAGCCATTAGGACTAACTAGTCCCTATACACCACACTGTAGCTGTTAGGACTAACTAGTGTCTATACACCACACTGTAGCTGTTAGGACTAACTAGTGTCTATACACCACACTGTAGCTGTTAGGACTAACTAGTGTCTATACACCACACTGTAGCCATTAGGACTAACTAGTGTCTATACTCCACACTGTAGCTGTTAGGACTAACTAGTGTCTATACACCACACTGTAGCCATTAGGACTAACTAGTGTCTATACTCCACACTGTAGCTGTTAGGACTAACTAGTCCCTATACTCCACACTGTAGCTGTTAGGACTAACTAGTCCCTATACTCCACACTGTAGCTGTTAGGACTAACTAGTGTCTATACTCCACACTGTAGCCATTTCCTTCCATTAGGACTAACTAGTCCCTATACTCCACACTGTAGCCGTTAGGACTAACTAGTGTCTATACTCCACACTGTAGCCGTTAGGACTAACTAGTGTCTATACTCCACACTGTAGCCATTAGGACTAACTAGTGTCTATACTCCACACTGTAGCTGTTAGGACTAACTAGTGTCTATACACCACACTGTAGCTGTTAGGACTAACTAGTGTCTATACACACACAGCTCTGTATTGCTATCCTTGTGGGGACCAAATAATTGATTCCCATTTAAAATCCTATTTTCTTTAACCCTAAATCTAACTCCTAACCTTAAGCCTAACCTTAACCCTAAGATTAACCTTAGCCCTAACCTTAACCTTAACCCTAAACCTAACCTTAATCCTAAATCTAACCTTAAACCCAAACCTAACCTTAATCCCAAACCTAAACCCAAACCTAACCTTAATCCCAAACCTAACCTTAAACCCAAACCTAACCTTAATCCCAAACCTAACCTTAATCCCAAACCTAACCTTAATCCCAAACCTAACCTTAATCCCAAACCTAACCTTAATCCCAAACCTAACCTTAATCCCAAACCTAACCTTAATCCCAAACCTAACCTTAATCCCAAACCTAACCTTAATCCCAAACCTAACCTTAATCCCAAATCGAACCTTTAAACTATATCCAACCCTAACTCCTAACCCAAAACCTAACCGTAACTCTAACCTCTAAGCCTAAAATTGTGTTTTTCCTCGTGGGGACTGGCAAAATGTCCCCACTTGTCCGAATTGTCCTTGTTTTACTATCCTTGTGAGGGCTTCTTGTACCCACAAGGATAGTTAAACAAACACACACACAGAGACAGCACTAACACAGATGGACAGATGAGTCTGTGGTCTCTCTGATTGACTTTACTGACAGGCCCTATCGTGTGTGTGTGTGTGTGTGTGTGTGTGTGTGTGTGTGTGTGTGTGTGTGTGTGTGTGTGTGTGTGTGTGTGTGTGTGTGTGTGTGTGTGTGTGTGTGTGTGCAGTTTGGAAGAACACTGTGTTACCATGCTGGGTACAATAACAGGTACAATAAATGCATGACTGTCTCCTTCTCATCCAGTTGCTGCTGTGTGAGAGAACAGTGTTACAGACCTGAGACCCTCCTAACCAATACTCTGTCCCCCTCCTAACCAATACTCTGTCCCCCTCCTAACCATGTCTCTGTCTCCCCCTCCTAACCAATACTCTGTCCCCCTCCTAACCAATACTCTGTCCCCCTCCTAACCATGTCTCTGTCCCCCTCCTAACCATGTCTCTGTCCCCCTCCTAACCATGTATCTGTCCCCCTCCTAACCATGTCTCTGTCCCCCTCCTAACCATGTCTCTGTCCCCCTCCTAACCAATGTCTCTGTCCCCTCCTAACCAATACTCTGTCCCCCTCCTAACCATGTCTCTGTCCCCCTCCTAACCATGTATCTGTCCCCCTCCTAACCATGTCTCTGTCCCCCTCCTAACCAATGTCTCTGTCCCCCTCCTAACCATGTCTCTGTCCCCCTCCTAACCAATACTCTGTCCCCCTCCTAACTATGTCTCTGTCCCCCTCCTAACCATGTCTCTGTCCCCCTCCTAACCATGTCTCTGTCCCCCTCCTAACCATGTCTCTGTCCCCCTCCTAACCATGTCTCTGTCCCCCTCCTAACCATGTCTCTGTCCCCCTCCTAACCATGTCTCTGTCCCCCTCCTAACCATGTCTCTGTCCCAGACCCTCCTAACCACGTCTCTGTCCCCCTCCTAACCATGTCTCTGTCCCCCTCCTAACCATGTCTCTGTCCCCCTCCTAACCATGTCTCTGTCCCCCTCCCTAACCACGTCTCTGTCCCCCTCCTAACCACGTCTCTGTCCCCCTCCTAACCATGTCTCTGTCCCCCTCCTAACCATGTCTCTGTCCCCCTCCTAACCATGTCTCTGTCCCCCTCCTAACCATGTCTCTGTCCCCCTCCTAACCATGTCTCTGTCCCCCTCCTAACCACGTCTCTGTCCCCCTCCTAACCACGTCTCTGTCCCCCTCCTAACCACGTCTCTGTCCCCCTCCTAACCACGTCTCTGTCCCCCTCCTAACCACGTCTCTGTCCCCCTCCTAACCACGTCTCTGTCCCCCTCCTAACCATGTCTCTGTCCCCCTCCTAACCATGTCTCTGTCCCAGACCCTCCTAACCACGTCTCTGTCCCCCCCTCCTAACCACGTCTCTGTCCCCCTCCTAACCATGTCTCTGTCCCCCTCCTAACCACGTCTCTGTCCCCCTCCTAACCACGTCTCTGTCCCCCTCCTAACCATGTCTCTGTCCCCCTCCTAACCATGTCTCTGTCCCCCTCCTAACCATGTCTCTGTCCCCCTCCTAACCATGTCTCTGTCCCCCTCCTAACCATGTCTCTGTCCCAGACCCTCCTAATAACGATACAACACAATACAACACAATACAACACAACAGAATACAATACAACACAACACGACACGAATAGCTCTAACAAACTCTCACATCAGAGCAGAGCATACTGTTTACAATCAGAATGAAAACAGATCCGTTGGGAGTTAGATACGTCTTCTATGGTAACATCAGTCCGTCAGGTTCTATCTTAGAACCGGTTCCCGTTCCAGTACACACATGGTTCTGATCAGAGCGCCGTATATAGGACACGTCCCACATGACAACGTAATCCCATCGTAGTCCACTACGTTTGACCAGGGCCCATAGGTCCGTGTATAAAATGAATGCGTGGTTAAGGGAATAGTTACCATTGTGCACACTTACACTGTGTTGATTGACACCAGTGTGGGGTGGGGGTGTGGGGTGTGTGTGTGTGGGGGGGTCTAGAGGAGCTAGCCTAGAGGCTCTTCTTTGTGTGGTCAGTGTCAGTTTACCAGAAGTAATGTGGGGCTCGTCTTGGCTGGAACAACAGACTGGAAAGAGTTAGGTTAGCCAGGCATACCCTGGTCACCCAAGTGGGGTTGCCATGGTGAGTTAAGTGGGCTGCATTCCTCTGAATTCCAGAGTGTTAGTTGACGTTTGGTTTGAGGGTTTCTGGCGTGAGGGGGGGGGTCTCCCAATTGTGAAAGAAAAGCGAGAATGATTTATAGAGGGCATGACAGAGAAGACAGAGAAGGTTGAACGCCACTGAGACCTGAATGAAACACCGTTTCCCACACTGTGGGAGAACACTTATCTTGACGGGGATGGTCATAGACAATGACCCGTTTTAAAAGTTGGGTAATCTTTGTTTGAGGACAGGAGGACCACCATGCTTGACCCACCCTGTGAGGACCCAAATTAATCATTTATTCACTTATTCGGGGGGGACCGGTAGCTTAGAATTTAGAGAAGTGAGCCAGCAACCATAGGGATGCCAGTCCCTGGTCGAATCCCTGGTCTGACTGGACAAATCTGGCAGAAAGTGAGCCAACAACTGCATGGCTGCTTGTATAAAATCCTGGAAAATAATGTAATATTATTCATTCATTTATCAATCGTTCATTCATTCATGTATCTCAGCATCCATTCTACCATTCAGTTTGACTTCTCTAAAGGCACAGTACTCTCCTCCTGACCCAGGCTGTGATTTAACCTGTTTTATTGTAATCTCCTGACCCAGGCTGTGATTTAACCTGTTTTATTGTAATCTCCTGACCCAGGCTGTGATTTAACCTGTTTTATTGTAATCTCCTGACCCAGGCTGTGATTTAACCTGTTTTATTGTAATCTCCTGACCCAGGCTGTGATGTAACCTGTTTTATTGTAATCTCCTGACCCAGGCTGTGATTTAACCTGTTTTATTGTAATCTCCTGACCCAGGCTGTGATTTAACCTGTTTTATTGTAATCTCCTGACCCAGGCTGTGATTTAACCTGTTTTATTGTAATCTCCTGACCCAGGCTGTGATGTAACCTGTTTTATTGTAATCTCCTGACCCAGGCTGTGATTTAACCTGTTTTATTGTAATCTCCTGACCCAGGCTGTGATGTAACCTGTTTTATTGTAATCTCCTGACCCAGGCTGTGATTTAACCTGTTTTATTGTAATCTCCTGACCCAGGCTGTGATTTAACCTGTTTTATTGTAATCCCAGGCTGTGATGTAACCTGTTTTATTGTAATTTCCTGACCCAGGCTGTGATTTAACCTGTTTTATTGTAATCTCCTGACCCAGGCTGTGATGTAACCTGTTTTATTGTAATCTCCTGACCCAGGCTGTGATTTAACCTGTTTTATTGTAACAATCAGTAGGTAATTCCTCACTAGACCGTCCTGACCTGATTCTGATCCCTCCTCAATGTAAACAGTCTCTGATGTATAACACAACCTAATGAGCAAATTAGCTACTTGGCTTTAAAGAATTTTGGAATGTGGAATTTTTCCTTTGAATGAGAACGAAGCTATATTTGTCAGAAAGCTGTGTGTGAAGGGCAAGACACCTACCTACCGCAGAGGAGGAGCTTAGAATCTCTCTGTTCTTCTTTTAGATTCTACTTCCTGTTAGTTCTGGAATGTTTCCTGTTCTAGAACTAGAACCACTGAGACAAAAGGAAAGGAATCCAAGATGGAAATGCCCAAATGGTGACATAGACAGTCAGACTTAGACCCCTGCAGTTCCAACAGAATATGTGGAAGTATGGATTGGAATGTGAGTGATTATAATGGATCCATTTGGGGGCTTTTTTTAAGGCCTATTGTTTACTGACATTTCACTTCTACCTTGTACTTGATTGAATGAAGGTCACTAATTAGTAAGGAACTGCCCACACCTGGTTGTCTAGGTCTTAATTGAAAAAAAAAAAAAAACTAAAACCTGCAGACACTAGGCCCTCCATGGAATGAGTTTGACACACCTTATCTAAAGCATAGTGTTGTTTTTGAAAGGATTGGAATGAAAGGAATCTGTTTTACAGATGTGCATCTTCTAGATCTTCTTACTGTAAATGTAATACTGTAAACACTGCATCCAGACCCAAGTCTTACTTGGTTGATGGCTTTTGGTTCGCCGTACATTGGTCAAAATGGCTGCCACGTAATTGTCAGGTACATCGGTCAAAATGGCTGCCACATAATTGTCAGGTACATTGGTCAAAATGGCTGCCACGTAATTGTCAGGTACATCGGTCAAAATGGCTGCCACGTAATTGTCAGGTACATCGGTCAAAATGGCTGCCACATAATTGTCAGGTACATCGGTCAAAATGGCTGCCACGTAATTGTCAGGTACATCGGTCAAAATGGCTGCCACATAATTTCAGGCCATTGGTCAAAATGGCTGCCACATAATCAGGTACATCGGTCAAAATGGCTGCCACATAATTGTCAGGTACATCGGTCAAAATGGCTGCCACATAATTGTCAGGTGAGGACAGGAGGACCACCCTGTGAGGACCCAAACACAACCATGGTCAAAATGGCTGCCACATAATTGTCAGGTACATTGGTCAAAATGGCTGCCACGTAATTGTCAGGTACATTGGTCAAAATGGCTGCCACATAATTGTCAGGTACATCGGTCAAAATGGCTACCACATAATTGTCAGGTACATTGGTCAAAATGGCTGCCACATAATTGGCTGCTAGATTCTATAAAAGGGCAGCAGAGTTAAAGGGGGTCCATGCAGGCTACTAAGTGTTGTGTAATTGGAGTGGGTGGATGGATGAAATCAGGGGCGACGTCACAAAGGGCTGCCACATAATTGCACTACTTTTGACCAGGGCGCATAGTGAATAGGGCTCTGGTCAAAAGTAGTGTATTATATAGTGAATAGGGCTCTGGTCAACAGTAGTGTACTATATAGTGAATAGGGCTCTGGTCAACAGTAGTGTACTATATAGTGAATAGGGCTCTGGTCAACAGTAGTGTACTATATAGTGAATAGGGCTCTGGTCAACAGTAGTGTACTATATAGTGAATAGGGCTCTGGTCAACAGTAGTGTATTATATAGTGAATAGGGCTCTGGTCAACAGTAGTGTATTATATAGTGAATAGGACTCTGGTCAACAATAGTGTATTATATAGTGAATAGGGCTCTGGTCAACAGTAGTGTATTATATAGTGAATAGGGCTCTGGTCAACAGTAGTGTATTATATAGTGAATAGGGCTCTGGTCAACAGTAGTGTATTATATAGTGAATAGGGCTCTGGTCAACAGTAGTGTATTATATAGTGAATAGGGCTCTGGTCAACAGTAGTGCGCTATATAGGGAATAGGGCCCTGGTTTAAAGTAGTGTACTATATAGGGAATAGGGCCCTGGTTTAAAGTAGTGTACTATATAGGGAATAGGGCTCTGGTCAACAGTAGTGTTCTATATAGAGAATAGGGCTCTGGTCTAAAGTAGTGTACTATATAGGGAATAGGGCTCTGGTCAACATTAGTGTTCTATATAGGGAATAGGGAGCCATTCACACCTGGAAAAGCTGCCTTTGAAAAGACTACAGGACTACTAAACAGACAGCCATAAGGACTACAGGACTACTAAACAGACAGCCATAAGGATTACAGGACTACTAAACAGACAGCCAAAATGACTACAGGACTACTAAACAGACAGCCACAAGGACTACAGGACTACAGGACTACTAAACAGACAGCCAAAATGACTACAGGACTACAGGACTACTAAACAGACAGCCATAAGGACTACAGGACTACAGGACTACTAAACAGACAGCCATAAGGACTGCCGGACTACTAAACAGACAGCCATGAGGACTGCAGGACTACAGGACTACTAAACAGACAGCCATAAGGACTACAGGACTACAGGACTACTAAACAGACAGCCACAAGGACTACAGGACTACTAAACAGACAGCCATGAGGACTGCAGGACTACAGGACTACTAAACAGACAGCCACAAGGACTACAGGACTACTAAACAGACAGCCATAAGGACTACAGGACTACTAAACAGACAGCCATAAGGACTACAGGACTACAGGACTACAAAACAGACAGCCATAAGGACTACAGGACTACAGGACTACTAAACAGACAGCCATAAGGACTACAGGACTACTAAACAGACAGCCATGAGGACTGCAGGACTACAGGACTACTAAACAGACAGCCATAAGGACTACAGGACTACAGGACTACTAAACAGACAGCCATAAGGACTACTAAACAGACAGCCATAAGGACTACAGGACTACAAAACAGACAGCCATAAGGACTACAGGACTACAGGACTACTAAACAGACAGCCATAAGGACTACAGGACTACAAAACAGACAGCCATAAGGACTACAGGACTACTAAACAGACAGCCATAAGGACTACAGGACTACTAAACAGACAGCCATAAGGACTACAGGACTACAGGACTACTAAACAGACAGCCATAAGGACTACAGGACTACTAAACAGACAGCCATAAGGACTACAGGATTACATGACTACTAAACAGACAGCCATATGGACTACAGGACTACTAAACAGACAGCCATAAGGACTACAGGACTACTAAACAGACAGCCATAAGGACTACAGGACTACTAAACAGACAGCCATAAGGACTACAGGACTACATGACTACTAAACAGACAGCCATAAGGACTACAGGACTACTAAACAGACAGCCATAAGGACTACAGGATTACATGACTACTAAACAGACAGCCATATGGACTACAGGACTACAGGACTACTAAACAGACAGCCATAAGGACTACAGGACTACAAAACAGACAGCCATAAGGACTACAGGACTACAGGACTACTAAACAGACAGCCATAAGGACTACAGGACTACTAAACAGACAGCCATAAGGACTACAGGATTACATGACTACTAAACAGACAGCCATATGGACTACAGGACTACTAAACAGACAGCCATAAGGACTACAGGACTACTAAACAGACAGCCATAAGGACTACAGGACTACTAAACAGACAGCCATAAGGACTACAGGACTACAGGACTACTAAACAGACAGCCATAAGGACTACAGGACTACTAAACAGACAGCCATAAGGACTACAGGATTACATGACTACTAAACAGACAGCCATATGGACTACAGGACTACAGGACTACTAAACAGACAGCCATAAGGACTACAGGACTACAAAACAGACAGCCATAAGGACTACAGGACTACAGGACTACTAAACAGACAGCCATAAGGACTACATGACTACAAAACAGACAGTCATAAGGACTACAGGACTACTAAACAGACAGCCATAAGGACTACAGGACTACTAAACAGACAGCCATAAGGACTACAGGATTACATGACTACTAAACAGACAGCCATATGGACTACAGGACTACTAAACAGACAGCCATAAGGACTACAGGACTACAGGACTACTAAACAGACAGCCATAAGGACTACAGGACTACTAAACAGACAGCCATAAGGACTGCCGGACTACGAAACAGACATCACACAGACAACACATCACACAACGCTCTCTCTCTGAATCACCTCTCTTTACAATGTCTGATAAATGACTTAGTGGTGGTTATGGTTATCGTGCCACTTGTGCTTTTAAAATGTTGCGGTGTGTTTTATAATTCTGCGGTTAAGTATTCAGACCCTTTGCTATGAGACTCGAAATTGAGCTCAGGTGCATCCTGTTTCCATTGATCATCCTTGAGATGTTTCTACAACTTGATTGTAGTCCACCTGTGGTAAATTCAATTGATTGGACATGATTTGGAAAGGCACACACCTGTCTATATAAGGTCCCACGGTTGACAGGGCAACACCAAGGCATGAGGACGAAGGAATTGTCCGTAGAGCTCCGAGCCAAGATTGTGTCGAGGCACAGATCTGGGGAAGGGCACCAAAACATTTCTGCAGCATTGAAGGTCCCCAAGATCAGAGTGGCCTCCATCATTCTTCAATGGAAAAGTTTGAAAATACCAAGACTCTTCCTAAAGCTGGCCGTTCAGCCAAACTGAGCAATCGGGGGAGAAGGGCTTTGGTCAGAGAGGTAAATGGAACTCTATTCCACATCGAGTAACTCATGCAATCAGTAAAATTTTATTTAAAAAAAAACGGATTTACACAAACACCTTATGGAAGCGGCGGGGACTAAATTGTTAAAATAAGTATGTACAAGTATGCAATAATAATAATAATAAATAAAATAAGTATGTATAAGTATGCAATAATAATAATAATAAATAAAATAAGTATGTATACGTATGCAATAATAATAATAATAAATAAAATAAGTATGTATAAGTATGCAATAATAATAATAATAAATAAAATAAGTATGTATAAGTATGCAATAATAATAATAATAAATAAAATAAGTATGTATAAGTATGCAATAATAATAATAATAATAAATAAAATAAGTATGTATAAGTATGCAATAATAATAATAATAATAAATAAAATAAGTATGTATAAGTATGCAATAATAATAATAATAAATAAAATAAGTATGTATAAGTATGCAATAATAATAATAATAAATAAAATAAGTATGTATAAGTATGCAATAATAATAATAATAATAAATAAAACAAGTATGTATAAGTATGCAATAATAATAATAATAATAAATAAAATAAGTATGTATAAGTATGCAATAATAATAATAATAATAAATAAAATAAGCATGTATAAGTATGCAATAATAATAATAAATAAAATAAGTATGTATAAGTATGCAATAATAATAATAATAATAAATAAAATAAGTATGTATAAGTATGCAATAATAATAATAATAATAAATAAAATAAGTATGTATAAGTATGCAATAATAATAATAATAATAATAAATAAAATAAGTATGTATAAGTATGCAATAATAATAATAATAATAAATAAAATAAGTATGTATAAGTATGCAATAATAATAATAATAAATAAAATAAGTATGTATAAGTATGCAATAATAATAATAATAATAATAAATAAAATAAGTATGTATAAGTATGCAATAATAATAATAATAATAAATAAAATAAGTATGTATAAGTATGCAATAATAATAATAATAATAAATAAAATAAGTATGTATAAGTATGCAATAATAATAATAATAATAAATAAAATAAGTATGTAT
>NC_056440.1:6024793-6074793 GCF_018296145.1 Oncorhynchus tshawytscha | reverse complement strand
ACCTCCAACCTCAGATAGAAACTGGGGCGGCAGGGTAGCCTAGTGGTTAGAGAGTTGTACTAGTAACCGGAAGGTTGCAAGTTCAAACCCCTAAGCTGACAAGGTACAAATCTGTCGTTCTGCCCCTGAACAGGCAGTTAACCCACTGTTCCTAGGCCGTCATTGTAAATAAGAATTTGTTCTTAACTGACTTGCCTAGTTAAATAAAGGTAAATAAAAATACAATACTGACTATTAACACAGTTGATCTAGTCTTTATATAATACTGACTATTAGCACAGTTGATCTAGTCTTTATACAATACAATACTGACTATTAACACAGTATAGCTAGTCTTTATACAATACAATACTGACTATTAACACAGTTGATCTAGTCTTTATACAATATAATAGTGACTGTATTAACACAGTATAGCTAGTCTTTATACAATACTGACTGTATTAACACAGTAAAGCTAGTCTTTATACAATTTCATATCAAATGTCACAATGTTGGGAAAATGAAGCTTCAATGAACTAGAATCATTATCTAGTTCATCTCTTCATTGCAGGTCATCCATTAGAGGTGGACCTGAGCTCCAGATCCCCCTCCCCCCACCACCACCACCCCACCCGGCCTCCCCTCTTCCTCCACCCCCAGACCCTAGCCCTGGCTGTGGCAGCACCATCCCCTCCACCCAGTCCCTGGAGCCTGCGTTGAAGCACCTGGCAGACTGCTTCCAGAGGCTGGTCTCAGAGTCCCGGGGGCTGCTGGTGCAGCTGGAGGGCCAGAGGCAGGAGCAGGTCAGAGACAGATATATATATATATATATATATATATATATATATATATATATATATATATATATATATATATATATATATATGATACATCCCAAATTGTACCCTATTACCTATACAGTGCAGTACTTTATAGGGGATAGGGTGTCATTTTGGACTCAGACATGCAGTTTTGTTAAACTGGGACGGCATGTTAGCACCGTTGAGCACCATTTATCCATTCACGATGAGTATTTAGATCCATGTTTGAATTTTAGACATTCGGTCAGTCATAGTATTGCTTTAAAAACATTGGAAGATTGCTCATGAGGAGCTAACGTGGCTGCCATGTAGCATTCATAATGCTTTTGATAGCAACCTCAATGTCTAAACTGTATCTATCGGTGGGGTCGTTCCACCTCAAAATGCACCCGAAAGAGGATTTCAACACCCACTATCTCAAAATAATTTCTGTAGTTAGAAAACAGATAAGATTAGCATTCCTACAACATTATCCTGTTGAAATATAATTTTATCTCAGCAAAATTAAGCTGATTGCACCCAAATTGGGTGGGGGGGAGGGTAGGTTTTGTTGTGCCCTCTTCACAACTGTTCTTGGTGTGCTTGGACCATGTTAGTTTGTTGTTGATGTGGACACCAAGGAACTTGAAGCTCTCAACCTGCTCCACTACAGCCCCGTCAATAAGAATGGGGGGCGTGCTCGGTCCTCCTTTTCCTGTAGTCCACAATCATCTCCTTTGTCTTAATTACGTTGAGGGAGAGGTTTGTGTAATATTCAATAAATATAGTACATAACATCCAATTTGGACTAAAACAATGAGCATATATCTATGGTCTCCACCTGTTGTATTCGGCACATGTGACAAAAAAAAAGGATTAATTTGATTTGGAATCCAATTTGAGTACGATATGAGGATTCCAAAGAAATGGTCAAAATCCACCCACGGACCACCCGTGCAAATACCACCCCAACAACCAGTATATAGTATTAGTTCTCTGTCTGACCGATAGAGTGGAGTTGCAGCTCAGTGTATTGTTTCATCATCTTATGTAATGTGTTCTCAGTGAATTTGGTGCTGGGTCCCCCCCCCCCTTATTCAGAGAAATTAGTCATTGAACTTTATGTCCCATTCTGCATCCTGATATTACCGTGTTCTGACCACTAGATGGTGCTGTTACTGCTATTAGGAACAGCACCATCGAGGAACAGCAACCCCCTAAATGTTAAAGGGATAGTTCACCAAAATTACATTGGTTTCCTTACCCTATAAGCAGTCCATGGACAAGGTACGACAGGGAACAGAGAAACACTGAGAAAGAAACAATAATCAGAGCTGCAGCCCCATACTACAGGTCAGACAGACCTGATAATACAGAGCATTCGGAAAGTATTCAGACCCCTTGACTTTTTCCACATTTTGTTACGTTACAGCCTTATTCTAAAAATGGATTAAATAGTTTTGTTTCCTCATCAATCTACACACAATACCCAATAATGACATCACAATACCCCATAATGACATCACAATACTCCATAATGACATCACAATACCCCATAATGACATCACAATACCCCATAATGACAAAAGCAAAAACTTTTTTTTTTGTGCATTTTTTTGCAAATGTATTAAA
Organism: Oncorhynchus tshawytscha; assembly: GCF_018296145.1. Taxonomy (NCBI): domain Eukaryota; kingdom Metazoa; phylum Chordata; class Actinopteri; order Salmoniformes; family Salmonidae; genus Oncorhynchus; species Oncorhynchus tshawytscha. The sequence continues at coordinate 6,072,379 of NC_056440.1, read as the reverse complement.
AATAAAAACCTTAAATATCACATTTACATAAGTATTCAGACCTTTTACTCAGTACTTTGTTGAAGCACCTTTGGCAGTGATTACAGCCTCAAGTCTTCTCGGGTATGACGCTACAAGCTTGGTACACCTGTATTTGGGGAGTTTGTCCTATTCTCCTGACGCTTGGCATTTCAGGCCAAAGAGTTCAATCTCAGAGCTAGAAGCATAAACATTTCGCTACGCCCACAATAACATCTGCTAATCACGCGTTAGTGACCAATAAAAATGTATTTGGAATCTTGGTTTCATCAGACCAGAGAATCTTGTTTCTCATGGTCAGTGTCATTTAGGTGCCTTTTGGCAAACTCCATGCGGCCTGCCATGTGCCTTTTACTGAGGAGTAGCTTATGTTTGGCCACTCTACCATATAGGCCTGATTGGTGGAGTGCTGCAGAGATGGTTGTCCTTCTGGAAAGTTCTCCCATCTCTGCATAGGAACTCTGAAGCTCTGTCAGAGTGACCATTGGGTTCTTGGTCACCTCCCTGACCAAGGCCCTTCTCCCCCGATTTCTCAGTTTGGCCAGGCGGCCAGCTCTAGGAAGAGTCTTGGTGGTTCCAAACTTCTTCCATTTAAGAATGACATTTTTTGGTACCCTTCCCTAGATCTGTGACTCGCCACAATCCTGTCAATTCCTTCAACCTCATTGGTTGATTTTTGCTCTGACAACTGTGGGACCTTATATTGACGGGTGTGTACCTTTCCAAATCATGTCCAATCAATTGAATTTACCACAGGTGGACTCAAGTTGTAGAAACATCTTAAGGGTGATGAATGGAAACAGGATGCACCTGAGCTCAGTTTCGAGTCTCATAGCAAAGGGCCTGAATACTTATGTAAATAAGGTATTTCTAAAAAACTGTTTTTGCTTTGTCATTATGGGGTATTGTGATGTCATTATGGGGTATTGTGATGTCATTATTGGGTATTGTGATGTCATTATTGGGTATTGTGATGTCATTATGGGGTATTGTGATGTCATTATGGGGTATTGTGTGTAGATTGATGACGGGGGAAAACAATTTAATCAATTTTAGAATAAGTGTGGAAAAAGTCAAGGGTTCTGAATACTTTCCGAATGCCCTGTATGTACCTATATGAAACCATAGAAGAAGAAATGCACTGTATGTACTAACTTTTTGGGTGGGATTTGCATGGGGGTCCGTGGGTGGGATGGGGGTCCGGCATGGGATTGGGGGGTCCGTGGGTGGGATTGGCATGGGGGTCCGTGGGTGGGATCGGCATGGGGGGGGGGTGGGTGGGTGGGATCGGTGGGATTGGCATGGGGGTCCGTGGGTGGGATTGGCATGGGGGGTCCGTGGGTGGGATTGGCATGGGGGGTCCGTGGGTGGGATCGGCATGGGGGGGTCCGTGGGTGGTATCGGCATGGGGGTCCGTGGGTGGGATCGGCATGGGGGGGGTCCGTGGGTGGCTTTTATTAGAAATTGTTTTGGTCCAAATCAGATTTTATGTACTATGGTTATTGAATATTATATGAATCCTAGAATTTAAATGGCCTGTTTGGGTGTCAATCAAATTAGCTTAATTTCTCAGAGATCAAATTAGATTTCAATAAAATAATGTTTCAGGAACGCTGATCTGCTCCGTTTCTAACTACAGAAACGATTTCAGATCAATCAGAGATGGCAGGTGTCATGGCTTGCTGATATGACATGGAATGACCCTGTGTCTCTATCTCAGACTCGCTGGCAGCAGGACCTCCTGTCTCAGTGGCTGGAGAGAGAGGAGAGGAGGCAGAGGGAGGCAGCAGACAGGGAGGACCAGAGAGAAAGGGCTCGGATGGAACATGAAGTCAGGGTACTGCAGCTCCTCACTGGCCTGGCCCAGAACCAGCAGAGGAACCAGACACATCACAGCTGCTGCCACCAGTGTAGCAGGACGGAAGGGGTAGCAGGGGGTGGTTCTGGGGCCTCGACCACTACTACACTGGATAATGGAGCTGGGGACAGAGACGGGACTGAATCAGAGACCACATAGACAGGGGGTGGAATGTGATGCAGATCTGGGCCAAATACAGTATTTGATGTACGTTATGTATTTGACTCGTGTCTGGTGTGGTGAGCATTCGTTGCCTTCTAAATTGGAAAGGACTAGGCTCTCAGTATTTGTTTACTTCTTTGCCTGGTCACTTGTTTGGAGTGTACATTCTGCTTTAAAAAAACAACAACTATACAATGGGTTTTAATCCTAGGATTTCTTAGGAAAACAAGAATAATTTGGTGGGTGCTTATATTGGTCCTATTTCAAAAAAGGTGTGTTTTGTATATCCCAACTCTCCCTGAGACACCCTGGGAGAGTAGGGTCACGTCCAGGGACTCAGTGAAACACTGAGACAATCTCAATTGTAATGATGTTTATTATGTTCTGTGCCATTTTACAGTTTATTATGACTTGTCTTACCAATAAAAATGCATTGGTATCGAATGGTTATTTTTATACGTTTGTTTACTCTTTATATCTATAACACTCACGTTGCTATCGCATGTAATTCACTTCATTCTGATGTTTGTGTCCAATGAACACAACGTGTGTGTGTGTTTGTGTTCCTCGTGAAAAGGATCCGAATGTGTCTGTCAACATTCTCAGACTCCTTTTATGATGTCATCATCGGGGCTACTGCAGCGTAGTAAATAGATGGTTGATTGTTGATGGCTAGCTGAATGGTAGGGAGCAGTGCTTAGCTCACCACCGGTCAGCTCAGGTAAAAGAGGTGTTAGGAATTTTTTTATGAACGGGTTTGAGTTAAAGGTGTGAAGCACGGTTGGGTTGAGGTCAATTCAGGAACTCCAGGAAGTGAATTGACATTCAAAAGACATCTGAAAAGTGAGGGATGTCTATTTTCCATTAATTTGAATTAGATTTTTAAAATTCTTCCTGAATTTATACTGAACCAATCCCGAGTGCGCCTCCCTAGTGGCGCAGTGGTTTAAGGCGTCACTACAGACCCTGGTTCGTTCCCAGGCTGTGTCACAACCGGCCGTGATCGGGAGTCCCATAGGGTGGTGCACAATTGGCCCATGGTCATCTGGGTTAGGGGAGGGTTTTGTCGGGGGTAGGCCATCATTGTAAATAATAATTTGTTCTTAACTGACTTTCCAAGTTAAATTATTATTATTTTAAACGGTGATTGTGAGGAGGACCATAGTATTTCAGCAACTGTTTCAAAAACATTAGACCAGGTTACTATCATTAGACCAGGTTACTAACATTAGACCAGGTTACTAACATTAGACCAGGTTACTATCATTAGACCAGGTTACTAACATTAGACCAGGTTACTAACATTAGACCAGGTTACTAACATTAGACCAGGTTACTATCATTAGACTAGGTTACTAACATTAGACCAGGTTACTAACATTAGACCAGGTTATTAACATTAGACCAGGTTACTAACATTAGACCAGGTTACTAACATTAGACCAGGTTACTAACATTAGACCAGGTTACTATCATTAGACCAGGTTACTAACATTAGACCAGGTTACTAACATTTGACCAGGTTACTATCATTAGACCAGGTTACTAACATTAGACCAGGTTACTAACATTAGACCAGGTTACTAACATTAGACCAGGTTACTAACATTAGACCAGGTTACTAACATTAGACCAGGTTACTAACATTAGACCAGGTTACTATCATTAGACCAGGTTACTAACATTAGACCAGGTTACTAACATTAGACCAGGTTACTAACATTAGACCAGGTTACTAACATTAGACCAGGTTACTAACATTAGACCAGGTTACTAACATTAGACCAGGTTACTAACATTAGACCAGGTTACTAACATTAGACCAGGTTACTAACATTAGACCAGGTTACTATCATTAGACCAGGTTACTATCATTAGACCAGGTTACTAACATTAGACCAGGTTACTAACATTAGACCAGGTTACTATCATTAGACCAGGTTACTAACATTAGACCAGGTTACTAACATTAGACCAGGTTACTAACATTAGACCAGGTTACTAACATTAGACCAGGTTACTAACATTAGACCAGGTTACTAACATTAGACCAGGTTACTAACATTAGACCAGGTTACTAACATTAGACCAGGTTACTATCATTAGACCAGGTTACTATCATTAGACCAGGTTACTATCATTAGACCAGGTTACTAACCTCCCTTGTGAAATATTACAAAACAGCTCCATAATCAAACTGGGCCAACATAAATCTTATAGAGTCTGTTTTTTTCTTTCTTTCTACTGTGTTATTGACTGTACGTTTGTTTACTCCATGTGTAACTCTGTTGTTGTTTGTGTCACACTGCTTTGCTTTATCTTGACCAGGTCGCAGTTGTAAATGAGAACTTGTTCTCAACTGGCTTACCTGGTTAATTAAAGGTGAAATAAAAAATAAATATGTTTAAATCCATGTTAGCAGAAATCTTATACGTTTTAAATCCATGTCAGCCATACGGATAACGCCATCCTGATCCTAATACCTGCTATTATCTTCTCCCTAGTTCTAGCCTGTCATTAAATGTACTGAGAAAGCTGTTTATTATGCTACCTTCAAAACAACTGGGAACTCGGGAAATTACAAGGTCAAATCATGACGTCAGTGATCTTCAGTTATAGGTAAATCGGAGAAAGAGGCCCGAGTTGGATGACCGTTCAAATAGATTTCTCAGAGTTCCCAGTTGCTTGTTACGCACTGAAGTCTGAGAGTTCCTAGTGCCTAGTTGTTTTGAACGCTGCATTATACCGCTGTAGCATCGAGTAAGAGAGAGAGAATATGTGTGTGTCGGAGAAAGAGAGATTGAATGTAGTATTTTGTGGGGCTTCAGTGGTCAGGAAGGGAGAGAGAGAGAGGGTTGGGCTCTTCAGAGGTCAGGCAGGGAAGGGAGAGAGAGAGGGTTGGCTCTTAGGTGGATAGTAGGAATTCCTTTGGGAGAATCTCATTTGGTTTTTCGTCTGGGTCCTCTGTCCTCTCTTACCTCCTTTTGAAAAATGGTCAAAGGTAAATATTGGAGAGGGAACATGGATGCAAATGCTCTTGTATGAAATGAGACTGTCCTCTAATCGCACGTCATCAGGCAAATTAACGTTTGCAGGGTGGAATCCCAAAATAAAGTGAAAGGATGAGTACCATATCGTTTTTAAATACTTCCATGCTTTCCTCCTTTAAGAAAACAGCAACTGATTCAATTAAAACACTTCCACGCTTGCTACCGCGAGGATACTATTGCGCTTGCTGCTGCCGAAGTAGGTAATCAATGAGGTGAGCGGACTCTTTCGTTCGCCTACTAATGAATTGACACGCCTCGACCCCTTATCGGTTTCTGGGTCTCGGAGGAAGAGAGGACGGAGGAGGCAAGGTCCAAATGAGAATCTGGGCCGTGTTCAGTTCTTCTCTGAGTAAAGTTTATTTGTGTGTGAAAAGCCAGGCTCACCATTGTTCAATGAGGAAGTCTCTAGTATAGATGTGTTTTTATCAGAGTTGGGGGGATAAATTAAATGCCAGTCCAGCCTATTGATAGCTTTCACCAGGCCTGGGTTCAAAAACTTTTATTTTAAAACATATTTCTGTGTATTTGGTTATTTTCAAATACACAGCTCCAAAAAAACGTACTTTTATTTCAGTATCTGAATAGATATTTGAAGAAGAAAAAAACAAATAGTCGACCAAATTGTATTTTCAAATAGCTGGGCAAATGCATGGGAGTGTCTTTGAGTCTTCTGAAATACATTCCAATATTCAACTTTTAATTTTAATTTTAAATAAAGGTTTATCTAAATACTTGTTGTTGAAAAATAATTTAAATATATGGTATTTGATCCCAGCCTGGTCTCCACGTTTATCATGTTATTTCAATGGTGTTTTGATTTTGTGGAATATTTTTGCAGATGGGTTAGAATATATTCGATTTTTATTGTATTTATCCACATCACAATCAAACAAGTTGCCATTGATAACTATGGGGCCATTACACAGCACTGCCACGCCATCTGTAAAACCTGCATGACACAAAATCGAAACCTTAATATCTAAGCTCAGCTACAAATGCTTAAATATATATATATTTTTAAAACTCATTATAAATGTTTAAATCAATTACACAAAACTCAATTCTGCACAGGCTTACAATTGCTTGTTTAAACAATTGTCACATTCAATTATTTGGGCAATGAATGAATGTCACAACTGTTTAGTCCCCTAAAACATTGTTTGAGACATCAGTCACTACAGTTTATTAGATCCCTAAAATGATAACGACATGCCTGTGTTCAAAGATTTCCTTGGTTATTATCGCATATCTTCTGATGCATATAATTACCAAGGAGCTCCTCCAACTCAGCTATGAATAATAAAGTGAGAGATTATTGCTGCGTTCGTAACATAGCGGGAAGTGGGGATATACCACGTACAACTAGGAAAAATTCACTAGGAAAGGGAGAGGTTAAACGGACACGCCTGGTGCCCAAATTGATGAGGTTTTGTCGGGGCAGCGAGTGCCGAGTGGAGACGAACGGATTCGGTAAATTCAGTTCAGTCCTTTCCAGGTGTTTAATTTATACTTGCGGCTACAAAAAAAATCGTAACGTTATGCCGTAGTTGTACGTTTTCTAGGAAAATCACTACAATAAATGTGCTTTAGCTGTCACCATGGCCTGACATTAGCTACACTAGCTAGCTACTCCCCTCTCCTTACTTAAAAAAAAAAATTGTACATAATGTCCCCCGCCATCATTTTCCTATGAACGAAAATGGATTCTGGATACTTTTTTGAAATTGTACATAATCCCCGAGATTTGAAAGAGGAAGTCGTGATGAAAATGAGACAGGTGAGGCGGTTTCCTAACGAGATAAAGTCAGCGAACAAATGGATAGCCATTGCTCTTCGTGCTGCTAGCGAATGTGCAGTCACCGTCCACTTGGATACCTGGCGTGTCCGTATAGCCTCTCCCACTTGAACGGCCCTCCGACTGGTAATTACTAGTGGAAAACTCATCTATCATGCTGACCTCTAATGTCACCTACTAAGAAAATTACCTTGAAAACAGCATTTTCAGCAGTTAAATGCAAGAGCAAATCATTAAGCCCACTATAAAAACCAATCTATTAATATGTCTTTTTGAGCACTATAATTTGTTGACAAGTGCGATAACTGTACTTTTAGTTTATGGTTTACGCAGCTTGTTGGACGTTAGCCAATCAGCGTTTCTCAACGAGTTGAAAGCAAGTTAATGCATCCAACTGGTATTTACGACTTCTTACGACATCTGGTAAATTCCCACCTCTCACGTGGTTACTGATAAAAGTCACCTTGTCCGAGAGAGACTTACACGGCTATCAAAACGTCACGCCATAGTAAGCCTATACGAATCACAACCGTTATTTTTAAGTGTTTCTAAAAATCCCCAATGAGAAAATGAATGGTGGAAAAAGAATTAGAACCATTTCCATGTTTGACCGCTAGGTTTTATGGGTATCATGACACCTCCACTGTGGGGCTCTATACCTTATCATCAGTATATTCATTCCTTGGAACAGGGTGATCATGTTCAGCTTCATGTAGAAGTGGAATTTCGATTGCATCAACTTCATTGGCAATGACAAAGGCGAATGCCATGTCTGCCAGTAGCTAGGGGTTCAGTAGCTAGGGGTTCAGTAGCTAGGGGTTCAGTAGCTAGGGGTTCAGTAGCTAGGGATTCAGTAGCTAGGGGTTCAGAAGCTAGGGGTTCAGTAGCTAGGGGTTCAGTAGCTAGGGGTTCAGAAGCTAGGGGTTCAGTAGATAGGGGTTTAGTAGCTAGGGGTTCAGTAGCTAGTAGCTAGGGGTTCAGTAGCAAGGTCCAGTAGCTAGGGGGTTCAGAAGCTAGGGGTTCAGTAGATAGGGGTTCAGTAGTTAGGGTTCAGTAGCAAGGGTCCAGTAGCTAGGGGTTCAGTAGCTAGGGGTTCAGTAGCTAGGGGTTCAGTAGCTTAGGGTTCAGTAGCAAGGGTTCAGTAGCTAGGGTTCAGTAGCTAGGGGTTCAGTAGTTCAGTATATAGGGGTCAGTCTAGGGTTCAGTAGCTAGGTTTCAGTAGCTAGGTCTCAGTGGCTAGGTTTCAGTAGCTGGGGTTCAGTAGCTAGGGGTTCAGTAGCTAGGGTTCAGTAGCTAGGTCTCAGTGGTGGTTTCAGTAGCTAGGGGTTCAGTAGCTAGGGTTCAGTAGCTAGGGGTTCAGTAGCTAGGTTTCAGTAGCTGGGGTTCAGTAGCTAGGGGTTCAGTAGCTAGGGTTCAGTAGCTAGGTCTCAGTGGCTAGGTTTCAGTAGCTAGGTTTCAGTAGCTAGGGTTCTTAACTGACTTGCCTAGTTAAATAAGGTTCCATTTGAAAATTTAAAAAATTTAATATAAATATTTGCGCATAAAGGCTTTTCCATTTGTCACATCATACTTTTTACCGACACAAAAAGATCCCACCATGTCGAACGAAACAAATTGTACAGGCATTTTATGTTTCCATCTGCCTGGTGGTGACTTTTTTCATCCGTCAGGTAATTCATCGGCATGAAATGGTTGAATGAAAATATGGATAGTGTCATGTTTCCTAGAAACAGCAGAAGTTGTCTGATTTGCTGTCAGTGGATGTGTACCTCCCCCATATGCCCCACATGTCATCTGGTACCTCCCCCACATCCACGTCAGGTCATCTGGTACCTCCCCCACATACACGTCATGTCATCGGGTACCTCCTCCATATGCACGTCATGTCATCGGGTGAAAGTATGCCATTCTCAAATTGAACAATAATCTGCGGGTGCTCAGTCATTTTGGCAACGAGGCAGCATGGTACATTGTCCAGAAAACATAAATCTCTTTTTCATAAAATACAGACAAATTTTTATTGGGAAGGCAGATATAGCGTGGTTATTACACGTTCTTAATTACGTCACTTTTATTTTGAGTCGAATTCCCTGTGGGCTTGAACGAGGCACGGGGGTCGCACCAAAAAAACATTTATATATATATATATAATATATATCCATATCATAATCCTGGGTTATGCCCAGGAGGCAGCCCGGTTCCAAATCGAATGCAATCAACTTTCAGTCGATGCAAATCACAGCTACACTAGAAAGTCTCAGATTTCCAATTTTGATAAACTCCTACTTCTATTGGGTGAAATACGATAGTGTTTCATCGCAGCAGTACGATTTGTGACCTGTTGCCACGAGAAAAGGGCAACCAGTGAAGAACAAACACCATTGTAAATAAAAACCCATATTTATGTTGATTTATTTTCCTTCAGTACTGCAATGACCTGACTATTTGCACATGGTAATAACACAGTACATATCCATAGTATGACATTTGAAATGTCTCCATTCCTTATAAACTTTTATGAGTGTAATTTTTACTGTTCACTTTTTATTGTTTATTTCACTTTTGTTTATAATCTTTGGGCTCCCAGGTGGCGCAGCAGTCTAAGGCACTGCATCTCAGTGACCCCGGTGCCTCGTTCCCTACAGACATCCTGGTTCGAATCAGGCTGTATCACAAACAGCCGTGATTGGGAGTCCCATAGGGCATCGCACAATTGGACCAGCGTCGTCCGGTTTTGGGCGGTGTAGGTAGTCATTAATAAGAATTTGTTCATAACTGACTTGCCTAGTTAAATAAAAAATAACATAAATCCCATGCCAATAAAGTCCTTTGAATTTAATTGATTTCCCAGTTCCCAGTTGTTTTGAAAGCATTAGCCCGCTTAGTTCGTTCTTGACTGTGATTGGCTGGCGGGACTGCCGTAGAGTCAGGTCATTAGTAGGCTTTCTCGGTTTCTCGAGCTCATACAAGTCAATACGCTCGTGAATGAGGATCTGCAGCTGTACACTCCGTAGTTGTCCAACGCGGGCTATTGCGTTATGTGCATGGTGGTTTCGTTCTCTTACCAATAACTCTCCAAAGGCTTTTTCGCAAGTGATGAATATTCTGAATTGCGTGGCTGAGGAGACCTGCGGCTGATACCAGTACAAATTCACAGATTTCAATTTTCATCGGTACACTTTCTTCATCGGAGAGAGAGAGAGAGTCATTTCGAAAGTGCGCGCTTTACTCTAGTGGGGAAAAGGGATATTACGGATTCTACGTGCAGTTTTTTCATTCTGAGGTGAGATATTTTAATTGTTTCCCGTAAACCTTGGAACTTGCTTTAGATTTCAGTTGGATCATTTCTTTACTGTCACAGTAATACGCATAGGTTTTATGTGCACACAGAGGGCGGCAGTGTGTGTGTGTGTTTCTGCGTTTGGGGAATGTATTTCGTTTCACTTCGTCTGCATTGTGAATTGAGTAGAAATTCAAGCACTATCCGGTTTATTTTGTTAAATACATTTTCTGCAGTGAGTTTTGATTCATATTTGGAATAGTTTTGTAATGAATGAACATAAGACCATAGGTAGGTAGGTGCTGGTACGATTTGACAAACGCAACACCCAACACACAACTCACAGTAAGCGTTTCACTGTTAAACCACACTTGTTGTTTACCAAGCATGTGAGTAATAACATTGGATCTGATTCTTCTATACATTGGCTGGTTTATGCAGATCAGATTCATTTATTGGGTTATATGTGGTGTCAGTCAACTGGAGTATTCTCTTCACTAAGCACATCACAGAATGTACTTTAATGGGATTTTATTTTTACCATTGGTGTCAACGTTAACTATTTTTAACCCTTACTACGCCGAGGTTAAGATGATTCTACCTCACCACAGGACGCAAGGATCAATACAGGGTCATTCTCACTGAATTCACAAAGATATGTGATAAACATGCTCCTTGGAGTAGATGGCTGAGTTCCCGCGGGTCCGGTCAAGAGATTATTGCGGCGTGGTCGAAAAATGTTCATGCTGCAGTTGAGAACCGGCGGTCAGACAGACACTTTTTTGGGGTATTCACACTCTCAAACACTCTTAGAAATGTTATAGAAACAAATGGGTTTCTATCACATGGAACCCCTAAAAGTTCGATATAGAATCCTTTTAAAGGGTTCTTTGATCAGAACCCCAAGGGTTCTTTTTCCATGTAGAACCCTGTATGGCGCCATTTATGAATTCTTTTTTTTAATATATTTTTTGCTAAGAATATAATATAATAAACTATTTTTTTTTTAAAGTGGATGAAAATAATACCTGCATAGTTTGGAGGTTTTATTGTCCTTATATGCAAACATAGTTTGGAAATATGCAGTGGTGGCCAGGGAGGCATCTGTTTGTTTAAAAGATGTCAATCTTGGTACCAACTCTGGCTGACTTCTCTATAGAACAGTACAGTATGGGTTGTTGTCTGTCTGACTTCTCTATAGAACAGTACAGTATGGGTTGTTGTCTGTCTGACTTCTCTATAGAACAGTACAGTATGGGTTGTTGTCTGGCTGACTTCTCTATAGAACAGTACAGTATGGGTTGTTGTCTGGCTGACTTCTCTATAGAACAGTACAGTATGGGTTGTCTGGCTGACTTCTCTATAGAACAGTACAGTATGGGTTGTCTGGCTGACTTCTCTATAGAACAGTACAGTATGGGTTGTTGTCTAGCTGGTTCCTGAGAAGAAGAACAAAGGAGCATAAACATGAGTTAATCCTCAGGAATAAACATGAGTTAATCTTCAGGAATAAACATGAGTTAATCCTCAGGAATAAACATGAGTTAATCTTCAGGAATAAACATGAGTTAATCCTCAGGAATAAACATGAGTTAATCTTCAGGAAAAAACATGAGTTAATCCTCAGGAATAAACATGAGTTTATTAAGTCAAAAGATAGAATGACAACTTGCATGCAGTTGTTGTCAGCAACAGCCGGAAGAGAGATCCTCTGTCTCTGATCGTTCTGGGTTACTGCCAGACTGAGCAAGACATAGATAGTGTGTTAAAAATCATGTCATGAATAACTAGACTTTTGAATCACCATGACTTATCATACATAATGTAGATACATCCTCTCAATCAGCCCACTGCTCATAACATGCATTGAAGAGGTCAGCAGTCTTCTAATTTCATAGTCCTCTCATCTGAATACTGAAATAAAAGGAACCATTAGCTAATTGCCAATGTCAGGCCGGGTATGTAGCTCTATTTGGCATATTACATAAAAACAAATAATAAGACTTAGCTGCTAACTTTTTTGTGTAAAGTGGATAATTAACACCATAGAATGCTGTTCATCAACTACAGCTCGGCATTTAACACCATAGTACCCTCCAAGCTCGTCATCAAGCTCGAGACCCTGTGTCTCGACCCCGCCCTGTGCAACTGGGTACTGGACTTCCTGACGGGCCGCCCCCAGGTGGTGAGGGTAGGCAACAACATCTCCACCCCGTTGATCCTCAACACTGGGGCCCCACAAGGGTGCGTTCTGAGCCCTCTCCTGTACTCCCTGTTCACCCACGACTGCGTGGCCACGCACGCCTCCAACTCAATCATCAAGTTTGCGGACGACACAACAGTGGTAGGCTTGATTACCAACAACGACGAGACGGCCTACAGGGAGGAGGTGAGGGCCCTCGGAGTGTGGTGTCAGGAAAATAACCTCACACTCAACGTCAACAAAACTAAGGAGATGATTGTGGACTTCAGGAAACAGCAGAGGGAACACCCCCTATCCACATCGATGGAACAGTAGTGGAGAGGGTAGCAAGTTTTAAGTTCCTCGGCATACACATCACAGACAAACTGAATTGGTCCACTCACACAGACAGCATCGTGAAGAAGACGCAGCAGCGCCTCTTCAACCTCAGGAGGCTGAAGAAATTCGGCTTGTCACCAAAAGCACTCACAAACTTCTACAGATGCACAATCGAGAGCATCCTGTCGGGCTGTATCACCGCCTGGTACGGCAACTGCTCCGCCCACAACCGTAAGGCTCTCCAGAGGGTAGTGAGGTCTGCACAACGCATCACAGGGGGCAAACTACCTGCCCTCCAGGACACCTACACCACCCGATGTTAAAAGAAGGCCATAAAGATCATCAAGGACAACAACCACCCGAGGCACTGCCTGTTCACCCCACTATCATCCAGAAGGCGAGGTCAGTACAGGTGCATCAAAGCTGGGACCGAGAGACTGAAAAACAGCTTCTATCTCAAGGCCATCAGACTGTTAAACAGCCACCACTAACATTGAGTGGCTGCTGCCAACACACTGACTCAACTCCAGCCACTTTAATAATGGGAACTGATGGGAAATGATGTAAAATATATCACTAGCCACTTTAAACAATGCTACCTAATATAATGTTTACATACCCTACATTATTCATCTCATATGTATACGTATATACTGTACTCTATATCATCGACTGCATCTTTATGTAATACATGTATCACTAGCCACTTTAACTATGCCACTATGTTTACATACTCATCTCATATGTACATACTGTACTCGATACCATCTACTGCATCTTGCCTATGCCGCTCTGTACCATCACTCATTCATATATCTTTATGTACATATTCTTTATCCCCTTACACTTGTGTGTATAAGACAGTAGTTTTGGAATTGTTAGTTAGATTACTTGTTGGTTATTACTGCATTGTCGGAACTAGAAGCACAAGCATTTCGCTACACTCACATTAACATCTGCTAACCATGTGTATGTGACAAATAAAATGTGATTTGATTTGATTTGAAGTAGTTTACCGTTACCTTTTTCCTGTCTAATGTTAGCTAGCTAGCTAGCTTACAAACGGTGCTTAAATTCTAATACAACTTTATTTATCTAGCCTATAATTTATCACATGACTTTGGCTTCATATATTTGAATTAAATAATCAACTTTGCTTTCCTTAAAGATTCAATATGCAGAAATCGCTTCGTCATTTCCTGGTTGTTGAAGTTCTATTTAGTTTTGCCTCATTTTCAGTTTGTGACAAAACAAGAAATGGTTTAGTGTAGAGAATAATTGTACCATCTAAACTGCTGTGAAATATATTTTCAATAACCACAAATATTGTATGTACAAAACCGAAAGTAAAAGACGCAAAAGCAACATTTTAGAAACGGGAAGCATAGTAATTCCGCATATAGAACAAATCTACCACTTCTTAGACTTGCTTTCAATTATAATTTCTATGTGAATTTGGTTGCGTCGCCCAAAAAAGTTACATATTTCAGCTTTAATAAATATAATATTGGTAGGCTATTTGCCTGTTCAACCACCGTCGTTTTGCATCGTCATGCTGGACTGGCTTAGATTTTTTTTTTTTGATGTTTGAATGGAAGTTTTAATTGACACATTTTAATGTGTAAACATTTTAAGCATTTTAATTTACCTTTTTATAAATGTTTGATCTAGATGTTAAATGTTTGATCCCCTTTTTTAATCTAAGAGTCTATTATATTAAACACGTTATTTCCTCTTGTTTCTAGCTAGTATTTAGTTTGCAACAGCACAGAAATACCTTATTTACATAAGAGTTCAGACACTTTGCAATGAGACTCGAAATTGAACTCAGGTGCATCCTGTTTCCGTTGATCATCCTTAAGATGTTTCTACAACTTGATTGGAGTCCACCTGTGGTAAATTCAATTGATTGGACATGATTTGGAAACGCGCACACCTGTCTATATAAAAGGTCCCACAGTTGACAGTGCATGTCAGAGCAAACACCAAGCCATGAGGTCAAAGGAATTGTACGTAGAGCTCTGAGACAGGAACAGATCTGGGGAAAAAAACATTTTTTTGGGAGACTAGTCAGGATCGAGGGAAAGATGAACGGAGAAAAGCACAGATCCTTTAGATCCTTGATGAAAACCTGCTCCAGAGCGTTCAGGACCTTAGCCTGGGGTGAAGGTTCACCTTCAAACATGACAGCGACCCTAAGCACACAGCCAAGACAACGCAGGAGTGGCTTCAGGACAAGTCTCAATGTCCTTGTGTGGCCCAGCCAGAGCCCGGACTTGAACCCGATCGAACATCTCTGGAGAGACCTGAAAATAGCTGTTCAGTGACACTCCTCACCCAACCTGACAGAGCTTGAGAGGATCTGCAGAGAAGAATGGGAGAAACACCCCAAATACAGGTGTGCCAAGCTTGTAGCGTCATACCCCAAAGGTGCTTCAACAAAGTACTGAGTAAAGGGTCTGAATACTAATGCAAATGTGATATTTCATTTAATTATTTTTTTTAATGAATTTGCAAAAATATCTAAAAACCTGTTTTTGCTTTGTCGTTATGGGGTATTGTGTGTAGTTTGATGATGGGGGAAAAAACAATTTTATGTCAGTTAAGAATAAGGCTGTAGAGTGAATTAAATTGTTCCTTCCCTTTGGGGTGTTGTGGTCATTATTATTACTTTGGGGTGGGGTCATTATTATTTGATGGAGGGGGGTATTGTGATACTTTGGAGGTGTTGTGAGGCTTATTACTTTGGATTATGGGGGGCTATTATTACTTTGGGGGAGGCTTATTACTTTGATGTCATTAGGGGCTATTGATTCTTTGGAGGGGGGCTATTATTATGTCTTTGGAGGAGGGTATTGTGATGTCATTATTACTTTGGATGTCATTATTACTTTGGGGGGGGTATTATGATGTCTTTGGGGTATTGGGCTATTATTATGTCTTTGGAGGGTATTGTGATTATTACTTTGGGGTGTTGTGATGTCATTATGGGGTATTGATGTCTTTGGATTGGATGTCTATTGATGTCGTTATGGGGGTGATGTATTACTTTGGATGGGGGGGTATTGATTACTTTGGAGGATTGGGATGTCATTATTACTTTGTGAGGGGGCTATTATTACTTTGGATTGTGATGTCATTATTACTTTGGAGTCATTAGGGGGCTATTATTACTTTGGAGGGGGCTGATTATTACTTTGGATGTCGGGGGGTATTATTACTTTGGAGGGGGCTATTATTACTTTGGATGGGGGCTATTATTACTTTGGAGGATTGGGATGGCTTATTACTTTGATGGGGGGGCTATTATTACTTTGGAGGGGGGCTATTATTACTTTGGATGTCGTTATGGGGCTATTATTACTTTGGATGGGGAGGCTTATTACTTTGGAGGGGGGCTATTATTACTTTGGGGGGGCTATTATTACTTTTGGGGGGCTATTATTACTTTTGAAGGGGGGCTATTATTACTTTGGAGGAGGGGGGGCTATTATTACTTTGGAGGGGGGCTATTATTACTTTGGAGGAGGGGGGGCTATTATTACTTTGGAGGCTATTATTACTTTGGGGGCTATTATTACTTTGGAGGGGCTATTATTACTTTGGGGGCTATTATTACTTTGGGGGGCTATTATTACTTTGGAGGGGGGCTATTATTACTTTGGAGGGGGCTATTATTACTTTGGAGGAGGGGGGCTATTATTACTTTGGAGGAGGGGGGGCTATTATTACTTTGGAGGAGGGGGGCTATTATTACTTTGGAGGAGGGGGGCTATTATTACTTTGGAGAGGGGGCTATTGTTACTTTGGAGGAGGGGGGGCTATTATTACTTTGGAGGGGGGCTATTACTTTGGAGGAGGGGGGCCTATTACTTTGGAGGGGGGGGCTATTGTTACTTTGGAGGAGGGGGGCTATTATTACTTTGGAGGGGGCTATTATTATAAGGGCCTATTATTACTTTGGAGGAGGGGCTATTATTACTTTGGAGGGGGCTATTGTTACTTTGGAGGAGGAGGGGGCTATTATTACTTTGGAGGGGGGCTATTATTATAAGGGCCTATTATTACTTTGGAGGGGGGCTATTATTACTTTGGAGGGGGTAGGCTATTATTACTTTGGGGGGCTATTATTACTTTGGAGGGGTAGGGTAGGCTATTATTACTTTGGAGGAGAGGGTAGGCTATTATTACTTTGGAGGGGGGGCTATTATTACTTTGGGGGTAGGCTATTATTTCTTTTGGGGGGTAGGCTATTATTTCTTTGGGGGGCTATTATTGGCATGCCATGGCTTCTATATCAGGCCTGAAACATTCATGACAAGGAATACATGGAATTAATGTGTGTGATCATAACTTTCCATATCCCATCTGTGTCTGGCTCTCTGTCACATGTTGGTAAAACATATTTTTTTCTTCTTCTTATTTGCAGAAGTGTCCACTAGTTTCAGCGTAGGGAGAAAGTCCCCCTCGTGCTTGAAACTGCACTGCAGATATCTTGACTTTAGGTTATCGACCAAGTGTGTGTGTGTGTGTGTGTGTGTTTTGCACTAGTCACCCAGAGGAGTGACTTGACATGTGATGATGAGTTGTCAGTGTAGTGTTATTAATAAGAGAGCCAATGAATGACTGGGGACAGATTGGTGTTATTCATAAGAGAGCCAATGAGTGACTGGGGACAGATTGGTGTTATTAATAAGAGAGCCAATGAATGACTGGGGACAGATTGGTGTTATTAATAAGAGAGCCAATGAATGACTGGGGACAGATTGGTGTTATTAATAAGAGAGCCAATGAATGACTGGGGACAGATTGGTGTTATTAATAAGAGAGCCAATGAATGACTGGGGACAGATTGGTGTTATTCATAAGAGAGCCAATGAATGACTGGGGACAGATTGGTGTTATTAATAAGAGAGCCAATGAATGACTGGGGACAGATTGGTGTTATTAATAAGAGAGCCAATGAATGACTGGGGACAGATTGGTGTTATTCATAAGAGAGCCAATGAATGACTGGGGACAGATTGGTGTTATTCATAAGAGAGCCAAAGAATGACTGGGGACAGATTGGTGTTATTAATAAGAGAGCCAATGAATGAGGTTACAGTCACAACCACACAGCCAGTGAGGTCACAGTCACAACCACACAGCCAGTGAGGTCACAGTCACAACCACACAGCCAGTGAGGTCACAGTCACAACCACACAGCCAGTGAGGTTACAGTCACAACCACACAGCCAGTGAGGTTACAGTCACAACCACACAGCCAGTGAGGTTACAGTCACAACCACACAGCCAGTGAGGTTACAGTCACAACCACACAGCCAGTGAGGTTACAGTCACAACCACACAGCCAGTGAGGTTACAGTCACAACCACACAGCCAGTGAGGTACAGTCACAACCACACAGCCAGTCACAACCACACAGCCAGTGAGGTTACAGTCACAACCACACAGCCAGTGAGGTTACAGTCACAACCACACAGCCAGTGAGGTTACAGTCACAACCAGCCACAGCCAGCCAGTGAGGTTACAGTCACAACCACACAGCCAGTGAGGTTACAGTCACAACCACACAGCCAGTGAGGTTACAGTCACAACCACACAGCCAGTGAGGTTACAGTCACAACCACACAGCCAGTGAGGTTACAGTCACAACCACACAGCCAGTGAGGTTTCACAACCACACAGCCAGTGAGGTTACAGTCACAACCACACAGCCAGTGAGGTTACAGTCACAACCACACAGCCAGTGAGGTTACAGTCACAACCACACAGCCAGTGAGGTCACAGTCACAACCACACAGCCAGTGAGGTCACAGTCACAACCACACAGCCAGTGAGGTCACAGTCACAACCACACAGCCAGTGAGGTCACAGTCACAACCACACAGCCAGTGAGGTCACAGTCACAACCACACAGCCAGTGAGGTCACAGTCACAACCACACAGACAGTGAGGTCACAGTCACAACCACACAGACAGTGAGGTCACAGTCACAACCACACAGACAGTGAGGTCACAGTCACAACCACACAGACAGTGAGGTCACAGTCACAACCACACATAGTGAGGTCACAGTCACAACCACACAGACAGTGAGGTCACAGTCACAATCACACAGACAGTGAGGTCACAGTCACAACCACACAGACAGTGAGATCACAGTCACAACCACACAGACAGTGAGGTCACAGTCACAACCACACAGACAGTGAGATCACAGTCACAACCACACAGACAGTGAGGTTACAATCACAACCACACAGACAGTGAGGTCAAAGTCACAACCACACAGACAGTGAGGTCACAACCACACAGACAGTGAGGTCACAGTCACAACCACACAGACAGTGAGGTCACAACCACACAGACAGTGAGGTCACAGTCACAACCACACAGACAGTGAGATCACAGTCACAACCACACAGACAGTGAGGTTACAGTCACAACCACACAGACAGTGAGATCACAGTCACAACCACACAGACAGTGAGGTTACAATCACAACCACACAGACAGTGAGGTCAAAGTCACAACCACACAGACAGTGAGGTCACAGTCACAACCACACAGACAGTGAGATTACAATCACAACCACACAGACAGTGAGGTTACAGTCAAAACCACACAGACCGTGAGGTTACAATCACAACCACACAGACAGTGAGGTTACAGTCACAACACACACATAGTGAGGTCACAGTCACAACCACACATAGTGAGGTCACAGTCACAACCACACAGACAGTGAGGTCACAGTCACAACCCCACAGACAGTGAGGTCACAGTCACAACCACACAGACAGTGAGGTCACAGTCACAACCACACAGACAGTGAGATCACAGTCACAACCACAGAGACAGTGAGGTCACAATCACAACCACACAGACAGTGAGGTTACAATCACAACCACACAGACAGTGAGGTCACAATCACAACCACACAGACAGTGAGATCACAGTCACAACCACACAGACAGTGAGGTCACAGTCACAACCACACAGACAGTGAGGTCACAGTCACAACCACACAGACAGTGAGGTCACAGTCACAACCACACAGACAGTGAGGTCACAGTCACAACCACACAGACAGTGAGGTCACAGTCACAACCACACAGACAGTGAGGTCACAGTCACAACCACACAGACAGTGAGATCACAGTCACAACCACACAGACAGTGAGGTCACAATGACCCAGACAGTGAGGTTACAATCACAACCACACAGACAGTGAGATCACAATCACACAGACAGTGAGGTTACAATCACAACCACACAGACAGTGAGATCACAATCACAACCACACAGACAGTGAGATCACAGTCACAACCACACAGACAGTGAGGTCAAAGTCACAACCACACAGACAGTGAGGTTACAGTCACAACCACACAGACAGTGAGGTCACAGTCACAACCACACAGACAGTGAGATTACAATCACAACCACACAGCCAGTGAGGTTACAGTCACAACCACACAGCCAGTGAGGTTACAGTCAAAACCACACAGACCGTGAGGTTACAATCACAACCACACAGACAGTGAGGTTACAGTCACAACCACACAGACAGTGAGATCACAGTCACAACCACACAGCCAGTGAGGTTACAGTCAAACCACACAGACCGTGAGGTCACAGTCACAACCACACAGACAGTGAGGTTACAATCACAACCACACAGACAGTGAGGTCACAGTCACAACCACACAGACAGTGAGGTCACAGTCACAACCACACAGACAGTGAGGTTACAATCACAACCACACAGCCAGTGAGGTCAAAGTCACAACCACACAGACAGTGAGGTCACAGTCACAACCACACACAGTGAGATCACAGTCACAACCACACAGACAGTGAGATCACAGTCACAACCACAGAGACAGTGAGGTCACAATGACAACCACACAGACAGTGAGGCCACAATCACACAGACAGTGAGGTTACAATCACAACCACACAGACAGTGAGATCACAACCACACAGACAGTGAGGTTACAATCACAACCACACAGACAGTGAGATCACAGTCACAACCACACAGACAGTGAGATCACAGTCACAACCACAGAGACAGTGAGGTCACAATCACAACCACACAGACAGTGAGGTCACAATCACAACCACACAGACAGTGAGGTCACAATCACACAGACAGTGAGGTTACAATCACAACCACACAGCCAGTGAGGTCACAATCACAACCACACAGCCAGTGAGGTCACAATTACAACCACACAGCCAGTGAGGTCACAATTACAACCACACAGCCAGTGAGGTCACAATCACAACCTCCATAATAACCAATCTGGTCTTTAGTTTTTGGTTCCTCTTTCACCCAGCCAGGAGCTGAACCAAACCACCAGCAGCTGAGGAGTTGAGATGTGGCTCGTGTACACTTTGAATGCGTCCCAAATGGCACCCTATTCCCTACATAGTGCACTACTGTTGACCAGGGTCCATAGGGTAAGTAACGCACTGTATAGGGAATAAGGTGCCACTTGGAACGTAGCTCTTGACATCTGGAGGTTCTCGCTTCGTATAATCGTCTCTCGATTTGTTTGACACTTTTCTAGGATTAAAACAGTTGTTCAGGCTGCAGCTGGCATCTACTTCAGCCAGGGAGAGGAGACAGAGAGAGAGAGGAGAGGTCACAGAGGAGAGGAGAGGAGAGGAGAGGAGAGAGAGGAGAGAGAGAGGACAAGGAGAGGGTAGGAGAGAAGGAGAGGAAGGAGAGGAGGAGGAGAGAAGAAGAGAGGAGGGTAGGAGAGGAAGAGAGAGGAGAGGAAGAGAGAGGAGGAGAGAAGAGAGGAGGGAGAGAAGAGAGGAGGAGAGAAGAGAGGAGGAGAGAAGAGAGGAGGAGAGAGGAGGGTAGGAGAGGAGGGAGGGGAGAGTAGAGGAGAGGATGAGAGAGAAGGGGAAGACCATAGGAGGGTAGGAGAGAAGAGAATAACCAATCTGGGGGGGAGAGCTGAGGAGGAGATGGGGAGAGGAGAGGAGAGGAGAGGGAGGAAGGAGGAGAGGAAGAGGAGATCTGGAGAGGAGGAGAGGAGAGGAGAGGAGAGGAGAGGCTGAGAGGAGAGGAGAGGAGAGGAGAGAAAGAGAGAGGAGGGTAGGAGAGGAAGAGAGGAGAGGAGAGGAAGAGAGAGGAGGAGAGAAGAGAGGAGGAGAGAAGAGAGGAGGAGAGAAGGAGAGAGGAGAGAGAGAGGAGAGGAGAGGAGAGAGAGGAGGAGAGAAGAGAGGAGGAGAGGAGAGGAGGAGAGGAGGGGAGGGAGAGAGAGGAGAGGATGAGAGAAGAGGGGAAGATAGAGGAGGGTAGGAGAGAAGAGAGGAGGGGAGAGAGAGGAGAGGAGGAGGAGAAGAAGAGAGGAGGGTAGGAGAGGAGGGAGAGAAGGAGAGAGGAGAGGAGAGGAGAGGAGAGGAGAGGGAGGAGGAGAGGAGAGGAGAGGAGAGGAGAGGAGAGGAGAGGAGGAGGAGAGGAGAGGAGAGGAGAGAAAGAAGAGAGGAGGGAGGAGAGGAAGAGAGAGGAGAGGAAGAGAGAGGAGGAGAGAGAGGAGGAGGAGAGAGAGAGGAGGGAGAGAGAGGAGGGAGAAGAGAGGAGAGAGAGAAGAGAGGAGGAGAGAAGAGAGGAGGAGAGAAGAGAGGAGGGGGAGAGAGGAGGGAGGAGAGGAGGGGAGGGGAGAGTAGAGGAGAGGATGAGAGAAGAGGGGAAGATAGAGGAGGGTAGGAGAGAAGAGAGGAGGGGAGGAGAGGAGAGGAAGGGAGAAGGAGAAGAGAGGAGGGTAGGAGAGGAGGGGAGAGAAGAGAGGAGAGGAGGGGATGGAGGAGGAGAGAAGATAAGGAAGGAGAGGAGAAAATGTTTCAGGATGGGGGGGCTGGTGGTGGGAACACCTGGAATCTCATTGGCAGAATTTTGTCCTCGTGGCAGAGCAGACTATTTAAGCGTCCCTAATCTTTCCATCCATGGAGGCTTGTGTCCTGTGTGAGTGTGTGTCCTGTGTGAGCGTGTGTCCTGTGTGAGCGTGTGTCCTGTGTGAGCGTGTGCAGTCGTGCACTTCGCACACATTCATACACACATGCATTTGTTTTGGCAGAGGCTGTTATGGACACAAGGGACTGAGAGAGAAACCTCTGGTCCATTAGACAGGACCTCAGAGTGTGGCGTTTCATGATGTCGCTTAGTCATTTTAATTGTATGGAATGAATCTACAGACAGGGTCACGTAAAAAATAAAATCCACCGATCTCTGTATCATTTAATACCATGAAAATGTAGATTTTGTGTTATGAATCTTGGTTAAAATAAAATATGTATTCATTGAATCTAGGCTTTATGGTGAATCTCAAGTCTCTCTGTGAGTTGTCTCATCTCTCACTCTGTCTCATGATCTCCCTCTCACCGTGAGACATCTGGTACAACACATACACAGGCTCTGACTTCTGTGTGTGTGTAAATCATTATGCTACTCTGAATAAAGGATATGGTGTGAGTCTGTCCAGTCAAAGACCCCATTGTGTAGTGCCCAAGGGAAAATACTATCTCCTGGGATAGGAGACTCCAGCAGTCTTTATTTTATCTTTATTTAACTAGGCGAGTCAGTTAAGAACAAATTCTTATTTATGGCAGCCTAGGAACAGTGGGGTTAACTGGCCTAGGAACAGTGGGTTAACTGGCCTAGGAACAGTGGGGTTAACTGGCCTAGGAACAGTGGGGTTAACTGGCCTAGGAACAGTGGGGTTAACTGGCCTAGGAACAGTGGGGTTAACTGGCCTAGGAACAGTGGGGTTAACTGGCCTAGGAACAGTGGGGTTAACTGGTCTAGGAACAGTGGGGTTAACTGGTCTAGGAACAGTGGGGTTAACTGATCTAGGAACAGTGGGGTTAACTGGTCTAGGAACAGTGGGGTTAACTGGTCTAGGAACAGTGGGGTTAACTGGTCTAGGAACAGTGGGGTTAACTGTCTGTTCAGGGGCAGAACGTCAGATTTGTACCTTTGTCAGCTCAGGGATATGAACTTTCCGTTACTAGTCCAACGCTCTAACCACTAGGCTACCCTGCCGCCCCAGTCTGCTTGGCTGGCATTTGTGATGGAGTCCCTGGTACAGAGAAGGTGTGTGTTGGCATATCACTGCAGCCAGGTGATTGGGACTCAGCTTAGAATCCCAGAGAGGAAGGGCAGATAAACAGTCAAAGGGGCAATCACACACACACACACACACTCTCAATCAATAACACACACACACACACTTTCACTCAATAACATCACACACACACACACTCTCACTAAATAACATCACACTCTCACTCAATAACATCACACACACACACTTTCAGTCAATAACATCACACTTTCACTCAATAACATCACACACACACACACACTTTCACTCAATAACATCACACACACACACTCTCACTCAATAACATCACACACACACACACTCTCACTCAATAACATCACACACACACAGTCTCTCACTCAATAACATCACACACACACACACTCTCACTCAATAACATCACACACACAGTCTCTCACAATAACATCACACACACAGTCTCTCACTCAAATAACATCACACACAACATCTCAATAACATCTCACACACACACACTCTCTCACACACACACACACATACTCTCTCACTCAATAACATCTCACACACACACACACACACACACACTCAATTCAATTCAAGGGCTTTATTGGCATGGGAAACATGTGTTAACATTGCCAAAGCAAGTGAGGTAGACAACATACAAAGTGAATATATAAAGTGAAAAACAACAAAAATTAACAGTAAACATTACACATACAGAAGTTTCAAAACAGTAAAGACATTACAAATGTCATATTATATATATATATACAGTGTTCTAACAATGTACAAATGGCTAAAGGACACAAGATAAAATAAATAAGCATAAATATGGGTTGTATTTACAATGGTGTTTGTTCTTCACTGGTTGCCCTTTTCTCATGGCAACAGGTCACAAATCTTGCTGCTGTGATGGCACACTGGAATTTCACCCAGTAGATATGGGAGTTTTTCAAAATTGGATTTGTTTTCGAATTCTTTGTGGATCTGTGTAATCTGAGGGAAATATGTCTCTCTAATATGGTCATACATTGGGCAGGAGGTTAGGAAGTGCAGCTCAGTTTCCACCTCATTTTGTGGGCAGTGAGCACATAGCCTGTCTTCTCTTGAGAGCCATGTCTGCCTACGGCGGCCTTTCTCAATAGCAAGGCTATGCTCACTGAGTCTGTACATAGTCAAGGCTTTCCTTAATTTTGGGTCAGTCACAGTGGTCAGGTATTCTGCCGCTGTGTACTCTCTGTGTAGGGCCAAATAGCATTCTAGTTTGCTCTGTTTTTTTGTTAATTCTTTCCAATGTGTTAAGTAGTTATCTTTTGTTTTCTCATGATTTGGTTGGGTCTAATTGTGCTGCTGTCCTGGGGCTCTGTAGTGTGTGTTTGTGTTTGTGAACAGAGCCCCAGAACCAGCTTGCTTAGGGGACTCTTCTCCAGGTTCATCTCTCTGTAGGTGATGGCTTTGTTATGGAAGGTTTGTGAATCGCTTCCTTTTAGGTGGTTGTAGAATTTAACAGCTCTTTTCTGGATTTTGATAATTAGTGGGTATCGGCCTAATTCTGCTCTGCATGCATTATTTGGTGTTCTACGTTGTACACGGAGGATATTTTTGCAGAATTCTGCGTGCAGAGTCTCAATTTGGTGTTTGTCCCATTTTGTGAAGTCTTGGTTGGTGAGCGGACCCCAGACCTCACAACCATAAAGGGCAATGGGCTCTATGACTGATTCAAGTATTTTTAGCCAAATCCTAATTGGTATGTTGAAATTTATGTTTCTTTTGATGGCATAGAATGCCCTTCTTGCCTTGTCTCTCAGATCGTTCACAGCTTTGTGGAAGTTACCTGTGGTGCTGATGTTTAGGCCAAGGTATGTATAGTTTTTTGTGTGCTCTAGGGCAACAGTGTCTAGATGGAATTTGTATTTGTGGTCCTGGTGACTGGACCTTTTTTGGAACACCATTATTTTGGTCTTACTGAGATTTACTGTCAGGGCCCAGGTCTGACAGAATCTGTGCATAAGATCTAGGTGCTGCTGTAGGCACCTCCTTGGTTGGTGACAGAAGCACCAGATCATCAGCAAAATCATCACACTCTCTCAGATCATCACACTCTCTCACTCAATAACATCTCACACACACACACACACTCTCTCACTCAATAACATCTCACACACACACACACACACACACACACTCTCTCACTCAATAACATCACACACACACACACACACACACACACACACACACACACACACACACACACACACACACACACACACACACACACACACACACACACACTCTCTCACTCAATAACATCTCACACACACACACACACACACTCTCTCACTCAATAACATCTCACACACACACACACACTCTCTCACTCAATAACATCTCACACACACACACACACTCTCTCACTCAATAACATCTCACACACACACACACACACACTCTCTCACTCAATAACATCTCACACACACACACTCTCTCACTCAATAACATCACACACACACACACACACACACACACACACACACACACACACACACACACACACACACACACTCTCACTCAATAACATCACACACACACACACTCTCTCACTCAATAACATCACACACACACACACTCTCTCACTCAATAACATCACACACACACTCTCTCACTCAATAACATCTCACACACACACTCTCTCACTCAATAACATCTCACACACACACACTCTCACAATAACATCTCACACACACACACTCTCTCACTCAATAACATCTCACACACACACACTCTCTCACTCAATAACATCTCACACACACACACTCTCTCACTCAATAACATCTCACACACACACACTCTCTCACTCAATAACATCACACACACACACTCTCTCACTCTAACTTCACACACACACACACACACACACACCCAGTATTTTTTTACGTATTATAAATATTAACAGAAGTACCTTATTAACTTTAGTATTCAGGCCCTTTGCTATGAGACTCTAAATTGAGCTCAGGTGCATCCTGTTTCCATTGATCATCCTTGAGATGTTTCTACAACTTGATTGGAGTCCACCGGTGGTAAAATCAATATATTGGTAATTTATTTGGAAAGGCACACACATATAGAGGTATGTGACTGTAGGTGGAGGTATAGAGGTATGGGACTGGAGGTGGAGGTAAAGAGGTATGGGACTGGAGGTGGAGGTAAAGAGGTATGGGACTGGAGGTGGAGGTAAAGAGGTATGGGACTGGAGGTGGAGGTAAAGAGGTATGGGACTGGAGGTGGAGGTAAAGAGGTATGGGACTGGAGGTGGAGGTAAAGAGGTATGGGACTGGAGGTGGAGGTAAAGAGGTATGTGACTGGAGGTGGAGGTAAAGAGGTATGTGACTGGAGGTGGAGGTAAAGAGGTATGGGGCTGGAGGTGGAGGTAAAGAGGTATGGGACTGGAGGTAAAGAGGTATGGGACTGGAGGTGGAGGTAAAGAGGTATGTGACTGGAGGTGGAGGTAAAGAGGTATGTGACTGTAGGTGGAGGTAAAGAGGTATGTGACTGTAGGTGGAGGTAAAGAGGTATGGGACTGTAGGTGGAGGTATAGAGGTATGGGACTGTAGGTGGAGGTATGGGACTGTAGGTGGAGGTAGAGAGGTATGGGACTGTAGGTGGAGGTAGAGAGGTATGGGACTGTAGGTGGAGGTAGAGAGGTATGGGACTGTAGGTGGAGGTAGAGAGGTATGTGACTGTAGGTGGAGGTAGAGAGGTATGTGACTGTAGGGGAGGTAGAGAGGTATGGGACTGTAGGTGGAGGTATGGGACTGTAGGTGGAGGTATGGGACTGTAGGTGGAGGTAGAGAGGTAATCAAATCAAATCAAATTTTATTTGTCACATACACATGGTTAGCAGATGTTAATGCGAGTGTAGCGAAATGCTTGTGCTTCTAGTTCCGACAATGCAGTAATAACGAACAAGTAATCTAACTAACAATTCCCAAAAAACTACTGTCTTATAACACAGTGTAAGGGGATAAAGAATATGTACATAAGGATATATGAATGAGTGATGGTACAGAGCAGCATAGGCAAGATACAGTAGATGATATCGAGTACAGTATATACATATGAGATAAGTATGTAAACCAAGTGGCATAGTTAAAGTGGCTAGTGATACATGTATTACATAAGGATGCAGTCGATGATATAGAGTACAGTATCAACGTATGCATATGAGATGAATAATGTAGGGTAAGTAACATTATATAAGGTAGCATTGTTTAAAGTGGCTAGTGATATATTTACATAATTTCCCATCAATTCCCATGATTAAAGTGCCTGGAGTAGAGTCAGTGTCATTGACAGTGTGTTGGCAGTAGCCTCTCAATGTTAGTGGTGGCTGTTTAACAGTCTGATGGCCTTGAGATAGAAGCTGTTTTTCAGTCTCTCGGTCCCAGCTTTGATGCACCTGTACTGACCTCGCCTTCTGGATGACAGCGGGGTGAACAGGCAGTGGCTCGGGTGGTTGATGTCCTTGATGATCTTTATGGCCTTCCTGTAGCATCGGGTGGTGTAGGTGTCCTGGAGGGCAGGTAGTTTGCCCCCGGTGATGCGTTGTGCAGACCTCACTACCCTCTGGAGAGCCTTACGGTTGAGGGCGGTGCAGTTGCCATACCAGGCGGTGATACAGCCCGCCAGGATGCTCTCGATTGTGCATCTGTAGAAGTTTGTGAGTGCTTTTGGTGACAAGCCGAATTTCTTCAGCCTCCTGAGGTTGAAGAGGCGCTGCTGCGCCTTCCTCACGATGCTGTCTGTGTGAGTGGACCAATTCAGTTTGTCTGTGATGTGTATGCCGAGGAACTTAACTTGCTACCCTCTCCACTACTGTTCCATCGATGTGGATGGGGGGTGTTCCCTCTGCTGTTTCCTGAAGTCCACAATCATCTCCTTAGTTTTGTTGACGTTGAGTGTGAGGTTATTTTCCTGACACCACACTCCGAGGGCCCTCACCTCCTCCCTGTAGGCCGTCTCGTCGTTGTTGGCCCTCACCTCCTCCCTGTAGGCCGTCCTTGTGGGGCCCCAGTGTTGAGGATCAGCGTTGTTGGTAATCAAGCTTGATGACGAGCTTGGAGGGTACTATGGTGCTGAATGCCGAGCTGTAGTCGATGAACAGCATTCTCACATAGGTATTCCTCTTGTCCAGATGGGTTAGGGCAGTGTGCAGTGTGGTTGAGATTGCATCGTCTGTGGACCTATTTGGGCGGTAAGCAAATTGGAGTGGGTCAAGGGTGTCAGGTAGGGTGGAGGTGATGTGGTCCTTGACTAGTCTCTCAAAGCACTTCATGATGACGGATGTGAGTGCTACGGGGCGGTAGTCGTTTAGCTCAGTTACCTTAGCTTTCTTGGGAACAGGAACAATGGTGGCCCTCTTGAAGCATGTGGGAACAGCAGACTGGTATAGGGATTGATTGAATATGTCCGTAAACACACCGGCCAGCTGGTCTGCGCATGCTCTGAGGGCGCGGCTGGGGATGCCGTCTGGGCCTGCAGCCTTGCGAGGGTTAACACGTTTAAATGTCTTACTCACTTCGGCTGCAGTGAAGGAGAGACCGCATGTTTCCGTTGCAGGCCGTGTCAGTGGCACTGTATTGTCCTCAAAGCGGGCAAAAAGTTATTTAGTCTGCCTGGGAGCAAGACATCCTGGTCCGTGACTGGGCTGGTTTTCTTCCTGTAGTCCGTGATTGACTGTAGACCCTGCCACATGCCTCTTGTGTCTGAGCCGTTGAATTGAGATTCTACTTTGTCTCTGTACTGGCGCTTAGCTTGTTTGATAGCCTTGCGGAGGGAATAGCTGCACTGTTTGTATTCAGTCATGTTACCAGACACCTTGCCCTGATAAAAGCAGTGGTTCGTGCCTTCAGTTTCACACGAATGCTGCCATCAATCCACGGTTTCTGGTTAGGGAATGTTTTAATCGTTGCTATGGGAACGACATCTTCAACGCACGTTCTAATGAACTCGCACACCGAATCAGCGTATTCGGCAATGTTGTTGTCTGACGCAATACGAAACATCTCCCAGTCCACGTGATGGAAGCAGTCTTGGAGTGTGGAGTCAGCTTGGTCGGACCAGCGTTGGACAGACCTCAGCGTGGGAGCTTCTTGTTTTAGTTTCTGTCTGTAGGCAGGGATCAACAAAATGGAGTCGTGGTCAGCTTTTCCGAAAGGGGGCGGGGCAGGGCCTTATATGCGTCGCGGAAGTTAGAGTAACAATGATCCAGTGTCTTTCCACCCCTGGTTGCGCAATCGATATGCTGATAAAATTTAGGGAGTCTTGTTTTCAGATTAGCCTTGTTAAAATCCCCAGCTACAATGAATGCAGCCTCCGGATAAATCGTTTCCAGTTTGCAGAGAGTTAAATAAAGTTCGTTCAGAGCCATCGATGTCTGCTTGGGGGATATATACGGCTGTGATTATAATCGAAGAGAATTCTCTTGGTAGATAATGCGGTCTACATTTGATTGTGAGGAATTCTAAATCAGGTGAACAGAAGGATTTGAGTTCCTGTATGTTTCTTTCATCACACCATGTCACGTTGGCCATAAGGCATACGCCCCCGCCCGTCTTCTTACCAGAAAGATGTTTGTTTCTGTCGGCGCGATGCGTGGAGAAACCCGCTGGCTGCACCGCTCGGATTGCGTCTCTCCAGTTAGCCATGTTTCCGTGAAGCAGAGAACGTTACAGTCTCTGATGTCCCTCTGGAATGCTACCCTTGCTCGGATTTCATCAACCTTGTTGTCAAGAGACTGGACATTGGCAAGAAGAATGCTAGGGAGTGGTGCACGATGTGCCCGTCTCCGGAGTCTGACCAGAAGACCGCTTTGTTTCCCTCTTTTTCTGAGTCGTTTTTTTTTTGGTCGCTGCATTTGATCCACTCGGTTACACTGGTTGTAAGGCAGAACACAGGATCCGCATCGCATCGTATGTGACTGTAGGTGGAGGTATAGAGGTATGGGACTGTAGGTGGAGGTATAGAGGTATGTGACTGTAGGTGGAGGTAAAGAGGTATGTGACTGTAGGTGGAGGTAAAGAGGTATGGGACTGTAGGTGGAGGTAAAGAGGTATGGGACTGTAGGTGGAGGTATAGAGGTATGGGACTGTAGGTGGAGGTAAAGAGGTATGTGACTGTAGGTGGAGGTAAAGAGGTATGTGACTGTAGGTGGAGGTAAAGAGGTATGTGACTGTAGGTGGAGGTAAAGAGGTATGTGACTGTAGGTGGAGGTAAAGAGGTATGTGACTGTAGGTGGAGGTAAAGAGGTATGTGACTGTAGGTGGAGGTATAGAGGTATGTGACTGTAGGTGGAGGTATAGAGGTATGTGACTGTAGGTGGAGGTATAGAGGTATGTGACTGTAGGTGGAGGTATAGAGGTATGTGACTGTAGGTGGAGGTAAAGAGGTATGTGACTGTAGGTGGAGGTAAAGAGGTATGGGACTGTAGGTGGAGGTAAAGAGGTATGGGACTGTAGGTGGAGGTAAAGAGGTATGGGACTGTAGGTGGAGGTATGGGACTGTAGGTGGAGGTATAGAGGTATGTGACTGTAGGTGGAGGTAAAGAGGTATGGGACTGTAGGTGGAGGTATAGAGGTATGGGACTGTAGGTGGAGGTAGAGAGGTATGTGACTGTAGGTGGAGGTATAGAGGTATGGGACTGTAGGTGGAGGTATAGAGGTATGTGACTGTAGGTGGAGGTAAAGAGGTATGGGACTGTAGGTGGAGGTATAGAGGTATGGGACTGTAGGTGGAGGTAAAGAGGTATGTGACTGTAGGTGGAGGTAAAGAGGTATGTGACTGTAGGTGGAGGTATAGAGGTATGGGACTGTAGGTGGAGGTATAGAGGTATGTGACTGTAGGTGGAGGTAAAGAGGTATGTGACTGTAGGTGGAGGTAAAGAGGTATGTGACTGTAGGTGGAGGTAAAGAGGTATGTGACTGTAGGTGGAGGTAAAAGGTATGGGACTAGGTGGAGGTATGGGACTGTAGGTGGAGGTATAGAGGTATGTGACTGTAGGTGGAGGTAAAGAGGTATGGGACTGTAGGTGGAGGTATAGAGGTATGTGACTAGGTGGAGGTATAGAGGTATGGGACTGTAGGTGGAGGTAAAGAGGCATGTGACTGTAGGTGGAGTGAAAAAGGCATGTGACTGTAGGTGGAGTGAAAGAGGCAAGGGACTGTAGGTTGAGGTATGGGACTGTAGGTGGAGGTATAGAGGTATGTGACTGTAGGTGGAGGTAAAGAGGTATGTGACTGTAGGTGGAGGTATAGAGGTATGGGACTGTAGGTGGAGGTATAGAGGTATGGGACTGTAGGTGGAGGTAGAGAGGTATGTGACTGTAGGTGGAGGTAGAGAGGTATGGGACTGTAGGTGCGAGTAAGGACGACAAAGGCAGAAAATGTACCATTTACAGGGAATTTATTCTGTCACACAGTAATATGGGGAAAAGGGGCTGGACGGAACCAAAGAAAGTAAATATCAAAGCCCCCTCTCCTATCTTACATGGTGGTGGCAGCATCATGCTGTGGGGATGTTTTTCAGCGACAGGGACTGGGAGACTAGTCAGGATCAAGGAAAAGATGAACAGAGTGAAGTACAGAGAGATCCTTGATGAATACCTGCTCCACAGCGCTCAGGACCTCAGACTGGGGTGAAGGTTCACCTTCCAACATGACAGCGACCCTAAGCACACAGCCAAGACAACGCAGGAGTGGCTTCGGGACAAGTCTCTAAATGTCCTTGAGTGGCCCAGCCAGAGCCCGGACTTGAACCCGATCAAACATCTCTGGAGAGACATGAAAATAGCTGTGCAGCAACGTTCCCCATCCAACCTGACAGAGCTTGAGAGGAACTGCAGAGAAGAATGGGAGAAAATCCCCAAATACAGGTGTGACAAGCTTGTAGCGTCATACCAAAGAAGACTCAAGGCTGTAATCGCTGACAAAGGTGCTTTAACAAAGTACTGAGTAAAGAGTCTGAATACTTATGTACATTTTAATAGATTTGCACAAATTTCTAAAAACCTGTACTTGCTTTGTCATTATGGGGTATTGTGATGTCATTATGGGGTATTGTGATGTCATTATGGGGTATTGTGATGTCATTATGGGGTATTGTGTGTAGATTGATGAGTGATGATTTTAATCAATTTTAGAATGATGCTGTAATGAAATATGTGGAAAAAGTCAAGGGGTCTGAACACTTTCTGAATGCACTGTATACTCACATGGCCTCAGTGGGAATTAGTCAATGCAGTCATCACCAGGGTGTGTGTGTGTGTGTGTGTGTGCGTGCAGTGGGAACAGATAAGTAGGGTCATAGGGCAGTGTTGCCCTGTGGCCAATCAGAACAATACACTCT
The DNA here is from genome assembly GCF_018296145.1 of Oncorhynchus tshawytscha. Taxonomy (NCBI): domain Eukaryota; kingdom Metazoa; phylum Chordata; class Actinopteri; order Salmoniformes; family Salmonidae; genus Oncorhynchus; species Oncorhynchus tshawytscha. Next base: position 6,039,187 of record NC_056440.1, on the reverse strand, counting down.
CACAGTGTACAGTCTCCTGAGAGTCTCACACATTTCATGTGTGTGTGTGTGTGTGTGTGTGTGTGTGTGGGGAAATTGGTGTGAAATTAGAAGTTCCTGTTTTCAGAAGTAGCCTCATTATTGTTTGTCATAAAGTTTACTGTGAATGGATACACTGTCTTGTTGAGGGGGCGGGTGGGGAACCAGAAACTGGGTTGATTCATTATTTTAGGTCAATAACATGTGCCTTGGTGTAGGTTTTGGTTGTTTTTTTTCATCATATCCCCTGACTCTATCAGTACATTGATAATGAATGCTCTGGAGGGAGGGAGAGATCCTCAGTGTACAATATAAAGCATGCAGAATTAGGCCGATACCCACTAATGATCAAAATCCAGAAAAGAGACGTTAAAATCCACAACCACCTAAAAGGAAGTGAACCTTCCATAACGAGCTGGTTCTGGGGCTATGCAATGCAGGTGTAGAAGCACGGAGAGAGATCACCTAAAAGGAAGTGATTCCCAAACCTTCCATAACAAAGTCATCACCTACAGAGAGATGAACCTGGAGAAGAGTCCCCTAAGCAAGCTGGTCCTGGGGTTCTGTTCACAAACACACACACACCCCACAGAGCCCCAGGACAGCAGCACAATTAGACCCAACCCAAAAAGATAATTACTTGACACATTGGAATTTACAAAAAAAATAGAACAAACTAGAATGCTATTTGTCCCTAAACAGAGAGTACACAGAAGCAGAATACCTGACCACTGTGACTGACACAAAATTAAGTGACTATGTACAGACTCAGTGAGCATAGCCTTGCTATTGAAAAAGGCCGCCGTAGGCAGACATGGCTCTCAAGAGAAGACGGGCTATGTGCTCACTGCCCACAAAATGAGGTGGAAACTGAGCTGCACTTCCTAACCTCCTGCCCAATGTATGACCATATTAGAGATACATTATTTCCCTCAGATTACACAGATCCACAAAGAATTTTAAAACAATTCCAATTTGGATAAACTCCCATATCTACTGGGTGAAATATCACAGTGTGACATCACAGCAGCAAGATTTGTGACCTGTTGCCACAAGAAAAGGTCAACCAGTGAAGAACAAACACCTCTGTAAATACAACCCATATTTATATATATTTATTTTCCCCTTTGTACTTTAACCATTTTCACGTCATTACAACACTGATTATAGACATAATATGACATTTGGAAATTTTGTGAGTGTAATGTCTACTGTTAATTTTATTTTGTTTATTTCACTTTAGTTTATTATCTATTTCACATACTTTGGCAATGTAAACTGGTTCAATAACTACTTCTCAGATAGAATTCAGTGTGTCAAATCGGAGGGCCTGTTGTCCGGACCTCTGGCAGTCTCAATGGGGGTGCCACAGGGTTCAATTCTCGGGCCAACTCCTTTTCTCTATATATATCAATGATGTCACTCTTGCTGCTGGTGATTCTCTGATCCACCTCGACGCAGACGACACCATTCTGTATACTTCTGGCCCTTCTTTGGACACTGTGTTAACAAACAAACCTCCAGACGAGCTTCAACGCCATACAACACTCCTTCCGTGGCCTCCAACTGCTTTTAAATGCAAGTAAAACTAAATGCATGCTCTTCAACCGATCGCTGCCCGCACCTGCCCGCCCGACTAGCATCACTACTCTGGACGGTTCTGACTTAGGACAACTATAAATACCTAGGTGTCTGGTTAGACTGTAAACTCTCCTTCGACTCACATTAAGCATCTCCAGCCCAAAGTTAAATCTTAAATTGGCTTCCTATTTCGCAACAAAGCTTCCTTCACTCATGCTGCCAAACTTACCCTTGTAAAACTGACCATCCTACTGATCCTTGACTTCGGCAATGTCATTTATAAAATAGCCTCCAACACTTTACTTAACTAATTGGATGCAGTCTATCACAGAGCCATCCGTTTTGTCACCAAAGCCCCATATAAATACTTATTTCCCACCATAATTTGCAAATAAATTCATTAAAAATCCTACAATGTGATTTTCTGGATTTCTTTTTCTCATTTTGTCTGTCATAGTTGAAGTGTACCTATGATGAAAATTACAGGCCTCTCTCATATTTTTAAGTGGGAGAACTTGCACAATTGGTGGCTGACTAAATACTTTTTTGCTCCACTGTATCACTTCAGTGTAAATTGCTAAATTGTAATTACTTCGCCACTATTGGCCTATTTATTGTCTACCTCCTTACTCAAATCAAATCAAATGTATTTATATAGCCCTTCGTACATCAGCTGATATCTCAAAGTGCTGTACAGAAACCCAGCCTAAAACCCCAAACAGCAAGCAATGCAGGTGTAGAAGCATGTCTACAGTGCACACACTGTAGAAATATTGTTCTATTGTGTTATTGACTGTACGTTTGTTTATTCCATGTGTAACTCTGTGTTGTTTTGCTTTATCTTGGCCAGGTCACAGTTGTAAATAAACAACTTGTTCTCAACTGGCCTACCTGGTTAAATAAATGTGTTCTCAACTGGCCTACCTGGTTAAATAAAGGTGTTCTCAACTGGCCTACCTGGTTAAATAAAGGTGTTCTCAACTGGCCTACCTGGTTAAATAAAGGTGTTCTCAACTGGCCTACCTGGTTAAATAAAGGTGTTCTCAACTGGCCTACCTGGTTAAATAAAGGTGTTCTCAACTGGCCTACCTGGTTAAATAAAGGTGTTCTCAACTGGCCTACCTGGTTAAATAAAGGTGTTCTCAACTGGCCTACCTGGTTAAATAAAGGTGTTCTCAACTGGCCTACCTGGTTAAATAAAGGTGTTCTCAACTGGCCTACCTGGTTAAATAAAGGTGAAATAAATGAAAAAAAAGTTGTTTCCCATGCCAATAAAGCCCGTAAATTGAAATTGAATTTCTCTCTAATTAATGTCATTTCTCCCTGCATCCTACCCATGAGCCCCCTCTTTCCATGGCCTGTAACCATCCTCACTTACAGTAGCTCAATAACCGAATGTTAACAAACATTTTATCTGCACAGTTCTTTCAGTCAATGTTTTTATTACATTTTACAGTGTAAATTGTTAAAAGTAGTCCTTGTACATAGACTAAGTGGAATAAAACTGAGTCTCAGCGCAATTCCGTCACGTGGAATTTCCCATATTGTAATCACAGTGCGTAGTCCATGTGATGCACTCATTCGACTGTTTCTTTTAAGTAAACAAACCTCACAGTTCTGTCTAATTGAGATGGAGAATATTTTTTTTTAACCTTTATTTAACTAGGCAAGTCAGTTAAGAACAAATTCTTATTTACAATGACGGCCTAGGATCAGTGGGTTAACTGCCTGTTCAGGGGCAGAACGACAGATTTGTACCTTGTCAGCTCAGGGATTATGAACTTTCCGTTACTAGTCCAACGCTCTAACCACTAGGCTACCCTGCCTCCCCAGTCTGCTTGGCTGGCATTTGTGATGGAGTCCCTGGTACAGAGAAGGTGTGTGTTGGCATATCACTGCAGCCAGGTGATTGGGACTCAGCTTAGAATCCCAGAGAGGAAGGGCAGATACCCTGCCACCTCTACACTCTAACCACTAGGATACCCTGCCACCTCTACACTCTAACCACTAGGATACCCTGCCACCTCTACACTCTAACCACTAGGATACCCTGCCACCTCCACACTCTAACCACTAGGATACCCTGCCACCTCTACACTCTAACCACTAGGATACCCTGCCGCCTCTACACTCTAACCACTAGGCTACCTGCCACCTCTACACTCTAACCACTAGGATACCCTGCCACCTCTACACTCTAACCACTAGGATACCCTGCCACCTCTACACTCTAACCACTAGGCTACCCTGCCACCTCTACACTCTAACCACTAGGATACCCTGCCGCCTCTACACTCTAACCACTAGGCTACCTGCCACCTCTACACTCTAACCACTAGGATACCCTGCCACCTCTACACTCTAACCACTAGGATACCCTGCCACCTCTACACTCTAACCACTAGGCTACCCTGCCACCTCTACACTCTAACCACTAGGATACCTGCCACCTCTACACTCTAACCACTAGGATACCCTGCCACCTCTACACTCTAACCACTAGGATACCCTGCCACCTCTACACTCTAACCACTAGGCTACCCTGCCACCTCTACACTCTAACCACTAGGATACCCTGCCACCTCTACACTCTAACCACTAGGATACCCTGCCACCTCTACACTCTAACCACTAGGCTACCCTGCCACCTCTACACTCTAACCACTAGGCTACCCTGCCACCTCTACACTCTAACCACTAGGCTACCCTGCCACCTCTACACTCTAACCACTAGGCTACCCTGCCGCCTCTACACTCTAACCACTAGGATACCCTGCCGCCTCTACACTCTAACCACTAGGCTACCCTGCCACCTCTACACTCTAACCACTAGGCTACCCTGCCGCCTCTACACTCTAACCACTAGGCTACCCTGCCACCTCTACACTCTAACCACTAGGATACCCTGCCACCTCTACACTCTAACCACTAGGCTACCCTGCCACCTCTACACTCTAACCACTAGGCTACCTGCGACCTCTACACTCTAACCACTAGGATACCCTGCCGCCTCTACACTCTAACCACTAGGCTACCTGCCACCTCTACACTCTAACCACTAGGATACCCTGCCACCTCTACACTCTAACCACTAGGATACCCTGCCACCTCTACACTCTAACCACTAGGCTACCCTGCCGCCTCTACACTCTAACCACTAGGCTACCTGCCACCTCTACACTCTAACCACTAGGATACCCTGCCACCTCTACACTCTAACCACTAGGATACCCTGCCACCTCTACACTCTAACCACTAGGATACCCTGCCACCTCTACACTCTAACCACTAGGCTACCCTGCCGCCTCTACACTCTAACCACTAGGCTACCCTGCCGCCTCTACACTCTAACCACTAGGATACCCTGCCGCCTCTACACTCTAACCACTAGGATACCCTGCCACCTCTACACTCTAACCACTAGGATACCCTGCCGCCTCTACACTCTAACCACTAGGATACCCTGCCGCCTCTACACTCTAACCACTAGGATACCCTGCCACCTCTACACTCTAACCACTAGGATACCCTGCCACCTCTACACTCTAACCACTAGGATACCCTGCCACCTCTACACTCCAACCACTAGGATACCCTGCCGCCCCAAATATAATATCGCCCTGTGTTGTTTTCATTTTTTCCAGGCTACATTTTTTTTTTTTTAGGTCATATCAGAATTAATCACAAGACTATTGTTCTGAAGAGTCTCTCTCTTCTGTTTTCACTTTCATCAATACATCACTGACAATGGGTCACCTGACCCTGTCACACCAATGGGTGACCCTGTCCTCCAACCTCTCCATTGGTGTGTATGTGTTTCTAAAACCTTCCTCTTCTTCTTCCTCCTCCCAGGACAACATGCCTCAGACGCCACTGCTGACCGGCATGCTGGTCTCCAGGGGTTACAATAATAAGAACCTGTACCAGAGTCCGAACCAGACCAAGGAGGAGGGATACGGTAACGCAGGACTGTGTTACCGTGACAACGCCCTTGTGTCGGGCTCACTGGAGGCCCTCATACACCACCTGGTCCCTAGTATGGACTACTACCCTGACGTGAGTAACACTGTCTCTGTCTGTCTGTCTGTCTGTGTCTCTCTCACTGTCTGTCTGTCTGTTTGTCGGGTCTGTCTGTCGTGTCTGTCGTGTCTCTGTCTGTCTGTCTGTCTGTCTGTCTGTCTGTCTGTCGTGTGTCTGTCGTTTGTCTGTCTGTCTGTCTGTCGTCTGTCTGTCTGTCTGTCTGTCTGTCTGTCTGTCTGTGTCTCTCTCACTGTCTGTCTGTCTGTCTGTCTGTCTGTCTGTCTGTCTGTCTGTCTGTCTGTCTGTCTGTCTGTCTGTGTCTCTCTCACTCTCTGTCTGTCTGTCGGGTCTGTCGGGTCTGTCTGTCTGTCTGTCTGTCTGTCTGTCTGTCTGTCTGTCTGTCTGTCTAACCATCTCTCTTTCTCTTGTCTTTAACCAGTGTCCACAAAAGGAGAAAAACCACTCTGTATTCCCTTAAAGTTATTGACACCTCTCTTAATTCCTCTGCTCCGCCGCTCTCTACCTCCCTCCCTTTTTCTCTTCTCTCCACAGATGACGTACTCTTTCACCTTCCTGCTCTCCTCTCGTCTATTTATCCACCCCTACGAGCTCATGTCCAAGGTGTGTCACCTGTGTGTGGAGCAGCAGAGACTGAGTGACCCTCAGGCAGACAAGGTAACACTATACCTAAATTATACTATACACTATTAGCTATATTATACTATACTATACTTTATTAGCTATATTATGCTATACCCTATTAGCTATATTATACTATACTGTACTTTATTAGCTATATTATACTATACTATATTAGTTATGTCGTACTATACTCTATTAGCTATATTATGCTATACTCTATTAGCTATATTCTATTACACTATACTCTTAGCTTGATTATATTATATTATATTAGCTTAATCCGATTATAATATACTCAATTAGCTTGATTATATTATGCTAAATTAGCTAGATGATTTTTGACTATACTCTTTTAGGTAGATTCTATTCTACTATAGTAGCTATTTTATATTAGCTATATTGTATTATACAATATTAGCTATATTGTATTATACTATACTCTATCAGCTATGCTCTATTAGCTAGATTCAATTATACTATACTAGCTATTTTTTATTACCTATATAGTACTAAGTTAGCTATACTCCTTTATGCTATTATACTTCTTAATGAATATACTTCTTAACCTTAATATACTTCATAACCTGCAACCGTACATCAGTTGATTTAGCAGATAGATGTTGAGAGTTTTGCTCTCCGATTAATGTATGTATATATATATATATATATATATATATATATATATATATATATATATATATATATTAATTTACAGACTTGGGTGTTACTTAAATGACCATGAGTATATTTTGTATGTGTATCTTTCAGATTAGGATCAGGAAGTTGGCTCCCAGGATCCTCCAGCTGCTCCAGGAGTGGACAGAGACGTTCCCCTACGACTTCAGAGACGAGAGGATGATGAGGAGCCTGAAGGAGTTAACCCAACGCATGGCCTCAGGAGATGAGGTACAGTCACATTATTTTTTTTAAACGGTATTGTCCCCCGAATGGAAATTCACTGTGAGGCCAGGAGAACAATAGACACAGGGAATAGAGTGCACATCTAACAAATACAAGTTAGTCAGTCCTCCAACGCCGCCAACCTGGTCAGGGGGAAAAGATAAGTATTTTACCGTGATGGTTTTCAATGAAAATGCTCAAAAAGAAACAAGAATAGTTTCTTACCAAACTGCAATTTCTCAAGCAAGAGTGTTACTAGGACTGTCTGTGGGTGGTCTGAGTGGGGAGGTGAAAACGGAAAACTAGCTGTTATTGGCAAAGAGGTTTGGAATTCTTATTGGTCTATTAACTAATTTATCATAATTTTCACAATTCCACAGTATTATTCCAACCTCATAGTGTGGAAATATATATTAAACACAGGAAAATCATGTTAAGAAAATGTTCTTCAACATATGGATATATTTACCTTGGATTAGCCTAGCTAATTAGCCTAGTTGGTTGTATTTACCTTGGATTAGCCTAGCTAATTAGCCTAGTTGGTTGTATTTACCTTGGATTAGCCTAGCTAATTAGCATAGTTGGTTGTACTTACCTTGGATTAGCCTAGCTAATTAGCATAGTTGGTTATATTTACCTTGGATTAGCCTAGCTAATTAGCCTAGTTGGTTGTATTTACCTTGGATTAGCCTAGCTAATTAGCCTAGTTGGTTGTATTTACCTTGGATTAGCCTAGCTAATTAGCATAGTTGGTTGTACTTACCTTGGATTAGCCTAGCTAATTAGCATAGTTGGTTATATTTACCTTGGATTAGCCTAGCTAATTAACATAGTTGGTTATATTTACCTTGGATTAGCCTAGCTAATTAGTATAGTTGGTTATATTTACCTTGGATTAGCCTAGCTAATTAGCATAGTTGGTTATATTTACCTTGGATTAGCCTAGCTAATTAGCATAGTTGGTTATATTTACCTTGGATTAGCCGAGCTAATTAGCATAGTTGGTTATATTTACCTTGGATTAGCCTGTTGGAGCCAGACTAGTGCTAGAGCTTTCAGGATGTGGGGGGTTAGTCTGATGGGGTGGGTAGGGTGGTTTAGTGTGATGGGGTGGGTGGGGTAGTGTGATGGAGTAGGGTAGTGTGATGGAGTAGGTGGGGTAGTGTGATATAGTAGGGTGGTGTGATGGTGTGGGTGGGGTAGTGTGATGGTGTGGGTGGGGTAGTGTGATAGTGTGGGTGGGGTAGTGTGATGGAGTAGTGTGATGAGGTGGGGGGGTGGTGTGTTTGGCTGGGTGTGATGTGATGGGGGGTTAGTGTGATGGGCTGGGTGTGATGGAGTAGGGTAGTGTGATGGGGTGGGGGATAGTGTGATGGGCTGGGTGTGATGGGATGGGGGTTAGTGTGATGGAGTAAGGTAGTGTGATGGAGTAAGGTAGTGTGATGGGGTGGGGGTTAGTGTGATGGAGTAGGGTAGTGTGATGGAGTAGGGTAGTGTGATGGAGTAGGGTAGTGTGGGATGGGGTAGTGTGATGGGGGAGTGTATGGGGTGGGGGATAGTGTGATGGGGGGGGTTAGTGTGATGGAGTATGGTAGTGTAATGGGGTGGGGGGATAGTGTGATGGAGTAGGGTAGTGGTGATGGGGTGGGGGGTTAGTGTGATGGAGTAGGGTAGTGTGATGGTGTAGGGTAGTGTGATGGTGTAGGGTAGTGGTGATGGGGTGGGGGGTTAGTGTGATGGAGTAGGGTAGTGGTGATGGGGTGGGGGGTTAGTGTGATGGAGTAGGGTAGTGTGATGGTGTAGGGTAGTGTGATGGTGTAGGGTAGTGTGATGGGGTAGTGGGGTTAGTGTGATGGGGTAGGGTAGTGTGATGAGTAGGGTAGTGTGATGGAGTAGGGTAGTGGTGATGGGGTGGGGTAGTGAGATGGAGTAGGGTAGTGGTGATGGGGTGGGGGGTTAGTGTGATGGAGTAGGGTAGTGTGATGGTGTAGGGTAGTGTGATGGGGTAGTGGGGTTAGTGTGATGGAGTAGGGTAGTGTGATGGGGTAGGGTGGTTAGTGTGATGGGGTAGGGTGGTTAGTGTGATGGTGTAGGGTAGTGTGATGGGGTAGGGTAGTGGTGATGGGGTGGGGTGGTTAGTGTGATGGTGTAGGGTAGTGTGATGGGGTAGGGTAGTGTGATGGAGTAGGGTAGTGTGATGGAGTAGGGTCGTGGTGATGGGGTGGGGTGGTTAGTGTGATGGAGTAGGGTAGTGTGATGGAGTAGGGTAGTGTGATGGAGTAGGGTAGTGTGATGGAGTAGGGTACTGGTAATGGAGTAGGGTACTGGTGATGGAGTAGGGTAGTGTGATGGTGTAGGGTAGTGTGATGGAGTAGGGTAGTGTGATGGAGTAGGGTACTGGTGATGGAGTAGGGTAGTGTGATGGAGTAGGGTAGTGTGATGGAGTAGGGTACTGGTGATGGAGTAGGGTACTGGTGATGGAGTAGGGTACTGGTGATGGAGTAAGGTAGTGTGATGGAGTAGGGTAGTGTGATGGAGTAGGGTAGTGTGATGGAGTAGGGTACTGGTGATGGAGTAGGGTACTGGTGATGGAGTAGGGTACTGGTGATGGAGTAGGGTACTGGTGATGGAGTAGGGTACTGGTGATGGAGTAGGGTACTGGTGATGGAGTAGGGTACTGGTGATGGAGTAGGGTCGTGTGATGGAGTAGGGTCGTGTGATGGGGTAGGGTACTGGTGATGGGGGTGGGAGGTTGGTCGTGCCACGAAGCATTATATATATATTTTTGCCTGGCCGAATCAAAAGAAAAGAGCTATTGTTCCACAGGCCCGGCAGGCAACTTTTTGTCAATTCAACTCTGCTGCTCTGCTCTTCCTTAGGCTGCAGTTGAATTGTTCCACTACTGCTGACTTGAATGTCACAGGCTTACTACTGGTTTGCTTGGCTTGCGTCCCAAATCACACCCATTTTATAGTGCACTACTTTTGACCAGTGCCCATAGGGAGTAGGGTGCCATTTGGGATACACAGCCTTGGTTTCCTCCACAGGATGTTTTCAATGATGGTTTTATAGAAGGATTACTTCCTATGACTTCTCTTCTGTTATCTTGTCCATTTAGACGGATGTAGAACTGGAACCAGAACCTGCACCTCAGTACCACTGCTGTTGTTTATAACTGTACCACGGCTGTTGTTTATAACAGTACCACGGCTGCTGTTTATAACAGTACCACGGCTGCTGTTTATAACTGTACCACGGTTGCTGTTTATAACTGTACCACGGCTGTTGTTTATAACTGTACCACGGCTGTTGTTTATAACAGTACCACGGCTGCTGTTTATAACTGTACCACGGCTGCTGTTTATAACTGTACCACGGCTGTTGTTTATAACTGTACCACGGCTGTTGTTTATAACTGTACCACGGCTGTTGTTTATAACTGTACCACGGCTGTTGTTTATAACTGTACCACTGCTGTTGTTTATAACTGTACCACTGCTGCTGTTTATAACTGTACCACGGCTGCTGTTTATAACTGTACCACGGCTGCTGTTTATAACTGTACCACGGCTGCTGTTTATAACTGTACCACGGCTGCTGTTTATAACTGTACCACGGCTGTTGTTTATAACAGTACCACTGCTGTTGTTTATAACTGTACCACGGCTGTTGTTTATAACTGTACCACGGCTGTTGTTTATAACTGTACCACGGCTGCTGTTTATAACAGTACCACTGCTGTTGTTTATAACTGTACCACGGCTGCTGTTTATAACTGTACCACGGCTGTTGTTTATAACAGTACCACTGCTGTTGTTTATAACTGTACCACGGCTGTTGTTTATAACTGTACCACGGCTGTTGTTTATAACTGTACCACGGCTGTTGTTTATAACTGTACCACGGCTGTTGTTTATAACAGTACCACGGCTGCTGTTTATAACAGTACCACGGCTGCTGTTTATAACTGTACCACGGCTGCTGTTTATAACTGTACCACGGCTGCTGTTTATAACTGTACCACGGCTGCTGTTTATAACTGTACCACGGCTGCTGTTTATAACTGTACCACGGCTGCTGCCGTTTTATATAGTCATGGATGTGTAAGCACCAAGAGAGTGGGCAGCTAGCTCTAGCTGATGTCTCTAGCCCTGCTAAACCTAGCCCTGCTAAACCTAGCCCTGCAAAACCTAGCCCTGCAAAACCTAGCCCCGCTAAACCTAGCCCGCAAATCCTAGCCCCGCTAAACCTAGCCCCGCAAATCCTAGCCCCGCTAAACCTAGCCCTGCAAATCCTAGCCCAGCTAGTAATCTATACTGAATTCAAATATGAACTCAACATGTTGTGTGTTTGTCCCATGAGCTGAGATAAAAGATCCCTGAAAATGTTGTGCCCAAATTTGTTTACATTTCAACTTTTTCATTTTAGTCAATGCTCAACTTACAGTAGAGTGCATACATTTTCTTTGTATTGGTCCCCCATGGGAATCGAACCCACAACCTTGGCACTACACGCTCCGTGCTCTACCAACTGAGCCACACGGTACCTACATCCCTGTTAGTGACCATTTCTCCTTTGTCAAGATAATTCATCCACCTGACCGTTGTGGCATATCAAGAAGCTGAATAAACAGCATGATCATTACACAAGTGCACCTTGTGCTGGGGACAATAAAATACCTCTAAAATGTGCAGTGTTGTCACACCACACAATACCACAGATGTCTCAAGTTTTGAGGGAGCGTTTAATTGGCATGCTGACTGTAGGAATGTCCACCAGATCTGTTGCCAGAGAATTTAATGTTCATTTCTTTACCATAAACCGCCTCCAACATTGTTTTAGAGAATTTGGCAGTACGTCCAACTCGCCTCACAACCGCAGACCACGTCTAACCATGCCAGCTCAGGACCTCCAGATCCTGCTTCTTCACCTGCGGTATCGTCTGAGGGGGTGCTGAGGAGTATTTCTGTCTGTAATAAAGCCCGTGTGTTGAAAAACTCATTCTGATCGGCTGGGCCTGGCTCCTCAGTGGGTGGGCCTATGCCCTCCCAGACTCACCCATGGCTGTGCCCCTGCCCAGTCATGTGAAATAGATTAGGGTCTAATTAATTTATGTCAATTGACTGATTTCCTTAAATGAACTGTAACTCAGTAAAATCTTTGAAATTGTTGCATGTTGTGTTTATATTTTTGTTTGTTCGTGGGAACACTTAAAACCCACTTACTGCTGATCATTTCAGTGGTTTCTCATGACTTGGGATTCTGCGCGTGCGTGCGTGCGCGTGCGTGCGTGTGTGTGCGTGCGTGTGTGTGCGTGTGTGTGTGTGTGTGTGTGTGTGTGTGCGTGTGTGTGCGTGTGTGTGTTTGTGCGTGTCAGACAGACAGACAGACAGACAGTGAGAGACAGACAGTGAGAGAGACACGACAGACAGACAGACAGTGAGAGACAGACAGACAGACAGACAGACAGACAGACAGACAGAGGTGAGGGTGGTAAATTAACGACAGGGAGCTGGTTAGGACCAGACAGTGATGGAGGACGCATCCATCTGCTCCGTGACATCTGTAACCCAGAAACACAGCGCTGCCCGCTCCTGGTACTCTGAGCACGATCCGTCAATAGTACAGCACGAGTATTGATCAGGCTTTAATTTGAAAATCAATAATGTCTCTGATGACACACACCTAAATTCTTCCCAACCTCCTCCTCTATCCCTATGAATCCTTGGATAACCTCTCTCCAATACACTGAAGTGGTGACCTGGCCTACTGTCTGTTTGGGCTCTATCCAATCCACTGATGAAGTAGTGACCTGGCCTACTGTCTGTTTGGGCTCCATCCAATCCCCTGATGAAGTAGTGACCTGGCCTACTGCCTGTTTGGGCTCTATCCAATCCCCTGATGAAGTAGTGACCTGGCCTACTGTCTGTTTGGGCTCCATCCAATCCCCTACTGAAGTAAAGACCTGGCCTACTGTCTGTTTGGGCTCCATCCAATCCCCTGATGAAGTAGCGACCTGGCCTACTGTCTGTTTGGGCTCTATCCAATCCCCTGATGAAGTAGTGACCTGGCCTACTGTCTGTTTGGGCTCTATCAGGGTACACATTGGTGATACACACCACCCAGTCAGCCACGCACATAGAAAGGAGTATTAAAAACACTATGGTCTACTACGCATGTGGGTCGTTCCACTAATTCAGTGCCTTTTGAGAAGTGTAACTTGGTCCAAAACCCCCATTGGAATTCACCTCATTCTAATATTCTGTGGTAAAGAGCACATGTTCAACATGATAAAAAAAAACGGTAACTGTAGATGTGATCAGATATACAGGGAGGCAGGAGCATGGGGATGTAAACAAGTTACTGTGCCTGGTTAAGATGGTGTGTGTGATTGCAGTCCGCAAAGCCCCCCTGAGCGTCCCATTGGTTCCTGCATGAATGCCCCCCCCCAACATCTTCATGCTGTGAATGTGGGTCAAAGGGGAAATAAAAGTATTATCAGTCTGAGGCGGGGTGACCTCGGTAGACGGTGTCCTCCGCTCCCTCCTACCGGAACCCTCCCTACTAGCTAGCTTGAGGCGGGGCGACGTCGGTAGACGGTGTCCTTCGCTCCCTCCTACCGGAACCCTCCCTACTAGCTAGCTTGAGGTGGGGCGACGTCGGTAGACGGTGTCCTTCGCTCCCTCCTACCGGAACCCTCCCTACTAGCTAGCTTGAGGTGGGGCGACGTCGGTAGACGGTGTCCTTCGCTCCCTCCTACCGGAACTCTCCCTACTAGCTAGTTTGAGGCGGGGCGACGTCGGTAGAGGGTGTCCTTCGCTACCTCCTACCGGAACCCTCCCTACTAGCTAGCTTGAGGCGGGGCGATGTCGGTAGACGGTGTCCTTCGCTCCCTCCTACCGGAACTCTCCCTACTAGCTAGCTTGAGGCGGGCGACGTCGGTAGACGGTGTCCTTCGCTCCCTCCTACCGGAACCCTCCCTACTAGCTAGCTTGAGGCGGGGCGACATCGGTAGACGGTGTCCTTCGCTCCCTCCTACCGGAACCCTCCCTACTAGCTAGCTTGAGGCGGAGTGACGCCAGTAGATGGTGTCCTTCGCTCCCTCCTACCGGAACCCTCCCTACTAGCTAGCTTGAGGCGGGCGACGCCAGTAGATGGTGTCCTTCGCTCCCTCCTACCGGAACCCTCCCTACTAGCTAGCTTGAGGCGGGGCGAAACCTGTAGATGGTGTCC
>NC_056440.1:5899793-6019793 GCF_018296145.1 Oncorhynchus tshawytscha | reverse complement strand
CAGTCTGGTCTTAGGAGACAGTCTGGTCTTAGGAGACAGTCTGGTCTTAGGAGACAGTCTGGTCTTAGGAGAAAGTCTGGTTTTAGGAGACAGTCTGCTCTTAGGAGACAATCTGGTTTTAGGAGACAGTCTGCTCTTAGGAGACAATCTGCTCTCTCCTTTCTTCAGTGTATAGATCTATGCTTTTAAAAACAGTAAAACAGTCAATAGTGACTTGGCTAAACATTTATTAACTTCCTTGAACTGACAATATATAAATATGTCTGTCTATCAAAACGCAGACAGATGGAATTTATTGAGTTCCTTTTTCCTTTTCAGGAGAGATTGAGTTACATCGGACCAGAGGAATTCATCCAGGCGTTTGAGAAGAAAGACCCTCTTGATAATGATAAGGTATTGTCCTCAATAGGTCACTGGTATGTTATGCAACAGGCTACAGTTTGCTATCACCGTGTGTTGTTATACATTATACAACGGGTGGGTCTAATCCTAGAAGGTGATTGGTTAAAACCGCATTCCACCTGGTGTCTATTCTATGCTACTAAAGCGTTGAAATGCCTGTTTACTCTGTTCCATCTGACTGCTGCAATCCACGGTCTTATCAGCCCAGCCAGGCAATTTATAAACTTGATCTCCACTATAAAAAGCTTCTAGACATTATCTCCGATTTCTTTTAGACGAGCAATTGGTTTTCAACAGCGATGTGAATAAACCTTGCTGTCCGTCTCTCTGACATTTGCAACATTGTTTCAATATTGTAATTCCATCTCCAGCAGCCCCATAGTAATGAACGTGTAGGGGTCGGGACGAGACAGACAGGCAGCCTTTCTCAGCCAATCACGAATCAGCATCATTTTTATGGACATATATAGAGAAATGTCACTGGAAAAAAACAAAGTAAAATGAAACAAAATGCAGCTAGTTTACGGTCTCTCCAGCTTCAGTTTGAAGTGATTGCGTTAGCTGTGTTGTTGGCTAGCTCCTCTTAACAACAGTCTCCTGATGAGAAATTACAGTTTCTATGCCAGGTGACAATGCTCATTATTAGCTCATTGTTATGAATGAATTCAAATAGATGTCACTAGAAAACAGCTTAAACAAATGCAAATGAAGCTACATTTCTGTTATTCTGGCTACGCTGTTTGACGTGACTGTAAATTAGCGTTAGTTGGCTAGCTAGCTAGCAAGGGTTAAGAACGCTGCCAGCCAGTATGGCAATAGAACATTTAGAATGAACGACTGGATCGCGTCCATAGATACAGAACAAAAAGACTGAACGACTGGATCGCGCCCATAGATACAGAACAAAAAGACTGAACATTTCTCCATAGATACAGAACAAAAAGACTGAACGACTGATCGCGTCCATAGATACAGAACAAAAAGACTGAACGACTGAGTCGCGTCCATAGATACAGAACAAAAAGACTGAACGACTGGGTAGCGTCCATAGATACAGAACAAAAAGACTGAGCCAGCCAGTCCATAGATACAGAACAAAAGACTGAACGACTGGATCGCGTCCATAGATACAGAACAAAAAGACTGAACGACTGGAGTCGCGCCCATAGATACAGAACAAAAGACTGAGCGACTGAGTCGCGCCCATAGATACAGAACAAAAGACTGAACGACTGGATCGCGCCCATAGATACAGAACAAAAGAACGACTGAAGATACAGAACAAAAAGACTGAGCGACTGAGTCGCGCCCATAGATACAGAACAAAAAGACTGAACGACTGAGTCGCGTCCATAGATACAGAACAAAAAGACTGAACGACTGGGTCGCGCCTCTGTCAACCAAACCAATAGAACGAAGGATGCAGGTGTCATTTGGTAAGCTAACGAGAAAAGGGAATTGCTTTGCTAGCTAGCTGTGCTGAACTTGACCGACTGTTATTCCACAGTTGGCATATCTCTTAGTTGTCAATCAAATGTATTTGGCATCGATCATGGGGGCGTTTGTGGTGTATAGTACTTAAGTGAAAATACTTTAAAGTACTACATAAGTACTACATAGGTACTACATAAGTACTACATAATACATTTTTTGGTGTATCTGTACTTTACTTTACTATTTATATTTTGGACAACTTTTACTCCACTACATTTCCAAAGACAATAATGTACTTTTTACTGCATACATTTTCCCTGACTGTCACGCCCTGGTCTTAGTATTTTGTGCTTTCTTTATTATTTTGGTCAGGCCAGGGTGTGACATGGGTTATTTATGTGGTGTGTTTTGTCTTGGGGTTTTTGTAGGTTATGGGATTGTGGTGTAGTATAGTTGTCTAGGTAAGTCTATGGCTGTCTGGAGTGGTTCTCAATCAGAGTCAGGTGTTTATCGTTGTCTCTGATTGGGAACCATATTTAGGCAGCCATATTCTTTGAGTGTTTGGTGGGTGATTGTTCCTGTCTCTGTTTGCACCAGATAAGGCTGTTTTGGTTTTTCACGTTACGTTTTTTTGTATTGTTTGTTTTCATCTTTATTACAGATGTTTAATAATAACCACGCTGCATTTTGGTCCGATCCCTGCTACACCTCCTCTTCAGAGGAAGACGAAGAAGAAAACCGTAACACTGACATCCAAAATGACTCTTTATTGACGTAGAATTTGTACAATTGCCTTAAATTTACTTCATTCCCAAACGTTTTATGAATTTATTAAAACAAGAAAATTGCTCGCTTCTCGAAAAAAGTTAAAAAAAAAGTGTTGTGTTCTTCCTGGGGGTGTATTTGAACATATTTCAAACAGATTTAATGTGGTTGTCAGTTACACTTTAACTGAACTTATATTATCTCATCGAACAAAGAGTATAAGATCTGTACTAAGCCTGTTTTAACCTCAGAAATTATTTTCGGCGTATGTCCCAAAACCCCATTCTTTTCCCCATAGCGATGTCCAACGAACCAGAGGTAGAAAATGATCAGTCATTTCCGTTTTGTAGGACTAGAAGCTAGCGATTGCTATAAGGTAGACCAAATATGTGTTGTCCCTCTTCCTCTATAGGTAGACCAAATATGTTCTGTCCCTCTTCCTCTTCCTCTATAGGTAGACCAAATATGTGCTGTCCCTCTTCCTCTATAGGTAGACCAAATATGTGCTGTCCCTCTTCCTCTATAGGTAGACCAAATATGTGCTGTCCCTCTTCCTCTATAGGTAGACCAAATATGTGTTGTCCCTCTTCCTCTTCCTCTATAGGTAGACCAAATATGTGCTGTCCCTCTTCCTCTATAGGTAGACCAAATATGTGCTGTCCCTCTTCCTCTATAGGTAGACCAAATATGTGCTGTCCCTCTTCCTCTATAGGTAGACCAAATATGTTCTGTCCCTCTTCCTCTTCCTCTATAGGTAGACCAAATATGTGCTGTCCCTCTTCCTCTATAGGTAGACCAAATATGTGTTGTCCCTCTTCCTCTATAGGTAGACCAAATATGTGTTGTCCCTCTTCCTCTATAGGTAGACCAAATATGTGCTGTCCCTCTTCCTCTATAGGTAGACCAAATATGTGTTGTCCCTCTTCCTCTGTAGGTAGACCAAATATGTGTTGTCCCTCTTCCTCTATAGGTAGACCAAATATGTGCTGTCCCTCTTCCTCTATAGGTAGACCAAATATGTGCTGTCCCTCTTCCTCTATAGGTAGACCAAATATGTGTTGTCCCTCTTCCTCTATAGGTAGACCAAATATGTTCTGTCCCTCTTCGTCTATAGGTAGACCAAATATGTGTTGTCCCTCTTCGTCTATAGGTAGACCAAATATGTTCTGTCCCTCTTCGTCTATAGGTAGACCAAATATGTTCTGTCCCTCTTCGTCTATAGGTAGACCAAATATGTTCTGTCCCTCTTCGTCTATAGGTAGACCAAATATGTTCTGTCCCTCTTCCTCTATAGGTAGACCAAATATGTGCTGTCCCTCTTCCTCTATAGGTAGACCAAATATGTGTTGTCCCTCTTCCTCTTCCTCTATAGGTAGACCAAATATGTGCTGTCCCTCTTCCTCTATAGGTAGACCAAATATGTGCTGTCCCTCTTCCTCTATAGGTAGACCAAATATGTGCTGTCCCTCTTCCTCTATAGGTAGACCAAATATGTTCTGTCCCTCTTCCTCTTCCTCTATAGGTAGACCAAATATGTTCTGTCCCTCTTCCTCTATAGGTAGACCAAATATGTGTTGTCCCTCTTCCTCTATAGGTAGACCAAATATGTGCTGTCCCTCTTCCTCTATAGGTAGACCAAATATGTGCTGTCCCTCTTCCTCTATAGGTAGACCAAATATGTGCTGTCCCTCTTCCTCTATAGGTAGACCAAATATGTGCTGTCCCTCTTCCTCTATAGGTAGACCAAATATGTGCTGTCCCTCTTCCTCTATAGGTAGACCAAATATGTGCTGTCCCTCTTCCTCTATAGGTAGACCAAATATGTGCTGTCCCTCTTCCTCTATAGGTAGACCAAATATGTGTTGTCCCTCTTCCTCTATAGGTAGACCAAATATGTGTTGTCCCTCTTCCTCTATAGGTAGACCAAATATGTGCTGTCCCTCTTCCTCTATAGGTAGACCAAATATGTGCTGTCCCTCTTCCTCTATAGGTAGACCAAATATGTGCTGTCCCTCTTCCTCTTCTGTCTGTCTGGAGGGCATAGAATGCTTGGGCCGTATTGCCTAGCAACCACTCAGCTACAGAACCCAAGAGTTTTGGGAGGCTGCGTGGAGCTTGTGTGTGTGTCTACTCACCAGTGTTTTTGCTGCTAGGCAACAAAGAGACTTTGGGGGGTGGGGTGGGGTATGTGTGTGTGTTAATGTGTGAGGGTGTGGGGGGACCACTGTGGAGAGAGCTACGTAAGGCTAAAGGAATGTTTGGTATCAGAATCAGAGAGAAATCCTCTGGTCTTTTGACATGTCATCACAGCTCTGCTCAATAATGTGAATAGCTACCTAGCTGACACCCTGATGGTGTGACTCAGAGCATAGTGCCAAGTCTGCATTAATAGTCTAATTACGAAAACAACTATAAAGCCTATACACCCATCTGAGGATCTAGGTTCACGCTTGAAATAAAATGACAGAATGTTGAACTGTTTTACTCATTTTGTTGTTGGCAAAAATACCTAAAATAATAAGGTAAGTATTGCTAATGAAATGCTATTGTTGCTAATGCTAACTAAATGTTAAGCTATCTATGCCATCTTAACGCTAATGAAATGGCTGTGTTTATCTCCACAGAGCTGTTTCAGCGATCACAAGAAGACTAGCAACCTGGAGGCGTATGTAGAGTGGTTCAACAGACTCAGCTTCATGGTGGCCACAGAGATCTGCATGGTGTGTAGCTAGTGAACTAGCATTTAGCCTATAGCAGCTAAGCTAATTTAGCTAGTGTTACCTTGGTTATCGTCACGTATCTTTTTACTTTTTAACCTGAGGATTTATTTTGCGCTTTTTGTTGTTGTTGTTGTTGACTTGTTGTTGTTGACTTGTTGTTGTTGACTTGTTGTTGTTGTTGACTTGTTGTTTTTGCTGTTGACTTGTTGTTGTTGTTGACGTTGTTGTTGTTGACGTTGTTGTTGTTGACTTGTTGTTGTTGACTTGTTGTTGTTGTTGTTGTTGACGTTGTTGTTGATTTGTTGTTGTTGTTGACTTGTTGTTTTTGCTGTTGACTTGTTGTTGTTGTTGACTTGTTGTTGACTTGTTGATGACTTGTTGTTGTTGACTTTGTTGTTGTTGACGTTGTTGTTGACTTGTTGTTGTTGACTTGTTGTTGTTGACGTGACAGCCCGTAAAGAAGAAGAAGCAGCGAGCGCGAGTCATGGAGTTCTTCATCGACGTGGCGCGGGAGTGTTTCAACATCGGCAACTTCAACTCCCTCATGGCCATTATCTGTAAGTGTTGTTGTTGTTGTTTTCTATTTGTTGTTTTTGTTTTTTCACCCTCCCCCACCAGGGGTAAGGAAACCTTTTTCATGCGGGAGTGCCAATTTACAATTTATATTACAATTTCTACCAATCTGCATGCCGATTGTGATTTTCATTTGGTCAGGCCTAAAGGCTGGGGGTGGAGGTGGTGGAGGGGCAGTTGGTCAGGCCTAAAGGCTGGGGTGGAGGTGGTGGAGGGGCAGTTGGTCAGGCCTAAAGGCTGGGGTGGAGGTGGTGGAGGTGCAGTTGGTCAGGCCTAAAGGCTGGGGTGGAGGGGGTGGCCTACACAAACACCCATATTAGACCGATGTTCAGCACTGACCAGGGAAGGAGAGAGGGAGGTGTTGGCGGGCACGCCAAGGGAAGGCGGAAAGGTCAGGGAGGGAGGGGACTGTAGGGGAGTCAGAGCCAGCTGTCCCAGCCTTAGCCCCTTTTTCCCAGGAGTCTCCAGGGACCTAGAGATGGAGCCGCGGAGGGTTAACAAGAAAAGACCAAACAAGTCCCTGGGAAAATGGGCTTAGTCTCTTTCTGCCTGGCTGCTGCGGTTAGTGTGTGTGTGTGTGTGTAGTGGTGTGTGTAGTGTAGCGTGTGTAGTGTATTGTAGTGTGTAGCGTGTAGTGTAGTGTATTGTAGTGTGTGTGTGTGTGTATATTAGACTGGACATGTTTACAGAGACTGACTTGCCAACATTCTCTCACAGCATTTAGAAGGCCTTGTTGTTCCCTCTAGAAATCATAGTCTAACACGGGCCCTTATTTACAAAGAATCTCAGAGTGCTGATATAGGATCTGTTTTGCCTTTCAG
Source organism: Oncorhynchus tshawytscha (assembly GCF_018296145.1). NCBI lineage: Eukaryota > Metazoa > Chordata > Actinopteri > Salmoniformes > Salmonidae > Oncorhynchus > Oncorhynchus tshawytscha. The sequence goes on along the minus strand of NC_056440.1, from coordinate 6,013,078 downwards.
ATCCTTGATCTATATATGTCTTTCATGACACACACAGTCCCATGATTATCATATGGGAAGCAGAGTGATTATCATATGGGAAGCAGCGTGATTACCAAATGGGAAGCAGCGTGATTACCAAATGGGAAGCAGAGTGATTATCATATGGGAAGCAGAGTGATTACCATATGGGAAGCAGGGTGATTACCATATGGGAAGCAGCGTGATTACCAAATGGGAAGCAGCGTGATTACCAAATGGGAAGCAGAGTGATTATCATATGGGAAGCAGAGTGATTACCATATGGGAAGCAGGGTGATTACCATATGGGAAGCAGGGTGATTACCATATGGGAAGCAGGGTGATTACCATATGGGAAGCAGGGTGATTACCATATGGGAAGCAGGGTGATTACCATATGGGAAGCAGAGTGATTACCATATGGGAAGCAGGGTGATTACCATATGGGAAGCAGGGTGATTACCATATGGGAAGCAGGGTGATTACCATATGGGAAGCAGGGTGATTACCATATGGGAAGCAGAGTGGTTACCATATGGGAAGCAGAGTGGTTACCATGTGGGAAGCAGAGTGATTACCATATGGGAAGCAGAGTGATTACCAAATGGGAAGCAGAGTGATTACCAAATGGGAAGCAGAGTGATTACCAAATGGGAAGCAGAGTGATTACCAAATGGGAAGCAGAGTGATTACCATATGGGAAGCAGAGTGGTTACCATGTGGGAAGCAGAGTGATTACCATATGGGAAGCAGAGTGATTACCATATGGGAAGCAGAGTGATTACCATATGGGAAGCAGAGTGATTACCATATGGGAAGCAGAGTGATTACCATATGGGAAGCAGAGTGATTACCATATGGGAAGCAGAGTGTTTGTCTAATTTGTCGGCCATCTTGCTCTCTGCAGCTGGGATGAACATGAGTCCTGTGTCTCGACTGAAGAAGACCTGGAGCAAAGTCAAGACGGACAAGTTTGACATCTTGGAGGTATATGCACGTATACACACACACACATACACACACACACATACACACACACATACATACACACACACACTCTTTCATTGTCACTTGCTGCATGTAGTGTCATACACTTGATCTCATGCATCACACAATCTAGCAACAGAAATGAAAAGACAGCTAGGGCTTAGTTAACCTTCCCATGTTATCCTGTAAGCCTAGTGGACTGCCTCTGAGCTGTTGGAAGTGGCTCCATGGTGATGGAGGAGGAAGAGGCAGGTCCTGGGGGATGGGTAGCCCTAGACGTTGAGCTCTACCTGGGGCTGAGATAACACTGAGCTCCCTGGGACTTTGTGGAGGAACCAGATATAGAAGGGGGCCTTCCAGTCAGGAGATGTGAAGTAGCAGAGATTAAAGAGATAAACCAGGTTGGGCCCCAGTGGAATCCAGGAGCCATCAAAGGAGCAGGTTTCTCTCTCTTTCTCTTCTCTCTCTTTCTGTCTCTATCTCTCTCTCTCTCTCTCTGTCCTCTCTCTCTCACTCTGTGTCTCTGTCTTCTCTCTGTCTCTCTCTCTGTCCTCTCTCTCTCTCTCTCTGTCTGTGTCTTTGTCTCTCTCACTCTGTGTCTCTGTCTCTCTGTCCTCTCTCTCTCTCTGTCCCCTCTCTCTCTCTGTCTCACTCTGTGTCTCTGTCTTTTCTCTGTCCTCTCTCTCTCTCTGTCCTCTATCTGTCTCTGTCCTCTCTCTTTTCTCTCTCTCTCTCTGTCTGTGTCTTTGTCTCTCTCACTCTGTGTCTCTCTCTCTCTGTCCTCTATCTGTCTCTGTCCTCTCTGTCCTCTCTCTCTCTCTCTCTCTCTCTGTCCCCTCTCTCTCTCTGTCCCCTCTCTCTCTGTCCCCCTCTCTCTCTCTCTCTCTCTCTCTCTGTCCCCCTCTCTCTCTCTCTCTCTCTCTCTCTGTCCCCTCTCTCTCTCTGTCTCACTCTGTGTCTCTGTCTTTTCTCTGTCCTCTCTCTCTCTCTGTCCTCTATCTGTCTCTGTCCTCTCTCTCTCTCTCTCTCTCTCTCTCTCTCTCTCTCTCTCTGTGGGGATGTTGTTGCTAGTGATGTTGGTGGCTGTGGTGTTAGGTTATTGTCCTCCCTCTGTGTTGATAGAGGTCAGAGTGCTGGTAGGCTGGGTTGATGGCTCCATCTGTCTTGCTGCATATGTGTGCCTGCAGTTGATTTGACAGGGTTGGTTTATGTGTGACTGTGAGTGATTGGTTGAGTCATCGAGATGCAATGAAACCTTTTTTTAGGGGAGTGGTGAGGTGGATGGGTTCAGATTTTCCTGTATGAAGGGTAGACCATCGCTCCAAAGCCTGGCCAACAACTAACTAATCACCATAATTTAACCCAAACCATATGTTTACATTTACCAAAAGTAGTGATGCAATCAATATACACTGAACAAGTCAGTTAAGAACAAATTCTTATTTTCAATGGCGGCCTACCGGGGAACAGTGGGTTAACTGCCTTGTTCAGGGGGCAGAACGACAGATTTTGACCTTGTCAGCTCAGGGATTCATTCATGCAACCTTTACGGTTACTAGTCCAACACTCTAACCACTAGGCTACCTGCTGGTTACTAGTCCAACTCTCTAACCACTAGGCTACCTGCTGGTTACTAGTCCAACACTCTAACCACTAGGCTACCTGCTGGTTACTAGTCCAACACTCTAACCACTAGGCGACCTGCTGGTTACTAGTCCAACACTCTAACCACTAGGCTACCTGCAGGATACTAGTCCAACGCTCTAACCACTAGGCTACCTGCTGGTTACTAGTCCAACGCTCTAACCACTAGGCTACCTGCTGGTTACTAGTCCAACGCTCTAACCACTAGGCTACGCTGCCACCTCATATGATGAGGAAGATGAACTCAAAGATGAACTGAATCATAGGATCTCCATCTCACTGTCTGAGGATGTAGTTAGAACCAATATTTCATCTGAGAGCTTTCTCTGGCTCCAGAGTGGCACAGCGGTCTAAGGCACTGCATCTCAGTGCTAGAGGTCGTCACTACAGACCTTGGTTCGATTCCAGGCTGTATCACAACCGGTTGTGATTGGGAGTCCCATAGGGCGGCGCACAATTTTTTTGCCCATGGTCGTCCGTGTTAGGGTTTGGCCCGGGGTAATCGATGGTCGCCTCATTGTGTTCCCACAGGAATGTGTCGGACTCTGTTTCGTTAATTAGTGAGCTCTGTTCTTTAACTAACTTTGCCGTGTTAAATAAATAAACACAACATTAAAATCCTGCTGCTATACTGGCGTTATAATGCTAATCTTTCTCTCCAGCTCCAGATGGATCCTTCCGGTAACTTCTACAACTACAGAACAGCGTTTAGAGGAGCGACGCAGAGGTCCAGAACAGCCAACAGCACTAGAGAGAAGGTGAGCTTCGGTACATTCTAGAAGAAAAAGTAACGCACACCTAAATAGGCGAGGTGCTGGCTAACGGAGTCGGAAACTTGAACATAAAGGAGAACCTAAATAGGCGAGGTGCTGGCTAACGGAGTAGGAAACCTGAACATAAAGGTGAACCTATATAGTCGAGGTGCTGGCTAACGGAGTAGGAAACTTGAACATAAAGGTGAACCTATATAGGCGAGGTGCTGGCTAACGGAGTCGGAAACTTGAACATAAAGGAGAACCTAAATAGGCGAGGTGCTGGCTAACGGAGTCGGAAACTTGAACATAAAGGAGAACCTATATAGGCGAGGTGCTGGCTAACGGAGTCGGAAACTTGAACATAAAGGAGAACCTAAATAGGCGAGGTGCTGGCTAACGGAGTAGGAAACCTGAACATAAAGGAGAACCTATATAGGCGAGGTGCTGGCTAACGGAGTAGGAAACTTGAACATAAAGGAGAACCTATATAGGCGAGGTGCTGGCTAACGGAGTAGGAAACCTGAACATAAAGGAGAACCTATATAGGCGAGGTGCTGGCTAACGGAGTAGGAAACTTGAACATAAAGGAGAACCTATATAGGCGAGGTGCTGGCTAACGGAGTAGGAAACCTGAACATAAAGGAGAACCTATATAGGCGAGGTGCTGGCTAACGGAGTAGGAAACCTGAACATAAAGGTGAACCTATATAGGCGAGGTGCTGGCTAACGGAGTAGGAAACCTGAACATAAAGGAGAACCTAAATAGGCGAGGTGCTGGCTAACGGAGTAGGAAACCTGAACATAAAGGAGAACCTAAATAGGCGAGGTGCTGGCTAACGGAGTAGAAAACTTGAACATAAAGGAGAACCTATATAGGCGAGGTGCTGGCTAACGGAGTAGGAAACCTGAACATAAAGGAGAACCTATATAGGCGAGGTGCTGGCTAACGGAGTAGGAAACCTGAACATAAAGGAGAACCTAAATAGGCGAGGTGCTGGCTAACGGAGTAGGAAACCTGAACATAAAGGAGAACCTATATAGGCGAGGTGCTGGCTAACGGAGTAGGAAACCTGAACATAAAGGAGAACCTAAATAGGCGAGGTGCTGGCTAACGGAGTAGAAAACTTGAACATAAAGGAGAACCTATATAGGCGAGGTGCTGGCTAACGGAGTAGGAAACCTGAACATAAAGGAGAACCTAAATAGGCGAGGTGCTGGCTAACGGAGTAGGAAACCTGAACATAAAGGAGAACCTAAATAGGCGAGGTGCTGGCTAACGGAGTAGGAAACCTGAACATAAAGGAGAACCTAAATAGGCGAGGTGCTGGCTAACGGAGTAGGAAACTTGAACATAAAGGAGAACCTATATAGGCGAGGTGCTGGCTAACGGAGTAGGAAACCTGAACATAAAGGAGAACCTATATAGGCGAGGTGCTGGCTAACGGAGTAGGAAACCTGAACATAAAGGAGAACCTAAATAGGCGAGGTGCTGGCTAGCGGAGTAGGAAACCTGAACATAAAGGAGAACCTAAATAGGCGAGGTGCTGGCTAACGGAGTAGGAAACCTGAACATAAAGGAGAACCTATATAGGCGAGGTGCTGGCTAACGGAGTAGGAAACCTGAACATAAAGGAGAACCTAAATAGGCGATGTGCTGGCTAACGGAGTAGGAAACCTGAACATAAAGGAGAACCTAAATAGGCGAGGTGCTGGCTAACGGAGTAGGAAACCTGAACATAAAGGAGAACCTAAATAGGCGAGGTGCTGGCTAACGGAGTAGGAAACTTGAACATAAAGGAGAACCTAAATAGGCGAGGTGCTGGCTAATGGAGTAGGAAACTTGAACATAAAGGAGAACCTATATAGGCGAGGTGCTGGCTAACGGAGTAGGAAACCTGAACATAAAGGAGAACCTATATAGGTGAGGTGCTGGCTAACGGAGTAGGAAACTTGAACTCACTCTAAGAGCTCAGATGGAGAAAAAAATACACACATTCGATACGCATCTGAGATTCAAGGCCTGTATTTATAAGGTATCTTAGAGCCGGTGAGCAGATCTAGGAACAGTGTTGCGTTTTTTTATTTTTAGATTGTAATGAATAAGATGACATGGACAGGGTGGATCTGATCCAAGATCAGGACACCTTTTCTGAGACGCTGATCCTGATGCCTTCAGTTGTGGAGTCTCTCCAGACAGATTTTTCCTCATCAGCCCTTGGATTCAACCCTCAACCCTCTAGTAACTGGCTCGCCTCTCTAAACCCTCAACACTCTAGTAACTGGCTCGCCTCTCTAAACCCTCAACACTCTAGTAACTGGCTCGCCTCTCTAAACCCTCAACCCTCTAGTAACTGGCTCGCCTCTCTAAACCCTCTAGTAACTGGCTCGCCTCTCTAAACCCTCAACCCTCTAATAACTGGCCCGCCTCTCTAAACCCTCAACCCTCTAGTAACTGGCTCGCCTCTCTAAACCCTCAACCCTCTAGTAACTGGCTCGCCTCTCTAAACCCTCAACCCTCAAGTAACTGGCTCGCCTCTCTAAACCCTCAACCCTCAAGTAACTGGCTCGCCTCTCTAAACCCTCAACCCTCTAGTAACTGGCTCGCCTCTCTAAACCCTCAACCCTCTAGTAACTGGCCCGCCTCTCTAAACACTCAACCCTCTAGTTACTGGCCCGCCTCTTTAAACCCCCAACCCCCAGTTACTGGCTCGCCTCTCTAAACCCTCAACCCTCTAGTTACTGGCTCGCCTCTCTAAACCCCCAACCCCCAGTTACTGGCTCGCCTCTCTAAACCCCCAACCCCCAGTTACTGGCCCACCTCTCTAAACCCCCAACCCCCAGTTACTGGCCCACCGGGCTTACCTCCGCTGTACCCGCACCCCACCATACCCCTGTCTGCGCATTATGCCCTGAATATATTCTACCATGCCCAGAAACCTGCTCCTCTTATTCTCTGTCCCCAACGCTCTAGGCGACCAGTTTTGATAGCCTTTAGCCGCACCCTCATACTACTCCTCCTCTGTTCCTCAGGTGATGTGGAGGTAAACCCAGGCCCTGCATGTCCCCAGGCTCCCTCATTTGTTGACTTCTGTGATCGTAAAAGCCTTGGTTTCATGCATGTCAACATCAGAAGCCTCCTCCCTAAGTTTGTTTTACTCACTGCTCTAGCACACTCTGCTAACCCTGATGTCCTTGCTGTGTCTGAATCCTGGCTCAGGAAGGCCACCAAAAATTCAGAGATTTCCATACCCAACTATAACATCTTCCGTCAAGATAGATCTGCCAAAGGGGGAGGAGTTGCAGTCTACTGCAGAGATAGCCTGCAAAGTAATGTCATACTTTCCAGGTCCATACCCAAACAGTTCGAACTACTAATTTTGAAAATTACTCTCTCCAGAAATAAGTCTCTCACTGTTGCCGCCTGCTACCGACCCCCTCAGCTCCCAGCTGTGCCCTGGACACCATTTGTGAATTGATCGCCCCCATCTAGCCTCAGAGTTTGTTCTGTTAGGTGACCTAAACTGGGATATGCTTAACACCCCGCCAGTCCTACAATCTAAGCTAGATGCCCTCAATCTCACACAAATCATCAAGGAACCCACCAGGTACAACCCTAACTCTGTAAACAAGGGCACCCTCATAGACGTCATCCTGACCAACTGGCCCTCCAAATACACCTCTGCTGTCTTCAACCAGGATCTCAGCGATCACTGCCTCATTGCCTGTATCCGCTACGGAGCCGCAGTCAAACGACCAACCCTCATCACGGTCAAACGCTCCCTAAAACACTTCTGTGAGCAGGCCTTTCTAATCGACCTGGCCCGGGTATCCTGGAAGGACATCGACCTCATCCCGTCAGTTGAGGATGCCTGGTCATTCTTTAAAAGTAACTTCCTCACCATTTTAGATAAGCATGCTCCGTTCAAAAATGCAGAACTAAGAACAGATACAGTCCTTGGTTCACCCCAGACATGACTGCCCTGACCAGCACAAAAACATCCTGTGGCGGACTGCAATAGCATCGAATAGTCCCCGTGATATGCAACTGTTCAGGGAAGTCCGGAACCAATACACGCAGTCAGTCAGGAAAGCTAAGGCCAGCTTCTTCAGGCAGAAGTTTGCATCCTGTAGCTCCAACTCCAAAAAGTTCTGGGACACTGTGAAGTCCATGGAGAACAAGAGCACCTCCTCCCAGCTGCCCACTGCACTGAGGCTAGGTAACACGGTCACCACCGATAAATCCATGATTATCGAAAACTTCAATAAGCATTTCTCAACGGCTGGCCATGCCTTCCGCCTGGCTACTCCAACCTCGGCCAACAGCTCCTCCCCCGGCAGCTCCTCGCCCAAGCCTCTCCAAGTTCTCCTTTACCCAAATCCAGATAGCAGATGTTCTGAAAGAGCTGCAAAACCTGGACCCGTACAAATCAGCTGGGCTTGACAATCTGGACCCCTATTTCTGAAACTATCCGCCGCCATTGTCGCAACCCCTATTACCAGCCTGTTCAACCTCTCTTTCATATCGTCTGAGATCCCCAAGGATTGAAAGCTGCCGCAGTGATCCCCCTCTTCAAAGGGGAGACACCCTGGACCCAAACTGTTACAGACCTATATCCATCCTGCCCTGCCTATCTAAGGTCTTCGAAAGCCAAGTCAACAAACAGGTCACTGACCATCTCGAATCCCACCGTACCTTCTCCGCTGTGCAATCTGGCTTCCGAGCCGGTCACGGGTGCACCTCAGCCACACTCAAGGTACTAAACGATATCATAACCGCCATCGATAAAAGACAGTACTGTGCAGCCGTCTTCATCGACCTTGCCAAGGCTTTCGACTCTGTCAATCACCATATTCTCATCGGCAGACTCAGTAGCCTCGGTTTTTCGGATGACTGCCTTGCCTGGTTCACCAATTACTTTGCAGACAGAGTTCAGTGTGTCAAATCGGAGGGCATGCTGTCCGGTCCTCTGGCAGTCTCTATGGGGGTACCACAGGGTTCAATTCTCGGGCCGACTCTTTTCTCTGTGTATATCAATGATGTTGCTCTTGCTGCGGGCGATTCCCTGATCCACTTTCGTTCCAGTACTCTGCTGCCTGTGACTGGAACGAATTGCAAAAATCGCTGAAGTTGGAGACTTTTATCTCCCTCACCAACTTCAAACATCAGCTATCTGAGCAGCTAACCGATCGCTGCAGCTGTACATAGTCTATTGGTAAATAGCCCACCCATTTTCACCTACCTCATCCCCATACTGTTTTTATTTATTTACTTTTCTGCTCTTTTGCACACCAATATCTCTACCTGTACATGACCATCTGATCATATATCACTCCAGTGTTAATCTGCAAAATTGTAACTATTCGTCTACCTCCTCATGCCTTTTGCACACATTGTACATTGTATATAGACTCCCCCTTTGTTTTCTACTGTGTTATTGACTTGTTAATTTGTTTATTCCATGTGTAACTCTGTGTTGTCTGCTCACACTGCTATGCTTTATCTTGGCCAGGTCGCAGTTGTAAATGAGAACTTGTTCTCAACTAGCCTACCTGGTTAAATAAAGGTGAAATAAAATAAAAAAACCTCTCTAAACCCCCAACCCCCAGTTACTGGCCCGCCTCTCTAAACCCGCGACCCCCAGTTACTGGCCCGCCTCTCTAAACCCGCGACCCCCAGTTACTGGCCCGCCTCTCTAAACCCGCGACCCCTCCATTTCAGACCGAGACAGTTTGGTGATACTGATGTAGATTCTGATCTCTCCAAATGGTGGGAACGTTCTCTGTTCTCTCTGGCTGTCTGAATTATCCCAGAACCCATGTCTCTGTTCTCTCTGGCTGTCTGAATTATCCCAGAACCCATTTCTCTGTTCTCTCTGGCTGTCTGAATTATCCCAGAACCCATTTCTCTGTTCTCTCTGGCTGTCTGAATTATCCCAGAACCCATTTCTCTGTTTTCTCTGGCTGTCTGAATTATCCCAGAACCCATTTCTCTGTTCTCTCTGGCTGTCTGAATTATCCCAGAACCCATTTCTCTGTTCTCTCTGGCTGTCTGAATTATCCCAGAACCCATTTCTCTGTTCTCTCTGGCTGTCTGAATTATCCCAGAACCCATTTCTCTGTTCTCTCTGGCTGTCTGAATTATCCCAGAACCCATTTCTCTGTTCTCTCTGGCTGTCTGAATTATCCCAGAACCCATTTCTCTGTTCTATCTGGCTGTCTGAATTATCCCAGAACCCATTTCTCTGTTCTATCTGGCTGTCTGAATTATCCCAGAACCCATTTCTCTGTTCTCTCTGGCTGTCTGAATTATCCCAGAACCCATTTCTCTGTTCTATCTGGCTGTCTGAATTATCCCAGAACCCATTTCTCTGTTCTCTCTGGCTGTCTGAATTATCCCAGAACCCATTTCTCTGTTCTCTCTGGCTGTCTGAATTATCCCAGAACCCATTTCTCTGTTCTCTCTGGCTGTCTGAATTATCCCAGAACCCACTAAGTGTGTGATTTGTTTAAATTAAATTAAAATGTTTCTGACAGTTATGTAAAAAAGTAAAACGGCTGTTTTTGAAGTGTTTGACGCACGCTGTGCTCTACTTGGCCCAGAAGACTAACAAACAGTCCGTCTCTCTCACAACTGATAAGCAGCAATGAATTATTACATAAAGTGGAGGTCTGTATCGTGAGTGTCTTTCATGTCACCAGAAAACAAGTGGAGGGAATTTGTTGGGTATGAGAAGAACTTGATAAACATTCCAGACCGGCACTACAGTGTGAGGAGGGAAAACAGACCGGCACTACAGTGTGAGGAGGGAAAACAGACCGGCACTACAGTGTGAGGAGGGAAAACAGACCGGCACTACAGTGTGAGGACAGAAAACAGACCGGCACTACAGTGTGAGGACAGAAAACAGACCGGCACTACAGTGTGAGGACAGAAAACAGACCGGCACTACAGTGTGAGGAGGGAAAACAGACCGGCACTACAGTGTGAGGACAGAAAACAGACCGGCACTACAGTGTGAGGACAGAAAACAGACCGGCACTACAGTGTGAGGACAGAAAACAGACCGGCACTACAGTGTGAGGAGGGAAAACAGACCGGCACTACAGTGTGAGGAGGGAAAACAGACCGGCACTACAGTGTGAGGACAGAAAACAGACCGGCACTACAGTGTGAGGACAGAAAACAGACCGGCACTACAGTGTGAGGACAGAAAACAGACCGGCACTACAGTGTGAGGACAGAAAACAGACCGGCACTACAGTGTGAGGACAGAAAACAGACCGGCACTACAGTGTGAGGACAGAAAACAGACCGGCACTACAGTGTGAGGACAGAAAACAGACCGGCACTACAGTGTGAGGACAGAAAACAGACCGGCACTACAGTGTGAGGACAGAAAACAGACCGGCACTACAGTGTGAGGACAGAAAACAGACCGGCACTACAGTGTGAGGACAGAAAACAGACCGGCACTACAGTGTGAGGACAGAAAACAGACCGGCACTACAGTGTGAGGACAGAAAACAGACCGGCACTACAGTGTGAGGACAGAAAACAGACCGGCACTACAGTGTGAGGAGGGAAAACAGACCGGCACTACAGTGTGAGGAGGGAAAACAGACCGGCACTACAGTGTGAGGACAGAAAACAGACCGGCACTACAGTGTGAGGAGGGAAAACAGACCGGCACTACAGTGTGAGGAGGGAAAACAGACCGGCACTTCAGTGTGAGGAGGGAAAACAGACCGGCACTACAGTGTGAGGAGGGAAAACAGACCGGCACTACAGTGTGAGGACAGAAAACAGACCGGCACTACAGTGTGGCCATCGGTTGGTCTGCTTCGATCTTGTTATCTCTGCTCAGTGTTGTCGTGTTATTGGCACTAAAACACAACGAACTCTTGAGGTCTTCGGTTCAGTTGGGACATCAAGAATACATAACAAGAACTCTGAAGCAGATAAGTCAAAAGGTGAAGCCATGAATAGGTCAGCTGAGAGCTGGTTCTGGTATTGACGTCAGAGAGACAACGTGAAGGGCCTCATTTACTAATCCGTCAGAAATATGTTCAGTTCCTTTTCAGGAATGGAAAAAGAAACATGGCCGCCTGCCAGCTCACATAATGTTCTCTGTCTCTCTCTCTCTCTCTCTCTCTCTCTCTCAGTTGACGGTTGGCTCAAGCAGTGTCAATATGATTGGGTTAGCTAAGGGTTCACTGTCAACATTTAATGGGTTAGCTGAGTGTTTCTTTTAGGGAAGGGAGGAGGGGAGAGGGGGATTTAGCTATGTGTGTGGAAATGTGTGTGGAAATGTGTTGAAGGGCCCGGGTTGGCTGCTCAGACAGACAGTGAGGGGGTCATAATACAGAATGTTCCAAACTCCCAGGCAGAACACTGGAATGTTCCAAATTCCCAGCCAGAACACTGGAATGTTCCAAATTCCCAGCCAGAACACTGGAATGTTCCAAATTCCCAGCCAGAACACTGGAATGTTCCAAATTCCCAGCCAGAACACTGGAATGTTCCAAATTCCCAGCCAGAACACTGGAATGTTCCAAATTCCCAGCCAGAACACTGGAATGTTCCAAATTCCCAGCCAGAACACTGGAATGTTCCAAATTCCCAGCCAGAACACTGGAATGTTCCAAATTCCCAGCCAGAACACTGGAATGTTCCAAATTCCCAGCCAGAACACTGGAATGTTCCTACTTGTTCTTGTGACTTCTTCATCTAATGAGGGTTTGTTTATGGGTCAAATAAAAACAAGTATATTTACACATGTGCCCAGGGCTCTAAATTACAACCAATTTGGTTTGCATATTTATTTTTTATTTTACTAGGCAAGTCAGTTAAGAACAAATTCTTATTTTCAATGACGGCCTAGAAACAGTGGGTTAACTGTCTGTTCCGTGGCAGAACGACAGATTTGTACCTTGTCAGCTCGGGGATATGAACTTGCAACCTTTCAGTTACTAGAACAACACTCTAACCACTAGGCTACCCTGCCACCCCATATGTGACAAAAACATTTTTTTTTAACCTCCTTAGCTAGCTAGCTAACAACCTGGTAACTTTATCAGTATATCCAAACATTTGGGACACAGAAAAGAAAAGGGACAGCTTCTTCAGGAAATGACATATCTCTTACATGTTGTCATCTCATAACATGATGCTCTTAAAGGGACAGTGTTTTCTATGTAACCGTCTCAATAGGAAAAATAGGGATTTTATTTCATGTAGAAACCTAACATTCCACAAATGACTTTTTAATTTCAATGACTGATATTTGTATCAACATTTTTTAGCTTTTAAAATAATATGTATTTGAGTTACATATTAGTTCCTAGGGGCACAACATATTAGTTCCTAGGGGCACAACATATTAGTTCCTAGGGGCACAACATATTAGTTCCTAGGGGCACAACATATTAGTTCCTAGGGGCACAACATATCTAGATATAGGCTCCTCATCCTCATACTCAACTCTGGGCCTCGAAGCCAGTTCCACTGATTTTTCTTCTTTTGTCTTCATTGTTCCCCTCTAAATAGGGACTGATTTAGACTTGGGACACGATACCAGGTGTGTACAATTAATGATCAGGTAGAACAGGAAGCCAACAGGCTTCGTACCTCTTTTAAGGTAACAGTTGAATACCGTTGATATAGGCTATATCTCAATCAATGTCAAAAATAAAACGTTTTTTTTTCTTCTGGTGCTCCTACATTTTATGTTGTGCTGATAACTTTTTAAAGTATGGAGCACTAGTGCTACCAATTACAAAATGTATATAATTTAGAGCCCTGCACACGCCATAGCAGATGTGGACTTTTTTTTTTTAGGGGGGCACTGGTCTTGTGGTAATGTTGTTTATACAACATGTTTTCTCTCCTCTCATTCTCCCACTTTGTCCTCTGTCCTCTGTTCAGAGCTGTTCTGGGTTTATAGAGGGGCCTCAGTGTCACGGAGAGCAGAGAGAGAGCAGAAAGACTGATATCATTTGGTACATTCTGTGTTTACTTTATTCAATTTGATTAGAATGACATGTTGGGCAGTTGAGGAGCCGTTGATATAAAACTCAAGCGGGACGTCACATGGTTGTTGATCAGTGCTTCATCGCACACTGTATTACACTGTCCCCTCACAGAGCTGGCCTGTGTCCCCTCACAGAGCTGGCCTGTGTCCCCTCACAGAGCTGGCCTGTGTCCCCTCACAGAGCTGGCCTGTGTTCCCTCACAGAGCTGGCCTGTGTTCCCTCACAGAGCTGGCCTGTGTTCCCTCACAGAGCTGGCCTGTGTTCCCTCTCAGAGCTGGCCTGTGTTCCCTCTCAGAGCTGGCCTGTGTTCCCTCACAGAGCTGGCCTGTGTTCCCTCACAGAGCTGGCCTGTGTCCCCTCACAGAGCTGGCCTGTGTTCCCTCTCAGAGCTGGCCTGTGTCCCCTCACAGAGCTGGCCTGTGTTCCCTCACAGAGCTGAGTAGGAGCGCTGATCTAGGATCAGGTCCCCCCTGTATTTTTCATTTTGATCTAATTACTGACATTTAATCCTAGTAAAAATTCCCTGTCTTAGGTCAGTTAGGATCACCACTTTATTTTAAGAATGTGAAATGTCAGAATAATAGTAGAGAGAATGATTTATTTCAGCTTTTATTTATTTCATCACATCACAGTGGGTCAGAAGTTTACATACACTCAATTAGTATTTGGGCTATTTGACCAAGAAGGCGAGTGATGGAGTGCTGCATCAGATGACCTGGCCTCCACAATCACCCGATCACAACCCAGTTGAGATGGTTTGGGATGAGTTGGACTGCAGAGGGAAGGAAAGGCATCCAACAAGTGCTCAGTATGGGTGGGAACTCCTTCAAGACGGTTGGAAAAGCATTCCAGGTGAAGCTGGTTGAGAGAATGCCAAGAGTGTGCAAAACTGTCATCAGGGCAAAGGATGGCTATTTTGAAGAATCTCAAATATAAAATATATTTTGATTTGTGTAACACTTTTCTGGTTACTACATGAATCCGTATGTTTTATTTCATAGTTTTGATGTCTTCACTATTATTCTACAATGTAGAAAATAGTAAAACTACAGGAAAACCCTTGAATGAGTAGCTGTGTCCAAACTTTTGACTGGTACTGTGTATATAATTGTTTTAACACAATGGCATGGAAAGAGTTCTCATGTTCTGATGTTCTCATGTTCTTATGTTCTCATGTTCTTATGTTCTTATGTTCTCATGTTCTTATGTTCTCATGTTCTCTCTGATCCAGTTTATATAAGAGATTACCGTTGATAGGAAAGTAGAAAGTAGGCAATGAAAAGGACAGTGGATATTTGGGCGAGAGGCATCTTCTAGGATGTTACATATTGAAATAGAATCAACACCCATCACATAACATTGACTTGGATGGTAATGTCTGTTCTAGTCAATCTATTTCTATGCTATGTTACCGAACAAACCCTCCGTCTCCCATTGAGTAAACCACTTCCTCTGTTCTGCTGTCAAGCTCCCGATGGGCTGCAATGTGCTCAATGCTCTCCTCTTGTGTAATAACAGTGAAAGGTGCTTGAAGCCAACAGTCAATCACATAACAATGAAACACAGACCAGCACTCGATTTGATTCAGTTGCAAATTGAAGATTTTTTCATTTTATTTTATTTAGTCGAGGCAACATGTCCTGCTAGAACTATCCTGTCCATCTCTCCAACCACCAGACCAGAGTGGTTAGGAACTATCCTGTCCATCTCTCCACCAGACCAGACCAGAGTGGTTAGGAACTATCCTGTCCATCTCTCCACCAGACCAGAGTGGTTAGGAACTATCCTGTCTATCTCTCCACCAGACCAGAGTGGTTAGGAACTATCCTGTCCATCTCTCCACCAGACCAGAGTGGTTAGGAACTATCCTGTCCATCTCTCCACCAGACCAGAGTGGTTAGGAACTATCCTGTACATCTCTCCACCAGACCAGAGTGGTTAGGAACTATCCTGTCTATCTCTCCACCAGACCAGAGTGGTTAGGAACTATCCTGTCCATCTCTCCAACCACCAGACCAGAGTGGTTAGGAACTATCCTGTCCATCTCTCCACCAGACCAGACCAGAGTGGTTAGGAACTATCCTGTCCATCTCTCCACCAGACCAGAGTGGTTAGGAACTATCCTGTCTATCTCTCCACCAGACCAGAGTGGTTAGGAACTATCCTGTCCATCTCTCCAACCACCAGACCAGAGTGGTTAGGAACTATCCTGTCCATCTCTCCAACCACCAGACCAGAGTGGTTAGGAACTATCCTGTCCATCTCTCCACCAGACCAGAGTGGTTAGGAACTATCCTGTCCATCTCTCCACCAGACCAGAGTGGTTAGGAACTATCCTGTACATCTCTCCACCAGACCAGACCAGAGTGATTAGGAACTATCCTGTCCATCTCTCCACCAGACCAGACCAGAGTGGTTAGGAACTATCCTGTCCATCTCTCCACCAGACCAGAGTGGTTAGGAACTATCCTGTCCATCTCTCCACCAGACCAGACCAGAGTGGTTAGGAACTATCCTGTCCATCTCTCCACCAGATCAGACCAGAGTGGTTAGGAACTATCCTGGCCATCTCTCCACCAGACCAGAGTGGTTAAGAACTATCCTGTCCATCTCTCCACCAGACCAGAGTGGTTAGGAACTATCCTGGCCATCTCTCCACCAGACCAGAGTGGTTAAGAACTATCCTGTCCATCTCTCCACCAGACCAGAGTGGTTAGGAACTATCCTGTCCATCTCTCCACCAGACCAGAGTGGTTAGGAACTATCCTGACCATCTCTCCAACCACCAGACCAGAGTGGTTAGGAACTATCCTGTCCATCTCTCCACCAGACCAGAGTGGTTAGGAACTATCCTGTCCATCTCTCCAACCACCAGACCAGAGTGGTTAGGAACTATCCTGTCCATCTCTCCACCAGACCAGAGTGGTTAGGAACTATCCTGTCCATCTCTCCACCAGACCAGAGTGGTTAGGAACTATCCTGTCCATCTCTCCACCAGACCAGAGTGGTTAGGAACTATCCTGTCTATCTCTCCACCAGACCAGAGTGGTTAGGAACTATCCTGTCCATCTCTCCACCAGACCAGAGTGGTTAGGAACTATCCTGTCCATCTCTCCACCAGACCAGAGTGGTTAGGAACTATCCTGTCTATCTCTCCACCAGACCAGAGTGGTTAGGAACTATCCTGTCTATCTCTCCACCAGACCAGAGTGGTTAGGAACTATCCTGTCCATCTCTCCACCAGACTAGAGTGGTTAGGAACTATCCTGTCCATCTCTCCACCAGACCAGAGTGGTTAGGAACTATCCTGTCTATCTCTCCACCAGACCAGAGTGGTTAGGAACTATCCTGTCCATCTCCCCACCCACCAGACCAGAGTGGTTAGGAACTATCCTGTCCATCTCCCCACCCACCAGACCAGAATGGTTAGGAACTATCCTGTCCATCTCTCCACCAGACCAGAGTGGTTAGGAACTATCCTGTCCATCTCTCCACCAGACCAGAGTGGTTAGGAACAGACACTGTTCTCATTGTGTGTGAACCATGGTGTGTACCGTGTGTGTGTCTCTGTTACCTGATGCCTGGGATAGGGCCAACTCAAACCTCTCTGTTACCTAATGCCTGGGATAGGGCCAACTCAAACCTCTCTGTTACCTAGTGCCTGGGATAGGGCCAACTCAAACCTCTCTGTTACCTGATGCCTGGGATAGGGCCAACTCAAACCTCTCTGTTACCTGATGCCTGGGATAGGGCCAACTCAAACCTCTCTGTTACCTGATGCCTGGGATAGGGCCAACTCAAACCTCTCTGTTACCTAATGCCTGGGATAGGGCCAACTCAAACCTCTCTGTTACCTAATGCCTGGGATAGGGCCAACTCAAACCTCTCTGTTACCTAATGCCTGGGATAGGGCCAACTCAAACCTCTCTGTTACCTAATGCCTGGGATAGGGCCAACTCAAACCTCTCTGTTACCTAAAGCTCTGTGGCGACGTGGCTCTGAATGATTGAAGGGATGGTGATCTGAAAACCTGCTCAGCACCTCCTGACGTCTCTCTCTGGGTGAAGTAGGGAATTTGTTGACAGGTGTTTTTGTGATGATTAACATGTAAACCTCATTACATTAACCTGACCCCTGTAACCTGACCCCTGTAACCTGACCCCTGTAACCTGACCCCTGTAACCTGACCCCTGTAACCTGACCCCTGTAACCTGACCCCTGTAACCTGACCCCTGTAACCTGACCCCTGTAACCTGGCCCCTGTAACCTGACCCCTGTAACCTGACCCCTGTAACCTGACCCCTGTAACCTGACTGCTGTTTTAAATTCTCCTCTATCTTCTTTCTGTTCTCTCTCTCTCTCTTCTCTCTCTCTATCTTCTCTTTCTTCTCTCTTCTCTTTCTGTTCTCTCATCTCTCTTCTCTCTCTCCATCTTCTCTTTCTTCTCTCTTCTCTTTCTGTTCTCTCATCTCTCTTCTCTCTCTATCTTCTCTTTATCTTCTCTTTCTGTTCTCTCTCATCTCTCTCTCTTTATCTTCTCTTTCTGTTCTCTCTCATCTCTCTCTCTCTATCTTCTCTTTATCTTCTCTTTCTGTTCTCTCATCTCTCTTCTCTATCTTCTCTTTCTTCTCTTTATCTTCTCTTTCTGTTCTCTCTCATCTCTCTCTCTCTATCTTCTCTTTCTTCTCTCTCTCTATCTTCTCTCTCAGATCGTCATCCCGTTCTTCAGCCTACTGATCAAAGACATCTATTTCCTGAACGAGGGATGTTCCAACAGGATGCAGAATGGACATGTAAACTTTGAGGTGTGTTTGGGAAACAGCTTGTTGTTTGTAAAGAAATCCCCCCCAGGGTCTCCAATATGGGTCCTGGGGACCAAACTTGGCCAAATTAGTTTGGCCCACCAGAGACTTCCAGAATGACCTTATGTTTTTATGAATAATATTTTTTCGGGGGAGGGTTTGGTTCACTACTGAGGTTTACATTTTGACAAGGGTTTGTCCACCTCAGTAATAAGATGAAGTAAGGTTGTTACATAACCCAGATCCAGCAGTTTCAGAAATTTCCCATTGCTAAAAGGAGACTGTTTGCACACCAACATATTTACAGTACATAGTAACGGAAAAGGACTTTATTTTTATTTTTTCTTCCCCAATAACTGACAGAGAATGAGGAAGTAAGACTTCTGCTCTGCAGTGGAATTAAGACTTTTATCATTGGAGACCCAGACAGTCATCAGGGCAGACAGTCATCAGGGCAGACAGTCATCAGGGCAGACAGTCATCAGGGCAGACAGTCATCAGGGCAGACATTCATCAGGGCAGACAACTCATCAGGGCAGACAACTCATCAGGGCAGACAACTCATCAGGGCAGACAACTCATCAGGGCAGACAACTCATCAGGGCAGACAACTCATCAGGGCAGACAACTCATCAGGGCAGACAACTCATCAGGGCAGACAACTCATCAGGGCAGACGGTCATCAGGGCAGACGGTCATCAGGGCAGACGGTCATCAGGGCAGACGGTCATCAGGGCAGACGGTCATCAGGGCAGACGGTCATCAGGGCAGACGGTCATCAGGGCAGACGGTCATCAGGGCAGACGGTCATCAGCGCAGACGGTCATCAGGGCAGACGGTCATCAGCGCAGACGGTCATCAGGGCAGACGGTCATCAGGGCAGACGGTCATCAGGGCAGACGGTCATCAGGGCAGACGGTCATCAGGGCAGACGGTCATCAGGGCAGACGGTCATCAGGGCAGACGGTCATCAGGGCAGACGGTCATCAGGGCAGACGGTCATCAGGGCAGACGGTCATCAGGGCAGACGGTCATCAGGGCAGACGGTCATCAGGGCAGACACGGTCATCAGGGCAGACGGTCATCAGGGCAGACGGTCATCAGGGCAGACGGTCATCAGGGCAGACGGTCATCAGGGCAGACGGTCATCAGGGCAGACGGTCATCAGGGCAGACGGTCATCAGGGCAGACGGTCATCAGGGCAGACGGTCATCAGGGCAGACGGTCATCAGGGCAGACGGTCATCAGGGCAGACAGTCATCAGGGCAGACAGTCATCAGGGCAGACAGTCATCAGGGCAGACAGTCATGAGATAAGTGAATGTTACCATCAGTTGTGGTACTGTTAAATCATTTCTACTGTGACCAGCCCTTCATCTATGTTGGGTTAACATTGCATTCCTCTATGTTGGGTTAACATTGCATTCATCTATGTTGGGTTAACATTGCATTCATCTATGTTGGGTTAACGTTGCATTCATCTATGTTGGGTTAACGTTGCATTCCTCTATGTTGGGTTAACATTGCATTCATGTTTTATTGTTGTTTTTCAGAAATTCTGGGAGATGGCGAAGCAAGTCAGCGAGTTCATGGTTTGGAAGAAGGTGGAGTGTCCGTTTGAGAAGGACCGTAAGATTCTCCAGTATCTGCTCACCGCGCCGGTCTTCAGCGAGGACAGTATGTACACCCCTCAAAAAACTTCTCCCCCTTAACTCCACAATGCTGCTCTCACGTTTAAACTAAACTAAATCAACTCAGGAAAGAGTACGCTAGATATGTCCGCTATACTTCAACGTTCAGTGTTCTCCTCCAGAACACCTGCAACACTACAGGGAAAGCAGGGGTTGTATGTGCTGTATGATAATGTGGATATGACATTGTCTCTCCTCTCAGCTCTGTGTCTGGCCTCCTATGACAGTGATGCTGATGGTTCTCTCTCCTCTCAGCTCTGTGTCTGGCCTCCTATGACAGTGATGCTGATGGTTCTCTCTGTTCTCTCTCTCCTCTCAGCTCTGTGTCTGGCCTCCTATGACAGTGATGCTGATGGTTCTCTCTGTTCTCTCTCTCCTCTCAGCTCTGTGTCTGGCCTCCTATGACAGTGATGCTGATGGTTCTCTCTCCTCTCAGCTCTCTGTCTGGCCTCCTATGACAGTGATGCTGATGGTTCTCTCTGTTCTCTCTCTCCTCTCAGCTCTGTGTCTGGCCTCCTATGACAGTGATGCTGATGGTTCTCTCTGTTCTCTCTCTCCTCTCAGCTCTGTGTCTGGCCTCCTATGACAGTGATGCTGATGGTTCTCTCTCCTCTCAGCTCTGTGTCTGGCCTCCTATGACAGTGATGCTGATGGTTCTCTCTGTTCTCTCTCTCCTCTCAGCTCTGTGTCTGGCCTCCTATGACAGTGATGCTGATGGTTCTCTCTGTTCTCTCTCTCCTCTCAGCTCTGTGTCTGGCCTCCTATGACAGTGATGCTGATGGTTCTCTCTCCTCTCAGCTCTGTGTCTGGCCTCCTATGACAGTGATGCTGATGGTTCTCTCTGTTCTCTCTCTCCTCTCAGCTCTGTGTCTGGCCTCCTATGACAGTGATGCTGATGGTTCTCTCTGTTCTCTCTCTCCTCTCAGCTCTGTGTCTGGCCTCCTATGACAGTGATGCTGATGGTTCTCTCTGTTCTCTCTCTCCTCTCAGCTCTGTGTCTGGCCTCCTATGACAGTGAAGGCCCTGAGAATAATATGGAGAAGGACAGATGGAAGTCTTTGAGGTATGTACCCTCCCCGGGGTGATGTTTGTACGTGTGTACCCCTAGGGTCAGCCCCAATGCGACAGAATCTGTCCCATTACTCCAGACTGATGTAGTTTCTCTCTCCCCCCAGTGAGACTCCAGACTGATGTAGTTTCTCTCTCTCCCCCCAGTGAGACTCCAGACTGGGTCTAAACCTGGATGCTGATTGGTTAATACCGCATTCCAGCTGGTGTCTATTCCACAAGTTACCACCGGTTAAATCTATGACATTAAAATGCCTATTTACTCTGTTCCATCTGACAGCGCAATCCACTGTCTCATCAGCCCAGCCAGGCAATTTATAAACTTGATCTCCACTATAAAAAGCATCAGGACATTATCTCACATTTCTTTTAGACGAGCAATTGGTTTTCAACAGCGGAGATTTGTACAAACCTTGCTGTCCGTCTCTCTGACATTTGCAACATTGTTTCAATATTGTAATTCGATCTGCTGTCCCATAGTAATGAACGTGTAGGTGTCGGGACGAGACAGACAGGCAGCTTTTCTCAGCCAATCATGACTCTGTATTATTTGTTATGGATATATATTAATACATGTCAATAGGAAAACATTAAATGCAGCTAGTTGGCTGTCATTCCAGCTTCAGGTTGAAGTGATTGTGTTAGCTATATAGTTGGCTGTCATTCCAGCTTCAGGTTGAAGTGATTGTGTTAGCTATATAGTTGGCTATCTCTTCTGAACAGTGACCTGGCAAGAGAGCACATGTTCTATGACAGGCGAAATCGCGCGTCATCAGCTCATTGTTATGGATGTATCCCCCCCAAAATAACTAGAAAACAAGTTGAACAAACAGAAATGCAGCTACTTTACTGTTATTCTGGCTGCACTGTTTGACCTGACTGTGTTAGCCAACGTTGGCTAGCTAGCAAGCGAGGGCAACGGTACAGTTATAATGAACGACTGGGTTGCGTCTCTGGCAACCGAACCAATTGAACGAACGACCAGCCGGCTTGGGTAGCAACCCTAGATTTGCGTCGAGACTTTATCTTGTGGAAGGATGAAATAGGATGAATAAATGAATCAAAATGTATTTTTTAATGAATATACAGTTCCAGTCAAAAGTTTGGACTCAAGGGGTTTCCTTTATTTGTACTATTTTCTACATTGTAGAAAACTATGAAATAACACATATGGAATCATGTAGTAACCAAAAAAAGTGTTAAACAAATCAAACTATATTTTAGATTGTTCAAAGTAGTCACCCTTTGCCTTGATGACAACTTTGCACACTCTTGGCATTCTCTCAAACAGCTTCATGAGGAATGCTTTTCCAACAGTCTTGAAGGAGTTCCCACATATGCTGAGCACTTGTTGGCTGCTTTTCCTTCACTCTGCGGTCCAACTCATCCCAAACCATGTTAATTAGGTTGAGGCCGGATGACTGTGGAGGCCAGGTCATCTGATGCAGCACTCCATCACTCTCCTTCTTGGTCAAATAGCCCTTACATAGCCTGTAGGTGTATTGGGTCATTGTCCTGTTGAAAAACAAATGATAGTCCCACTAAGCACAAACCAGATGGGATGGTGTATCTCTGCAGAATGCTGTGGTAGCCATGGTGGTTAAGTGTACCTTGAATTCTAAATAAATCACAGACAGTGTCACCAGTAAAGCACCATCACACCTCCTCCTCCATGCTTCACAGTGAGAACCACACATGCGGAGATAATCCGTTCACCTAATCTAATGTTCATTGTGTGTGTTTCTTGGCCCAAGCAAGTCTCTTCTTCTTATTGGGGTCCTTTAGTAGTGGTTTCTTTGCAGCAAATCAACCATGAAGGCCTGATTCACGCAGTCTCCTCTGAACAGTTGATGTTGAGATGTGTCTGTTTCTTGAACTCTGTGAAGCATTTATTTGTGCTGCAATTTCTGAGGCTGGTAATTCTAATGATCTTATCTTCTGTAGCAGAGGTAACTCTGGGTCTTCCTTTCCTGTGGCGGTCCTCATGAGAGCCAGTTTCATCATAGCGCTTGATGGTTTTTGTGACTGTACTTGAAGAAACTTTCAAAGTTCTTGAAATGTTCTGTATTGACTGACCTTCATGTCTTAAAGTAATGATGGACTGTCGTTTCTCTTTGCTTACTTGAGCTGTTCTTGTCATAATATGGACTTGGTCTTTTAGCAAATAGGGCTATCTTCTGTATACCACCCCTACCTTGTCACAACACAACTGATTGGCTAAAATGCATTAAGAAGGAAAGAAATGTCACAAATTAACTTTTAACTAGGCACACCTGTTAATTGAAATGCATTCCAGGTGACTACCTCATGAAGCTGGTTGAGAGAATGCCACGGGTGTACTTTGAAGAATCTCAAATATAAAATACATTTTGATTTGTTACTTTTTTGGTTACTACATGATTCCATATGTGTTATTTCATAGTTTTGATGTCTTCACTATTATTCTACAATGTAGAAAATAGTAAAAATAAAGAGAAACCCTTGAATGAGTAGCTGTATCCAATCTTTTGACTGGTACTGTAGGTCAATCATTGTTTGAATATGTTGGTAACCCTATTGTATAAAACTGATAATGCCCTCAAAGCTGGTGTTGGGAGAATATAATGGCAGGGTTTGCCAGCCCTCGACTTTGTCTCAGGCCTAACATCCACGCCAATATATCTATTCTCCAATCAGCAGCTTCTCAGACATTATCACTGAATTAGGTGTCTGTTATATGTCTCGTTAATAGATGTTCTCTTCTCTTTCGTTCCACAGATCTACTCTGCTAAGTAGAGTCTAGAGTTTCTGAAGGAGGAACCAAGTCAACCCAGTCTGACAACCAAGCCGTGCCCTGTGGGGATGCCCAAATAACAGAATTCCTGTTTGGATGGGAAACGACAATCTGGCCTGTTCTGTTTAGCATATCAGGAACTTTTCTGTTCTCCGGTCATGGAGAGTTTGGTCTTCTTCATGTTGTTTCCAGGAAAACTTTTTTCATGTCTTTTCAATGAATTTCTATACTTACATTTTTGGGGGAAACAAATAAATAATAAGTTACGACCATCGTGAGGAGGAGAGGAAAGTCCAGGGAAACTTTTTTTGTTGTCCTTTTGGCTACGTCTGTCGAAAACGTAACGAAACACACTGTGTATTTACACCGGGTGACACTGTTGATAAAAATCTCTGGACATTTTGAAGATGTATTTGACTTTCTACAGGAGTTGAGAGTTGGCTGCTGGATGGCCAACTGATTCAGTCTTAACGTGTACAACGAACAGGCTGCTCTCTCTCTCTTTCTCTCTTTCTCTCTATCTCTCTCTATCTCTCTCTCTCTCTCTCTCTCTGTCTCTCTCTGTCTCTCTCTCTCTATCTCTCTCTCTGTCTCTCTCTGTCTCTCTCTCTCTCTCTCTCTCTCTCTCCCTCTTTCTCTCTATCTCTCTCTCTGTCTCTCTCGCTCTCTCTCGCTCTTTCTGTCTCTCTCGCTCTCTCTCTCTCTCTATCTCTCTCTCTGTCTCTCTCTGTCTCTCTCTCTCGCTCTCTCTGTCTCTCTCGCTCTCTCGCTCTCTCTGTCTCTCTCTCGCTCTCTCTGTCTCTCTCTCGCTCTCTCTGTCTCTCTCTCGCTCTCTCTCTCTCTCTCTCTCTCTCTGTCTCTCTCGCTCTCTCTCTTTCTCTCTCTCTCTGTCTCTCTCTCTCTTTAAAAAGCCAGCATTGTGTTTACTGGGAATCAGTATACTGTATAATGGTGTCAAAGCTAACCTACAGCAGGGTTGGTATAGAAAATATGAAGCTAATGTTTATGTGTGTGTGTGTGTTATACGTGACTCTCTTGCTCCAGTTGGTGTGGTCGGCCAAGCACTGAGAACGCTACTGCTCAATATGTTCACAATGCACTGAGAACGCTACTGCTCAATATGTTCACAATGCACTGAGAACGCTACTGCTCAATATGTTCACAATGCACTGAGAACGCTACTGCTCAATATGTTCACAATGCACTGAGAACGCTACTGCTCAATATGTTCACAATGCACTGAGAACGCTACTGCTCAATATGTTCACAATGCACTGAGAACGCTACTGCTCAATATGTTCACAATGCACTGAGAACGCTACTGCTCAATATGTTCACAATGCACTGAGAACGCTACTGCTCAATATGTTCACAATGCACTGAGAACGCTACTGCTCAATATGTTCACAATGCACTGAGAACGCTACTGCTCAATATGTTCACAATGCACTGAGAACGCTACTGCTCAATATGTTCACAATGCACTGAGAACGCTACTGCTCAATATGTTCACAATGCACTGAGAACGCTACTGCTCAATATGTTCACAATGCACTGAGAACGCTACTGCTCAATATGTTCACAATGCACTGAGAACGCTACTGCTCAATATGTTCACAATGCACTGAGAACGCTACTGCTCAATATGTTCACAATGCACTGAGAACGCTACTGCTCAATATGTTCACAATGCACTGAGAACGCTACTGCTCAATATGTTCACAATGCACTGAGAACGCTACTGCTCAATATGTTCACAATGCACTGAGAACGCTACTGCTCAATATGTTCACAATGCACTGAGAACGCTACTGCTCAATATGTTCACAATGCACTGAGAACGCTACTGCTCAATATGTTCACAATGCACTGAGTGCTGAGTGGAAACATGATGTCCATTCTTTTGCTTGTATAACAGCTTTGTGATACTCTACAACAGGAAGCAACACATTCCTTCTCTTCTCATCCTTTATCAATGGGACACTCAGCCAGGGGCAGAAACAGAGGGGTGGGTGGGGATGTTAAGATGGTATTAACGTCCACCCCTGAAGTCCCCGGGACCGAGTTTGGGAAACACTGATATAAAGAATAGTGTGCTATTTGGGACGCCAGCAGTTCCTAATCAGTGTTTTGGTGTTCTGCCACTAACCAGTATGTTCCTGATAATCAGTGTTATGGTGTTCTGCTACTAACCAGTATGTTCTTGATAATCAGTGTTTTGGTGTTCTGCCAGTAACCAGCCACTTTGATGGAATAAATATAGCTTTGGAGGACTGTCCTGTGCTGAGCACTCAAGATTATCCATCCTGTGATAGTGGCGCACTATGCCCCTCCCATGAGTATGGTAGTATGGAAATGCAATGTGGTTGTATCGCCCCCTTGTGGTTGAGTTAAGTAAGTGCTGTGGCGGAGCAGAGTTGAGCCAGTGAATGAGTTGATTTATGTAATAGTGGAGATTGTGTGTGAGCTGAGGAGTTGGACATTTTTTTTCCCTCAGTTAATGCTGGATCAATCGTTCTTCCTCAGAGGTTGTACTTTCTTCACATTATTGTTTTCATCATATTTGTTTTATTTATGATCCTCTCTGTAGTCGTCATTATTTAATATTATGGATATTTACAAATATTTTATTGTATTTGTTATATCATTTTGTACTAGGTACATTTAATTGTTATTAGAGTTTGCCCTAAACTGATTATTTTTTGTTCAGGTTTGTATGAGACCACTTCATTTTTAGGATTCTAGTATACACTTTGAAGTTAAACATCTTGGTCACGTTCCAGGCCCACTACATTGTAGGCGTGGCAAAGCTGATATCTGGCATCTGCAATGTCGTCGTTCTGGAACGCAGACATTTTTTTATTATTTTTATTTATTTTACCTTTATTTAACCAGGCAAGTCAGTTAAGAACAAATTCTTATTTTCAATGACGGCCTAGGAACAGTGGGTTAACTGCCTTGTTCAGGGGGCAGAACGACAGATTTGTACCTTGTCAGCTCGGGGATTTGAACTTGCAACCTTCCGGTCACTAGTCCAACGCTCTAACCACTAGGATACCCTGCCGTCCCTACACTCTAACCACTAGGATACCCTGCCACCCCCATTGACTGACGCATAGCTTTGCCTTGAAGATGTATTTGACTTGTCTTTTGCCTTGCAGTTTCTCCTCTCTACATGATAATTTGGTTTGACTGTGTAAATACTTCTGTTTTTCCTGTGTTTATCTGATCTTTTTGTATTTGAACTGTTAAACTGGAATAGATCACCTGTTTTATTATTTATTTACTGAGTTCATTGTTAGAAGAGAAAGTGACAAAGTTAATTTAAAAAATGCTTAAGTTAATGGAGGAATCTGTCGTCTCTTCGTCTCTCCCGAGCCCGTACGGGAGTTGTAGCGATGAGACAAGATAGTAGCTACTACAACATTTGGATACCACGAAATTTGTTCTTAACTGACTTGCCTAGTTAAATAAAGGTTAAAGAAATATGGCTCTGTCATACACCACATTTTTTGTTTTTGTTGTCATAGGTTACGTAGCTAAAATGCTTAGTAGCCTAATTTCCTGGCATGGGCAACAATGAACCAGCTAAGTTAGCTAGCTAGTTTAACGTGCGACTACTAGGTTACATATTGAACTTCAATCGTCTCAGGCCAGTGGCACAACATTATCAATTTATGGTTAGATCAGCATCGCCGTTATAATCATTGGCCTGTACAGAGAATTAAGTCAAATCCACATCTCCATCCATGGCTTACGAAAGGGACAATTTAGCAAGCTAGCTACTGCAGGACATCAACACAAGCAGACCAGAAACAGACAAGTTTTTTTGAAAATGACATTTTGCTTAGGAAGTGATTTGATTGGTGTGAAGCCAAATCCAAACTGGCTTCCCCTGGGAGGCGTTTTGCTGCACCAGGACAACCTATAGTTAAGCTAGGCTCAATGCTGATTGGCTAATTGTATTATTATTTTTAATCAAGGGAGGCCAAATGTTTGCTGGCATCAATCAATCAAACGCTACGGCGGCAACATGTGATACTCTTTTGGTCCAGACAGCATCAGATACATGAGCTACACATACCGAGACAGAGGGGGCGCTGTTTCCCTGTCCAGACAGCATCAGATACATGAGCTACACATACCGAGACAGAGGGGGCGCTGTTTCCCTGTCCAGACAGCATCAGATACATGAGCTACACATACCAAGACAGAGGGGGCGCTGTTTCACTGTCCAGACAGCATCAGATACATGAGCTACACATACCGAGACAGAGGGGGCGCTGTTTCCCTGTCCAGACAGCATCAGATACATGAGCTACACATACCGAGACAGAGGGGGCGCTGTTTCCCTCGCTCGGATGACTTCTCCGGTGAGATTCAGCCACTTGCTAATTGACAAAAAAAATATGAAAACACAAGAGACTTAAGATAAATATATATTTTTAAATGCATTGGTAAAATATTTGGAGAAGCTTGGCATCCACAAATACACACCACTGATTCTTAACCCACTGATATATATGTTTTACATGTATTTATTTTTTTCTTCTTAAAAACTTGGTACAAGTCAGAATATATTGAATAATAAGGTAAAATTAATTAACTCAATACATTTTTTTTATTACCTGTAGCAATGTGAAAACACAACACTAACATATCGGATATATAAAGAAATTGATTTTTGGGCCACTCGGTTTTCTGCTCGTTGGTCTTCGTATTGTTGCGTAATCATCAGAAAGGTTTGTTTCAACCTCTTTGACTTCAAAATTCCCTGACAAACACTGTCATCTCTGTTATCTTGGTTGTGTATATGTTACAGTGTGTTTCTCTACACTGACATACAGCTCTCTGTGAGAGTTTTTTCTTAACCTCTTAAAGACAGGAAACTGTCATATCAGACAGGAGAAAAACTAAGGAGATGCGAGTGAAAACTAGATATTTAATTACTAAGGGTCAACTAGGGCCCACGAGGCTCTAGTCAAAAGGATTGCTCGAAAGCATTTTGCTACCACCGCAATAACATCTGCTAAACACGTGTATGTGACGTACAGCACTAAGGAATAGTGCGCCATTTGACACACACTCACACACCTGGACTAGTGAGGTCATCACTGACCATTCACCACTAAGTCATTGGTCATATCTCAGAAGAAAATGCTCTGTCATAAGCTAATGTGGTGTTTGGTTCCTTAGACGTTTTTGTGTGATCTGGTCTTCTGCAGTTTGACTGCAATAAAGATCACCTGGAACGCACCCAAAATTATGGGATCAAATGGATGAATAGACCACATATCTGGCGGTTTGAAGCACGTCTATAACATACGCACAAGCATATTATTTATTTCATACAAATGTTTATCTTTAAATTATGTAGTAGCCTTTTGGCCAACGCACATGTGGAGTGTTTTTGTCACTTCCTGCCAGCTACGGTAGGTTAATCACTTCCTTGAAGAGCTCTGATTTGAGGATTCGTTTATCTCAAATCATGCATCTGCGCAGTACTTCCCAAGGCTGCCTTGCCATTAAACAGGCTCTTCCGGTATCTTCACGATCTCACTCAGCTCAGCTGTCATTCTTATTTGCAAACAAAGATCCCGTGCTCGGATGTTTGCAGCTCCGCCGCCCGTCCACCCCGTTTGTCACTTGAATCGTGCTGTTACCGGATAAAATGGGAGAAAACGGCGACACCGAGATCATAGAGCATCACGTTGACGAGGAGATGGAGAAGAAGAGGATATTAAGAAGTCATGGGTCTTCGTTCATGGAGAGTGTTACACCGTCGGAGAGGGATGGACACAGTAGTACGCAGTCTTCCCACCGGCTGCTGGCATACAGTGACGCGCTCATCTCAATCATAGCCACTGTTATGGTAGGTAGGGAGAAGCAGGGACCTTTTAATAAACTCTGTGGACATAATGTGCATTTCTAGCTTGGTAGCAGTCTATTAACTATCGAAATCAAATTACAAGAGGGGCTATGTCAACTCCTAAACCCTCAAATTTCCAGAATAGGGTGAACATGGCAGCCATTAGCCATGTTTCCATCCAATTGGTGACAGATTTTCATGCGAATATTCAAAAATACGCATAAAAAACAATGAACATTTTCCCACCAGAGACGTTTCCATCAAATTGACCTGTTGTGAATTAAAAGCGTGTGCGTGATGACGTAGGGCACATCACTTTTGCGTTTCGATTCCCATGAACGGAATAAATAAATAAAAAATATCAATGAAATGTGTTTCTATCGCATTTTCAACTCTACTGATGGTTATGTCACGACATGTTGCGTTACATAGATAATGTGCCCACTCTGATCTTAGTCTAGCTAGCTTGATTTGATTGTTATTCTTTGTCAAGCGGCAGCCGAGCGTCGATCATGTCACCTGAATAAAACCCTCGATATTTATTGAAAAGGGAGCAACAAGCTAATCACCGTTGGACTATTTAAAAACATTTTTATTTTAATGTTTTATCTTTAACTCTGCATTGTTGGAAAATTACCCGTATGTACGCATTTCACTGTTGTGTACGAAGCATGTGACACATGCAATTAGATTTGATGTTATCTATGTATTTGCAGATATTACCTGTTGCACATACAAAGGTCCAAGATAACGAGGTAGGTAAACCTGGTTAGTTACGCCATAATATATATGTAGGCTAATAACGTGATAACATATGTAGAATATGACCAATAATATATTCTGAAAATTGATACAGAAACATCTGAAACTCTTGAATAAAAAGTATCTCTGTCTGTCTGGTAGGAATTGAAGGAGAGTCTGCAGGTTCTGCTCACCACTAAGATAGCTGTGTACCTGATGACCTTCCTCATAGTGACCGTAGCATGGGCTGCTCATATCAGGTAAGGTCATAGGTCATGATTATCATATGCCCTGTTCAAATAAACCTTCTGTTTCTTGTTTTCTTGAGGTAAGCACAAAGTTAGCCTATATTGATTGGATAGGTGTAAGCAAGTGTAACAGATGTGAAATGGCTAGCTAGTTAGCGGTGTTCGCGCTAAATAGCGTTTCAATCGGTGACATCACTTGCTCTGAGACCTTGAAGTAGTAGTTCCCCTTGCTCTGCCAGGGCCGCGGCTTTTGTGGAGCGATGGGTAACGATGCTTCGAGGGTGACTGTTGTTGATATGTGCAGAGGGTCCCTGGTTCGCGCCCGGGTATGGGGGCGAGGGGACGGTCTAAAGTTATACTGTTACACAAGGTTACCACATAACTAGTTTCACTAATCAAACTCATTTAGATTGGATAAAGTAAGATGGCGCTGGAGCAGAAGGCAGACATTTTACCCCCCCCCCCAACTGTTTTTTTTTGTTTGTTTATCTGCCTTGTTTGTTTTTTTATTTTTTATTTTGTGCATAATGTTGCCGCTACCATCTCTTATGACTGAAAATAACTTCTAGACATCAGGACTGCGATTACTCAGCACGGACTAGCAGAATCATTTTTCTTCTTTCACAACTCTGACGAGGCGGAGGATATATGGCTCCTTCGGGAACAGGCCATGACCCCCATGATCTGCGTAAAGAGGGTCCGGAGAGCGGGCTGCCTCCTGAGAATTAGAATGCGGGCGAATAAAAACCCACTTCCCTCAATTCTGCTTGCAAACGTGCAATCTTTGGACAATAAAATCGATGAGTTACATGGGAGATTAAACTACCATCGGGACATTAAAAACGGTAACATCTTATTCTTCACGGAGTCGTGGCTGAACGACGACAATATCAACATACAGCTGGCTGGTTATACGATGTACCGGCAGGATAGAACAGCGGTGTCTGGTAAGACGAGGAGCTAATGTATTTTTGTTAACAACAGCTGATGCATGATATCTAAGGAAGTGTCGAGCTATTCCTCGCCTGAGGTAGAGTATCGCATGATAGGCTGTAAACCACACTACCTACCGAGAGACTTTTCATATGTATTCTTTGTAGCTGTTTACATACCACCTCATTCAGAGGCTGGCACTAAGACAGCATTGAATGAGCTGTATTCCGCCATAAGCAAACAAGAAAACGCTCACCCAGAGGCGGCGCTCCTAGTGGCCTGGGACTTTAATGCAGGGAAACTTAAATCCGTTTTACCAAATTTCTATCAGCATCCCTTTGGAGGAATTGCGTGCCCATAGTAAACAGAAAAGAAATCTGTCCAAAATTGCTAATATATGCATATAATAATTATTATTGAATAGAAAACACTCTAAAGCTTCTAAAACCGTTCAAATTATGTCTGTATGTATAGCAGAACTCACAGGGCAGCCAGTCTTTCAAACTATTTCTCTCATCAGGAAAGTTGGGCCAACTTTGACGTCATCGCCCCCACCCTTCCCAACCAGCTACACTTTCTATGTCTTCCACTAGATGTCCTCATTCAGTACAGCGTTTAATTGTGCAAATCCCACGTGGTTTGAGCCTTCAGTCTGGAAAAGACTGAGTGTCACGTGAAAATTCAAGGTTACGGGAGCGCGCTTCTTGAAGACACAACCCTTTGTTCCAGATTGCATGCGAAGGAGCACGTTCGCCTGAGACATTAGATAGGTTTTGCACGTTTAGAACATCCTAAAGCTTGATTCTGCACTTAGTTTGACCAGTTTAGTCGACATATAATATGTAATTTTGAAGTTTTGATGCGCAACCCCTCGAATTTTGGCTGCATTTCAGCCAGAATTTGTCGCGTTTGATAACACAAAGACACACTACTGGAAACCAAACGCTGTTTTCGGTAAGTATGAGTCCTTCCAGTACTTCTGATCGAAGACCATCAAAGGTAAGGGAATATTTAGGTTGTAATTTTGTGTTTCTGTTGACTCCAACATAGCGGAGAAATATTGCTTATGTCTGAGCGCCGTCTCAGATTATTGAAAAATGAACGATTTCTGTAACGTTAAAAAGAAATGTGACAAAGCGATTGCATTAAGAAGCAGTGTATCTTTCTAACTATATGTAGAACATGTATATTTAGTCAAAGTTTATGATGTGTATTGCTGTTATCTGGCGGAGTTATCTATAATTTCTCCGGACATTGACTGTACGTACATACCCCAACCAGAAGCCATCGATTACAGGCAACATTCGCACTGCTAAAGGCTAGAGCTGCCGCTTTCAAGGAGCGGGACTCTAACCCGGAAGCTTACAAGAAATCCCGCTATGCCCTCCGACAAACCATCAAACAGGCAAAGCGTCAATACAGGACTAAGATCAAATCATACTAGCTCCGACACTCGTCGGATGTGGCAGGGCTTGTAAACTATTACAGACTACAAAGGGAAGCACAGCCGAGAGCTGCCCAATGACAAGAGCCTACCAGATGAGCTAAACTACTTCTATGCTCGCTTCGAGGCAAATAACACTGAAACATGCATGAGAGCACTAGCTGTACCGGACGATTGTGTGATCACGCTCTCCGCAACCGATGTGAGTAAGACCTTTAGACAGGTCAACATTCACAAGGCCGCAGGGCCAGACGGATTACCAGGATGTGTACTGTGAGCATGCGCTGACCAACTATCAAGTGTCTTCTCTGATATTTTCCTCTCCCTGTCCGAGTTTGTAATACCAACATGTTTTAAGCAGACCACCATAGTGCCTGTGCCCAAGAACACTAAGGTAACCTGCCTAAATGACGACCAACTTGTAGCACTCACGTCCGTAGCCATGAAGTGCTTTGAAAGGCTGGTAATGGCTCACATCAACACCATTATCCCAGAAACCCCAGACCCACTCCAATTTGCATACCACCCCAACAGATCCACAAATTATGCAATCTCTATTGCACTCCACACTACCCTTTCACACCTGGACAAAGGGAACACCTATGTGAGAATGCTATTCATTGACTACAGCTCAGCGTTCAACACCATAGTGCCCTTAACCTCTTGGAACACTAGGGGCAGTATTTCATTTTTGGATGAAAAAAACGTTCCCGTTTTAAACAAGATATTTTGTCACGAAAAGATGCTCGGACTATGCATATAATTGACAGCTTTGGAAAGAAAACACTCTGACGTTTCCAAAACTGCAAAGATATTGTCTGTGAGTGCCACAGAACTGTTGCTACAGGCGAAACCAAGATGAAACTTCAAACAGGAAATGAGCAAAATTTGAGGCGCTGTTTTACATTGTCTCCTTATATGGCTGTGAATGCGCCCTGAACGAGCCTACACCTTCTGTCGTTTCCCCAAGGTGTCTGCAGCATTGTGACGTGTTTGTAGGCACATCATTGGAAGATTGGCCATAAGAGACTACATTTACCAGGTGTCCGCCCGGTGTCCTTTGTCGAAATTGGTGCGTAATCTCCAGCTGCAAGCATTCTTCCATGTGATTCAGAGGAGAGAGAGAGCAGACTTCCACGAACGATATATCATCGAAGAGATATGTGAAAAACACCTTGAGGATTGATTCTAAACAACGTTTACCATGTTTCAGTCGATATTATGGAGTTAATTTGGAAAAAAGTTCGGCGTTTTGATGACTGAATTTAAGTTTTTTTTTTTGGTAGCCAAACGTGACGAACAAAACGGAGCGATTTCTCCTACACGAATCTTTCAGGAAAAACTGAACATTTGCTATCTGAGTCTCCTCATTGAAAACATCTGAAGTTCTTCAAAGGTAAATGATTTTATTTGAATGCTTTTCTTGTTTTTGTGAAAATGTTGCCCGCTGAATGCTACGCTAAATGCTACGCTAGCTATCAATAATCTTACACAAATGCTTGTTTTGCTATGGTTGAAAAGCATATTTTGAAAATCTGAGATGACAGTGTTGTTAACAAAAGGCTAAGCTTGAGAGCTAATATATTCATTTCATTTGCGATTTTCATGAATAGTTAACATTGTGTTATGCTAATGAGCTTGCAGGGATAATTACACTCCTGGATACAGGTTTTTTTCGTAGCTAAACGTGATGAACAAAACGGAGCGATTTGTCCTAAACAAATAATCTTTTTGGAAAAACTGAACATTTGCTATCTGAGTCTCCTCATTGAAAACATCTGAAGTTCTTCAAAGGTAAATGATTTTATTTGAATGCTTTTCTTGTTTTTGTGAAAACGTTGCTTGCTGAATGCTACGCTAAATGCTACGCTAAATGCTATGCTAGCTATCAATAATCTTACACAAATGCTTGTTTTGCTATGGTTGAAAAGCATATTTTGAAAATCTGAGATGAGTGTTGTTAACAAAAGGCTAAGCTTGAGAACTATATTCATTTCATTTGCGATTTTCATGAATAGTTAACGTTGCGTTATGGTAATGAGCTTGAGGCTGTATTCACGATCCCGGATCCGGGATGGCTAGAATCAAGAGGTTTTAAAGCTCATCAATAAGCTACATCAATAAGGACCCTGGGATTAAACACCTCCCTCTGCAACTGGATCCTGGACTTCCTGACGGGCCGCCCCCAGGTGGTAAGGGTAGGCAACAACACATCCTCCATGCTGAATTTCAACACAGGGGCCCCTCAGGGGTGCGTGCTCACCCCCTTCCTGTACTCCCTATTCACTCATGACAGCACGGCCAGGCACGACTCCAACAATATCATTCAATTTGCCGATGACACAAGTGGTAGGCCAGATCACCGACAACGACAAGACAGCCTATAGGCAGGAGACCAGAGACCTGGCCGTGTGGTGCCAGGACAACAACCTCTCCCTCCATGTGATCAAGACAAAGGAAATGATTGTGGACTACAGGAAAAGGAGGACCGAGCACACCCCCATTCTCATTGACGAGGCTGCAGTGGAGCAGGTTGAGAGCTTCAAGTTCCTTGGTGTCCACATCACCAACAAACTAACATGGTCCAAGCACACCAAGACAGTTGTGAAGAGGGCATGACAAAACCTATTCCCCCTCAGAAGACTGAAAATATTTGGCATGGGTTCTCAGATCCTCAAAAGGTTCTACAGCTGCACCATCGAGAGCTTCCTGACTGGTTGCATCACCGCCTGGTATGGCAACTGCTCGGCCTCCGACCGCAAGGCGCTACTGAGGTACTGGGCCGTTCGCACTACCATCACTGGGGCCAAGCTTCTTGCCATCCAGGACCTCTTTACCAGGCGGTGTCAGAGGAATGCTCTAAAAATTGTCACCCGACTCCAGCCACCCTAGTCATAGACTGTTCTCTCTGCTACCGCACGTCAAGCGGTACCGGAGCGCCAAGTCTGGGTCCAAGAGGCTTCTAATCAGCCTCTACCCTCAAGCCATAAGACTCCTGAACATCTAGTCAAATGGCTACCCAGAATATTTGCATTGAACCCCCCTCTCCTCTCCACACCACTGCCACTCTC
This sequence comes from Oncorhynchus tshawytscha, assembly GCF_018296145.1. Lineage (NCBI taxonomy): Eukaryota > Metazoa > Chordata > Actinopteri > Salmoniformes > Salmonidae > Oncorhynchus > Oncorhynchus tshawytscha. The sequence continues at coordinate 5,977,021 of NC_056440.1, read as the reverse complement.
TGTTGTCATCTATGCATAGTCTCTTTAATTAATAACTCTACCTACATGTACATACTACCTCTACTAACTAACCGGTGCCTCTGCACATTGACTCTGTACCCGCACCCCCCCTGTATATATTTTGTTATTTATTTTTCACTGCTGCTCTTTAATTACTTGTTACTTTTATCTCTTATTCCTATCTGTATTTTTTTTTAAACTGTATTGTTGGTTAGGGCCTCGTCAGTAAGCATTTCACTGTAAGGTCTACTACACTTGTTGTATTCAGCATTTCACTGTGAGGTCTACTACACTTGTTGTATTCGGCATTTCACTGTGAGGCCTACCTACACCTGTTGTATTCGGCATTTCACTGTGAGGCCTACCTACACCTGTTGTATTCGGCATTTCACTGTGAGGTCTACTACACCTGTTGTATTCGGCATTTCACTGTGAGGTCTACTACACCTGTTGTATTCGGCATTTCACTGTGAGGTCTACTACACCTGTTGTATTCGGCATTTCACTGTGAGGTCTACTACACCTGTTGTATTCGGCATTTCACTGTGAGGTCTACTACACCTGTTGTATTCGGCATTTCACTGTGAGGTCTACTACACCTGTTGTATTCAGCATTTCACTGTAAGGTCTACTACACCTGTTGTTCTCAGCATTTCACTGTGAGGTCTACTACACCTGTTGTATTCGGCATTTCACTGTGAGGTCTACTACACCTGTTGTATTCAGCATTTCACTGTGAGGTCTACTACACCTGTTGTATTCGGCATTTCACTGTGAGGCCTACCTACACCTGTTGTATTCGGCATTTCACTGTGAGGCCTACCTACACCTGTTGTATTCGGCATTTCACTGTGAGGCCTACCTACACCTGTTGTATTCGGCATTTCACTGTGAGGCCTACCTACACCTGTTGTATTCGGCATTTCACTGTGAGGCCTACCTACACCTGTTGTATTCGGCATTTCACTGTGAGGCCTACCTACACCTGTTGTATTCGGCATTTCACTGTGAGGCCTACCTACACCTGTTGTATTCGGCATTTCACTGTGAGGTCTACTACACCTGTTGTATTCGGCATTTCACTGTGAGGTCTACTACACCTGTTGTATTCAGCATTTCACTGTGAGGTCTACTACACCTGTTGTATTCAGCATTTCACTGTAAGGTCTACTACACCTGTTGTATTCAGCTTCCTAACTTAAAGGAAGGAAGGAAGGAAGGAAGGAAGGAAGCACTGACTGCCACATTAAATAGTATCATGTTTGACCAATCAGAGATGCACTGATGGTTACGTCTCTCTCTCTGTGTTTTTACAGGTTATTTCAAGTCATTGAACGTATTGATGACTGCCTTGCACTTCTCAACCTAGTAAGAACTACTGGTTCTCAAAACCACACCACCCTGCAGCACACTACACCACCCTGCAGCACACTACACCACCCTGCAGCACACTACACCACCCTGCAGCACACTACACCACCCTGCACCACACCACACCACCCTGCACCACACCACCCTGCAGCACACCACACCACCCTGCAGCACACCACACCACCCTGCAGCACACCACACCACCCTGCAGCACACCACACCACCCTGCAGCACACCACACCACCCTGCAGCACCTCACACCACCCTGCAGCACACCACACCACACCACCCTGCAGCACACCACACCACCCTGCACCACACCACACCACCCTGCAGCACACCACACCACACCACCCTGCAGCACACCACACCACACCACCCTGCAGCACACCACACCACCTTGCAGCACACCACCCTGGATCACAGTACATCACAACACATAATGGCTCAATATACCTCTCTTATATTGTTGGTCAGGATACAGCATCAAAGCACTGGGCCAGTTGGTCAGGATACAGCATCAAAGCACTGGGCCAGTTGGTCAGGATACAGCATCAAAGCACTGGGCCAGTTGGTCAGGATGTAGCATCAAAGCACTGGGCCAGTTGGTCAGGATACAGCGTCAAAGCACTGGGCCAGTTGGTCAGGATACAGCATCAAAGCACTGGGCCAGTTGGTCAGGATACAGCATCAAAGCACTGGGCCAGTTGGTCAGGATACAGCGTCAAAGCACTGGGCCAGTTGGTCAGGATATAGCGTCAAAGCACTGGGCCAGTTGGTCAGGATATAGGACATGTCCTTTCATTAATAACTCACTAAAACAGTTTCACTTCTGTCATTGTAACGGTGGTATGATTCACCATGTAGTGAAGCCATGTGTTTTACTGTGGTCTAAACCTTCCCTTTTTCTCTTCTAGGCTTGTATGATGTTGATCACCTTTCTGCCATACACAGTGAGTCTGAATCATGTTAGATCAGTCAGGGGGGGATGTGAACTTTACACTGACTGACCGATAGGGCCGAGACCCTACCCGTATCATCATATTTTGTGGCAAAATTTTATGGCAAAAAACATGAAGCAGACAACTCGTTGGTCCTTTTAGTATGTAATATATTGTGTGTGTAGCCTGGATAATAAATACATGTAACTGTGGATGACAACGTGTTTGTTACCAACATTAAAGCCGTTTTTCCTTAAACAAGTTAAATCTGCTTTGTATCGTGATACTGGTATGGTCCCGGCCCGACTGACTGACTGACTGACTGGTTGACTGACTGGTATGGTCCCGGCCCTACTGACTGGTTGACTGGCTGGTATGGTCCCGACTCTACTGACTGACTACCTGGCTGACTGGTATGGTCCCGGCTCTACTGACTGGCTGGTATGGTCCCGGCTCTACTGACTGGCTGGTATGGTCCCGGCTCTACTGACTGGCTGGTATGGTCCCGGCTCTACTGACTGGCTGGTATGGTCCCGGCTCTACTGACTGGCTGGTATGGTCCCGACTCTACTGACTGACTGGTTGACTGGCTGGTATGGTTCCGGCCCGACTGACTGACTGACTGGTTGACTGACTGGTATGGTCCCGGCCCTACTGACTGGTTGACTGGCTGGTATGGTCCCAACTCTACTGACTGACTACCTGGCTGACTGGTATGGTCACGGCCCTACTGACTGACTGGTATGGTCACGGCCCTACTGACTGACTGGTATGGTCCCGGCCCTACTGACTGACTGGTATGGTCCCGGCCCTACTGACTGACTACCTGGCTGACTGACTGGCTGACTGACTGACTGGTATGGTCCCGACTCTACTGACTGACTACCTGGCTGGCTGACTGACTAGTATGGTCCCGGCCCTACTGACTGACTGGTATGGTCCCGGCCCTACTGACTGACTACCTGTCTGGCTGACTGACTGGTAGGAAATGTGTCATCAGAGATTAAATGGGGAGTTGCTGTCTGAACTTGTTCAATAAGAACACAGTCCCTTTTTACACATCATTTGTTTTCCTCTGCAGTTCTCCCTCATGGCAACGTTTCCTGAGAACATCTTGGGAATCCTCCTGTTCTGTGCCTGCGTCATGGTGTTAGGCTTCATTCAGGTGAGGGTGTGTGTGTGTGTGTGTGTGTGTGTGTGTGTGTGTGTTTGTGTGTAATTTCTTAACTCACAACCTTCCGCATCATTACATGTTGTTTTTCTTGGTGTAATTACACAGTAAAACTATGGTTGAATCCCTTACCTCCCTCCCCTCTACTTCCCTCCTTACCTCCCTCTACTCCCTCCTTACCTCCTTCCCCTCTACTTCCCTCCCTCCCCTCTACTTCCTTCCCTCCCTCCCTCCCCTCTACTTCCACCCCCTCTACTTCCCTACTTCCCTCTGTCCCCCTACTCCCCCCCTCTACTTCCTCCCCCTCTACTTCCCTACTTCCCTCTGTCCCCTCTACTCCCCCCTCTACTTCCTCCCCCTCCCCTCTACTCCCCTCCCTCCCCAGGCTGTTATAGTGGTGTACGGCTTCAGCCGTCCGTTCCTGCTCAACGACCAAATCCAGGTGTCGGAGAACCAGGTGTTCTATAAACATCACATCCTGAAGGTCATCATGAGGGTCCCCATCATGTGCTTCTTCGCCAGTATCTTCTCATTCATCTTCTTTCAGATGGTAAGTCAGTCGTCGTCTTCTCTTTTTGTTTTCTCTGCTTCTCCCTTTTCCTCTTCTCTCCTCTGGGACTAAAAAGTGAGGTGTGAGTATTGTTAGAACTATTGCCCCAGGGCAGTATTGTTAGAACTATTGCCCCAGGGCAGTATTGTTAGAACTATTGCCCCAGGGCAGTATTGTTAGAACTGTTGCCCCAGGGCAGTATTGTTAGAACTGTTGCCCCAGGGCAGTATTGTTAGAACTGTTGCCCCAGGGCAGTATTGTTAGAACTGTTGCCCCGGGCAGTATTGTTAGAACTGTTGCCCCGGGGCAGTATTGTTAGAACTGTTGCCCCGGGGCAGTATTGTTAGAACTGTTGCCCCGGGCAGTATTGTTAGAACTGTTGCCCCGGGCAGTATTGTTAGAACTGTTGCCCCGGGGCAGTATTGTTAGAACTGTTGCCCCGGGCAGTATTGTTAGAACTGTTGCCCCGGGGCAGTATTGTTAGAACTGTTGCCCCGGGGCAGTATTGTTAGAACTGTTGCCCCGGGGCAGTATTGTTAGAACTGTTGCCCCGGGGCAGTATTGTTAGAACTGTTGCCCCAGGGCAGTATTGTTAGAACTGTTGCCCCAGGGCAGTATTGTTAGAACTGTTGCCCCAGGGCAGTATTGTTAGAACTGTTGCCCCAGGGCAGTATTGTTAGAACTGTTGCCCCAGGGCAGTATTGTTAGAACTGTTGCCCCAGGGCAGTATTGTTAGAACTGTTGCCCCAGGGCAGTATTGTTAGAACTATTGCCCCAGGGCAGTATTGTTAGAACTATTGCCCCAGGGCAGTATTGTTAGAACTATTGCCCCAGGGCAGTATTGTTAGAACTGTTGCCCCAGGGCAGTATTGTTGGAACTGTTGCCCCAGGGCAGTATTGTTGGAACTGTTGCCCCAGGGCAGTATTGTTGGAACTGTTGCCCCAGGGCAGTATTGTTGGAACTGTTGCCCCAGGGCAGTATTGTTGGAACTGTTGCCCCAGGGCAGTATTGTTGGAACTGTTGCCCCAGGGCAGTATTGTTGGAACTGTTGCCCCAGGGCAGTATTGTTGGAACTGTTGCCCCAGGGCAGTATTGTTAGAACTGTTGCCCCAGGGCAGTATTGTTAGAACTGTTGCCCCAGGGCAGTATTGTTAGAACTGTTGCCCCAGGGCAGTATTGTTAGAACTATTGCCCCAGGGCAGTATTGTTAGAACTATTGCCCCAGGGCAGTATTGTTAGAACTGTTGCCCCAGGGCAGTATTGTTAGAACAGTTGCCCCAGGGCAGTATTGTTAGAACTGTTGCCCCAGGGCAGTATTGTTGGAACTGTTGCCCCAGGGCAGTATTGTTGGAACTGTTGCCCCAGGGCAGTATTGTTGGAACTGTTGCCCCAGTGAGGTGTAACTTGACACTCCATAGTCCCCTAGCGATGACACTAAAACCTGTGCCATCTTTTATCTCGGGTTAGCTCTTATCTCACTGGGCACTCGTCAGTTCAACATCTAGTTTTGATTTACATTTTGATTCCAACAGTTTTTGCCCAGTGGGATATCTGTTTTGTATATCTGTTATCAATGTTTTTTTACAGTCTGCTTGTAAACATAATTCATTTAGTAATAATTCAATCAGTCTTATTTTCAAATAGTCTTAGCCTCTTGTAACAAGATGTTCTCTTCAGTCCCATGTCATTACTAACGTTCTCCCGTTGTCTTTCAGTCCTATGTGATCCTAACGTTGTCTTTCAGTCCTAACGTTGTCTTTCAGTCCTAACGTTGTCTTTCAGTCCTAACGTTGTCTTTCAGTCCTATGTGATCCTAACGTTGTCTTTCAGTCCTAACGTTGTCTTTCAGTCCTAACGTTGTCTTTCAGTCCTAACGTTGTCTTTCAGTCCTAACGTTGTCTTTCAGTCCTAACGTTGTCTTTCAGTCCTAACGTTGTCCCATTGTCTTTCAGTCCTATGTGATCCTAGCCATCGTAATCTTCCTGCCTTACATCTCCCAGTCTCTAAAATGGTGCCGCAGCAAAGCTATCGGTGAGTATGTTATACATGGATGCCAATTGCTACGTTTAGGTTGAAATAAGGTTGAGATTGTCAAATGTTGGGTATAAATAAATAACCTAACAGTACATTGAGGTTGAAGACAGACAGACTTTAACTACCGTTAAATCATAATATATTTAATTTGTAAGTTGAAGAGACCTGTTGTGTTCAGGCCAAATATAGAAGGCCCCAGACTGCTGGATCTGTTGTGTTCAGGCCAAATATAGAAGGCCCCCAGACTGCTGGATCTGTTGTGTTCAGGCCAAATATAGAAGGCCCCCAGACTGCTGTTCTACACCTGTGTGTTATGTTGACTTCACTTTTGTATATATAGTGTATAGTGTATGTATGTGGACACCCCTTCAAATGAGTTGTTTCGGCTATTTTAGCCACACCCATGCAATCTCCATAGACAAACATTGGCAGTAGAATGGCCTTACTGAAGAGCATAGGATGCCATCTTTCAAACAAGTCAGTTCGTCAAATTTCTGCCCTGCTAAAGCTGCCTCCCAGTCAACTGAAATGGGTTTCCATGGCCGAGCAGCCGCACACAAGCCTAAGATCACTATGCACAATGCCAAGTGTCGACTGGAGTGGTGTAAAGCTCGCCGCCATTGGACTCTGGAGCAGTGGAAAGGAGTTCTCTGGAGTGATGATTCACGCTTCACCATCTGGCAGTCCGACAGAGAATCTGGGTTTGGCGGATGCCAGGTGGAAGCTACCTGTCCCAATGCATAGTGACAACTGTGAAGTTTGGTGGAGGAGGAATAATGGTCTTGGGCTGTTTTTCATGGTTCGGGCCCCTTAGTTCCAGTGAAGGGAAGTCTTTACGCTACAGCATACAATATAGACTATTCTGTGCTTCCAACATTGTAGCAACAGTTTGGGGTTTCAGTCAACCAGTTTCAGCATGACAATGCCCCCGTGCACAAAGCTAGATCCATACAGAAATGGTTTGTCGAGATCGGTCTGGAGGAACTTGACTGGCCTGCACAGACCCTGACCTAAACCCCATCAAACACCATTGGGATGAATTGGAACGCCGACTGCGTGCCAGGCCAAATCGCCCAACATCACTAATGCTTGTGTCTGAATGGAAGCAAGTCCCTGCAGCATTGTCCCAACATCTAGTGGAAAGCCTTCCCAGAAGATTTGAGGCTGTTATAGCAGCAATGTCCCATCATCTAGTGGAAACCCTTCCCAGAAGAGTGGAGTCTGTTATATAGCAGCAATGTTCCAACATCTAGTGGAAAGCCTTCCCAGAAGAGTGGAGGCTGTTATAGCAGCAATGTTCCAACATCTAGTGGAAAACCTTCCCAGAAGAGTGGAGGCTGTTACATCACCATATTAATACCGGTGATTTTAGAATGAGATGTTTGACGAGCAGGTGTCCACATACACTACTTGACCAAAAGTATGTTGCTGTGCTGGTTACCCCTCCCCTCAGGCCAGGTGGAGGAGACGCCTGATTCCATGTTGTTTTATACGTACCATCCAAACGAACCCCTCAGCAAGGAGAGGGTGGAGGCCTTCAGCGACGGCGTGTTTGCCATCGTAGCTACTCTACTCATCTTAGACATATGGTCAGTGTTTCTGTTTGGGCGGGCGAGGGGCGGGTGGGTGGGCGGGCAGGAAGATGAATATTGTTGTAATTTAAATGATGCTAATTTGTAAATGTTTATTTAAGCAGGGAGGAGGCCCTGTAAAATAATGATGGTAAAGATCTCTTTCTCCAGTGAGGACAATGTCCCCGACCCAGTGATGGTCCAGAAACAGTATGGTGGCAGTCTGGTGGCTGCCCTGCAGAACTATGGTCCAGAGTACCTGGCCTACTTCGGCTCCTTCGCTACCGTGGCTCTCCTCTGGTTTGTCCATCACTCTCTCTTCCTTCACGTGACCAGGTAATATAGAACAAATTAAATTCATCAAATAAATTTACATTTTTTAAATATATATTTTTAACATCTGCAGTTGTTAGGTTAAAGGTAAAGAAAATGAGTGTATTGTACATTAGAATTGTACTGTTGTGTATTTGGGAAAGTTTTTACTCACAATGACCGTGATGTTTTATTTTTTAACCTACCTCTCTCTCTCTCTTCATCTAGGACCACTCGTTTCATGGGCCTCCTCAACACCTTCTCTCTGGCCTTCGTAGGGGGCCTGCCCTTGGCCTACCAGCTGACCCACGAGTTCCCCCGTAACTCCCGCAATGAGCTGGAGGCCATCCAGATCAGCTGCGTCATCATCTTCTTCGCCGGCGTCTTCCAGCTCGCCATCTGGGTGGCGGCGCTGTTCAGCGAACGCGAGACGCTACACCCTTATGTGCGTTACGGCGGCCGTGAGCACGCCTTCATGTTGGCCAAGCTGGCGCTGTACCCGTGCGTGGCCCTGGGGACCTTCTTCCTCACCTGTATTCTCAGTAAATTCAGCGCGTCTATTTTCCACCTGATGGAGATTACGGTGCCGTTTGCTTTCCTGTTGCTGAGGCTGCTGGTCAGAGGCGGGTTGACGCTGCTCCGGCTCATATTCTGCCCAGATGGGCCGGAGACGAGGAGTGCTCTGGAGGAGGAGGAAGAGGAGGCTAGGATGCCCTTCAATACCATAATCACTTAGTGGTTGTCATTTAGCTCGATGGTCAGTTTGCTCCGGGTCTGTATTCACAAATGTTGCAGAGTAGGAGTGCTGATCTAGGCTCAGTTTTGACGGTTATATCATAATGTGTATATAATGAATAAGATTATATGGACAGGTGGGTTCCTGATCCTAGATCAGCTTTGTGAATACAGGCTCTGGGACTGGGGATGTGGTCTGTCGGACAGATGTACAGTAGCTACAAGCTCGTCTTGAGTTTGAGGTCGATTCCATTTGAACTGCACATTCAGTTTTGTATTGATGAGTAATTTTTCTTTTCAAATTGGTTGGGTAAGTCAAGTGGTTGTTAAAGGAAATGGCACTGAGCCAGAGAAGTGGAGAGTACAACCAATGTAATTGACAGCCCTCCCATTTGATCATTTGTATCTGACTTCTTGAATAATGGTTTATTGTTTACCGTTGAGAATCTAGTCTGTTTGTGCCAACATTTGCACTCCAAACATGTTTGGCTTGACACGAGGCACAGGGGTCGTGTTAAGAGTTCAGAAATCTGCATTTTTAAACCATTTTCACCTGCGTTTTAATATTGAAAGTCAAGTTTATTTGTTGTCTGCTTCAATAGAGCGATCAGGAACGTGCAGCTATAGATTTCCTTAACAGAAAATACATTAGTGCAACACATTCACAAAATAGCTTCATTTTCATCAGATGACAACAGAAGTGCAACTCTATTTGGCGTAGCAGCCACTCAAGTAAATGAGCTTACAATGAAAAAGCAAGGTATTTGTTTTTGCTAAAACGACGCATGGTCATCAGATTTCAGTCTATCATAGAAAGAATGTAGCCAGCTCCTAATGTTTTTCTTCGGGTTAATCATTGTACCGGAGGAAAGTAGCTACGCAGTCAGAGCGCTGTCTGTTGGTGAATTCTCATCCAAGCGGAGAAGTGCAACTGAAGGACAAAATGAGTCTGATGCCGAGCAGAAATTACAATAAGAAGCATTTTAGAATTTCGTTTCCAAAACGCAACAAGATATCTCTCATTAAAAATTATATATTTTTTTTAAGTCAGTTTAGAACAAATTCTTATTTACTCATGTGTTTTAAAATATTTTTTTTGGGGGGGGCGTGGTTTCTGCATTTTGACCCCTGAGGCAAAGGAGTGAAATGTTAGCACCGACTGAATTTCAGGCTAGTTAATTTTGGGGTTTCATTCATTCTGAATATTCATGTCCACTTCCCAACATACAAATAGCAGATAAAATGGAAGTCCTCATGTCCAACATTCACTCACTGCTCATATTGACCGAGTTTAATCACGGACTATAAATTCTATAAATAGTTTTTTTTCTTTCTTCTATAACATGAAAGAGTGAGTGAGCAGCATGAATCTGACCAACAGGGTAACTTCACTTTTTTCAGTTCATAATATAATAATAACCGTCCACAGGAATGTACTCACAATGTGTTGGGTCAGCTCATAATATTGCACTTCTTATTTTACACAATACAAATCCCTATGCTGTGCGCATACGCTACAATACTTCTAAAATCGTAACTTGGAATTCCTCACATTTCCTGATTTTAATTGTTTTATTCCCTTTTCACAAATCTTTAATTCCGTCCATGTTCAACCACAGGATGTGTGTGCTCACGTTATACTGTTGTTCCCTTGTGTTTTCTCCATTGTCATAGGGGGAAAAGTGTCGTAACAAAAACAGCTGATTTATTGGAGTGCAGAACCCGATGGGAGGCACAGAATAAGGACGTAATATTGGAGTTCATTATGCATGGCCCCGGTGCGTGGAGATTTCACGTTAAGGACCAATGGAATAAAAAAATGATGAAACGCTGTTCATCGGGCCACTTAACACCAACTCACTCATTTATAAAAAAAAAAAGGCAGTTGTGTTTTCTCCACAGCTCCACCAATCAGGCTCCCATCACCTCGGTCCACACCGGGCGTGTTGTTGCGTCCCTCTTCACCGTCTCTTTAGGTCTCACATGCGGCGTTCTCATTGGCATCAGACTCCTTGCCCAATCGCGTCCTAGAGCACTGCTCATACTACAAGATACACGACCAACATTTTAAGAAAATGTATCGGGACAGCCAACAGCCGTTGTGTCCTTGACCTCTCAAAACAACCTAGCCCAAGTTCATCCCATTTTGTAGCATTCTTTCTGCTCAGGCTAGGTTAGTTATTTGATTTACATTTTTTAGATTAAGTAAATAAAAGATGTGAATAGCCATTCTCATCTGTCCAGACAATATGTTGTACTCAAGAGTAGATTCATTTCAGAAATTATTTGACATTACTGGGCCATTTAAAATCAACCATAGTATGACATACAATGAAATGACAAAGACATGGTTGAAGACAGTGATTTATTTAATATAGATGTGCAATGTTACATTATATTGAAATGTAAAACACGTTTTTTCTTTGCAATATTCTGGATGTGACGTTTCTTTCCCGATAAAAAAAAAAAGGTCACAGAGCTCACTGTTATTGCTGCAATACTGTTTTGTGTTTTGATGTTGAAAAAGCACTTTAAATTCAGAATGCTTAAGTGTTATCTGCTTTTAGAGCTCAAATAAGGAATCAAATGTTCCTAATCCAGAACTAATGTCTTGCATAATTGGTCAGCTGATTGAAGTTCTGGTCGATGCGTTGTTTAAAATGAGGAGCTGAACCGGAACGAGCAGCTCCACCCCCTCTCTTTGCAAGCTACTGCAGCTCGTTTTCCCCCCATTCCTTCCCGACAAAATTCTACAGTTGTTTACGTAGATCCCAAGAGATTAAGCTATACAAGTGTTGTGTCAATCACTGTTAACACTGCAAGTCCCTTTAAAAAAATAAAACAAAATCAATAAACTGCTTTAAAAAAAAGGCACAATCTGTCTTTTTAAAATTTTAAATGTAACATACTGATCTTGCATCCATAGCGCCGTCGAGAGAACTGATCCAGGATCAGCACTCGTCCTCTCTTAGAATCCAGGCTCCGAGTTCTACACCAAACCAGTTTAGGAAAAAAAAAATGTGCTTCCTTGAAAGGGTTTAACAGGTAACAGGTGAGAACCTTGTGGTGAAAATATATCTTCATGAATTCAGATTCTCAAGAGAAGAAACAAACAAAACCAGGAGATGTAATATTTTTGTAAAGGGGAAAAATAAAAAGGATTTATTCACCTCCATACAGAATCACAATGTAACTAATCATTATCGGCACTATGCTTTTATACAGCACTGTGTGTGTGTGTGTGTCAAATGTTAGTATATATTATCTTAACTCTGTTTTTCAACGTCAACTTTTCAATCTTACCCCACTTCAAAAAGCTAGAGATTTATTAGAAAACAAATTCTGCATAAGCAATCAAAAATAGTCCAAAAAAAATAACTAAAAAGACATGAGACCCCAAACTTTTGCATAATACCTGGTATTTAGGTTATCGGACTTGCACTTTAGGTGGTGTTCATTGCAATACTACCGTGTTGCCAACAGTATATAGGCTTATATATTATCACAACATAACTAAAACCACACCAACTTAAACCTCATTTGAACTGCAGCCATTTCACACCTTAAGTCTCATACGCCTCGACCACGTCTTTACTTTGGACAGCGCCACTTTTGGGTCAGACTGGGTTGTGTTGAACACCACATGCTGTACTCTCTTAAAAAGGCGGCGCTACCTAGAACCATAAAAGGGTTCTTCAAATTGTTCCCCCATAAGGAGAACCCTCTGAAAAATAACACTTTCCTTTCACTAATGCAATGTTCTACGTGGTAGTACCTTTCGCGCCACCAAAAGGGTTCTACCTAGAAGCATAAAAAAGGGGTTTCTCGTATGGGGCCAAACCAAGAACTCTTGATTTCTATCATCCATGTGCATCTGTTCATGTGTTTTAATAAGCGTGTGGACAGTTAAACTTCTGTACAGGAACCAATAGAGAGAGAAGCCGTTTGGCCAATGGGGAGGACTTTAGAAGTGACACCACAATTCTACAGTACATAACTAGTTCCACAAATCCACAGAAGAGAGCAGTTATTTCAACATGAGAAAGAAACCAGGAAATAAATACGTAAAAACCCAAAATAAGGAAGTGTTTCAGACCGTGCTTTGGTAAACGTTTCTGGAAGTATCTCTCTCTGCTAATCAGAAGAGATGAAGGTTTGGAATCAAATCAATCAAGACACAAGATGGATTTTTTCTCTCCAATGCAACAACAACAAAAATCACCCTTTCTTTTGAATCATTCAAACGAGTGAGAGTTTGTTTTCTGATTATTTTTCAACCAGTAAACATTGTTTATCAAATCACGACTTTCATGTTCCGCAAAGTGGTAATGTTTTTCCACAGTGCAGGTGTTCCTGTATTGGTGTTTGATTGAATACCCGCCTAACACAGAAGCCCCATCCATATGCCTTTATAGATTCAAAAATCAACCACATTTCTGAAAGATACAGCTACTCTTCTGAATATAATATACTTTATATACACTCAGTTTCCAGTTTATTAGGTACACCCATCTAGTACCAGGTTGGACTCCCCTTTGCTTTCAGAACAGCCTGAATTATTCAGGACATGGAAACCTTGCTCAAATTGGTATCAAGGGACCTAACGTGTGCCAGAAAAACATTCCCGACATCACCACCACCAGCCTGTACCGTTGACACCAGGCAGGATGGGGCCACGGACTCATGCTGCTTACGCTAAATCCTGACCCTGCCATCAGCATGATGCAACAGGAACTGGGATTTGTCAGACCAGGCGATGTTTTTCCACTCTTCAACTGTCCACTGGAGCCGCTTCTTCTTCTTGTTTTTAGCTGATAGGAGTGGAACCCGGTCCGAAGACATTCCGGAACCCGGTCCGAAGACATTCCGGAACCCGGTCCGAAGACATTCCGGAACCCGGTCCGAAGACATTCCGGAACCCGGTCCGAAAACATTCCGGAACACGGTCCGAAAACATTCCGGAACACGGTCCGAAGAGTTGTGCGTTCCAAGATGCCGTTCAGCACACCACTGTTATACTGTGCCTGTTTGTTGCCCGCCTGTTCGCACGATTCTTGCCATTCTCCTTCGACTTTCTCTTCAACAAGCTGTTTTCGTCCGCAGGACTCCCGCTGACTGTCGTGAGTGGAAAAAGCCAGGAGGCCGGCCGTTTCTGAGATACTGGAACCAACGATCACACCACGCCCAGTCACTTGGGTCACTAGTTTTCCACCATTCTAACGGTCAATGGAACAGTAACTGAATGTCTCGATGCCTGTCTGATTTCTTTATATAGCAAACCACATCCACTTGACTCGCTGTAGGAGCAAAGCATTTATGTGAACGGGGTGGTGTACCTAATAAACTGGCCACTGAGTGTATGTGTGTACACGCACTGTAATTCGCCTCACACCGCAATCATAACATGAAATGTTACCAAAATATCTTGAATTCTCTCAATACCAACCCCTTTAAGAGCAATACAACAAATAAGTAGACTTCTAAAATGTTATTTTCAATTTTTTTTTACAAAAGATCGAGTTTGGTAAGAAAAATAATAGGAATAGGAATAGGAATAACAGTTGAATGGTTCAGGTCAGCTGAAGAGAGATGGACAATCAACTATAGTGCAACTAAAATAATTGGTTAAAAAGGCTAGACAGAAAAAGGTACTTAAAAAATGATTTCTTTCACAATCTCAAGTTTAAGTTACCCCAGACATTCTCACATCAGCAGCCACCAGTTCACCTTATATGTTAATAGATTCCCCCCCAAAAAAAAAGTTTATACCCCCTCCCCACCTAGCTACCTATTCAACCACAGTTTATTAATGCTATTGCTACAGATAAATAATAACGTCCCATTGTATGGTTATTTTGCATATAGTTTTCATAGTTTAAAGATTTGATATTAGGTCTTTGTTCAGATAAATATGATATTCTTATGTACAGTAATACATTGGAGATATGTACACAGTGTGTGCTGGTTGCTATAGTTGCCAAATTCCGGTAACTTTCCCCAAATTCCCAGAAATCCCGGTTGGAGGATATCGGATTTCTTGCTTATTCCCTCCCGATTTTTGGGGAATATTACAACTAGGATTTCTTGAAATGTAGCTCATTATTTTGAAAATTACTGTAATTGTTCTGCATTTGTTTACAGTGATCCATACCTACAGAAATGCACTACCAGTCAAAAGTTTGGACACACCTACTCATTTAAGGATTTTTATTTTATTTGACTATTTTCTACATTGTAAAATAATAGTGAAGACATCAAAACTATGAAATAACACATATGGAATCACGTTGTAATCAAAATATATTTTATTTTAGATTCTTCAAAGTAGCCACCCTTTGCTTTGAAGGCAGCTTTGCACACTATTGGTGTTCTTTCAACCAGATTCACCTGGAATGCTTTTCCAACAGTCTTGGGAGTTCCCACATATGATGAGCACTCGTTGGCGGCTGCTTTTCCTTCACGCTGCGGTCCGACTCATCCCAAACCATTTCAACTGGGTTGAGGTCAGGTGATTGTGGAGACCAGTTCATCTGATGCAGCACTCAATCACTCTCCTTCTTGGTCAAATAGCCCTTACACAGCCTGGAGGTGTGTTGGGTCATTATCCTGTTGAAAAACAAATGATAGTCCCACTAAGCACAAACCAGATGGGATTGCGTTTCAATGCAGAATGCTGTGGTAGCCATGGTGGTTAAGTGTGCCTTGAATTCTAAGTAAATCACAGACTGTCACCAGCAAAAGCACCATCACACCACCTCCTCCATGCTTCACGGTGAGAACCACACATGCAGAGATCATCCGTTCACCTACTGTGGTTCTCACAAAGACATGGT
The DNA here is from genome assembly GCF_018296145.1 of Oncorhynchus tshawytscha. Lineage (NCBI taxonomy): Eukaryota > Metazoa > Chordata > Actinopteri > Salmoniformes > Salmonidae > Oncorhynchus > Oncorhynchus tshawytscha. The sequence continues at coordinate 5,961,502 of NC_056440.1, read as the reverse complement.
GGTTGGAACCAAAAACCTCAAATTTGGACTCATCAGACCAAAGGACAGATTTCCACTGGTCTAATGTCCATTGCTCTTGTTTCTTGGCCCAAGCAAGTCTCTTCTTCTTATCGGTGTCCTTTAGTCGTGGTTTCTTTGTTGTTGCAGAAATTCGACCATGAAGGTCTGATTCACTCCGTCTCCTCTGAACAGTTGACTGCACTTGAAGAAACTTTCAAAGTTCTCGAAATGTTCCAGATTGACTGACTTCATGTCTTAAAGTAATGATGGACTGTCGTTTCTCTTTGCTTATTTGAGCTGTTCTTGCCATAATATGGACTTGGTCTTTTACCAAACAGGGCTATCTTCTGTGTACCACTCCTACCTTGTCACACCACAACTGATTGGCTAAAATGCATTAAGAAGGAAAGAAATTCCACAAATTAACTTTTAACAAGGCACACCTGTTAATTGAAATTCATTCCAGGTGACTACCTCATGAAGCTGGTTGAGAGAATGCCAATAGTGTGCAAAACTCATCAAGGCACTGGGTGGCTACTTTGAAGAATCTCAATTATAAATAATATTTTGATTTGTTTAACACATTTTTGATTTACTGTGTTATTTCATAGTTTTGATGTCTTCACTATTATTCTACAATGTAGAAAAAACTTTTGAATGGTAGTGTGTATTATAGCGTGAGGTGAAGTTCCAATACCTAACAGTAGGTCAATCTAGAAACTAAAACTACTTCAAAAGAAAAACACCTTATTTCAGTTGTAATGAACGACAGGACTTAGGAACGTGCTTAAACGTTTTAGATCGTATTATTGTCGTATACGTCATGTTGACGTGAAGACCATCATCTCTGATATATAGACAGATACATACTATTATTAAATAAACACCATGCCCAAGTCAAGTGTGTTTTAGTATTTTCAACATATTAGGGCAGCGCCCAAAAACGTTAATTAGTGCACACGTTAGCAAAACATTATGCAACAGAAAACAGACGTTTCTAATTGGACAAATTCAGGTCAGTACCTCCCTGTTCCGGTCCGTTTTCTTCGGTTTGGTGTCTAGTGAAAAAGACCCTGCTGTTGCTCCAAGCCAACACCAACCCAGGTTAAGCTAGTATCCTGGTTCTGTAAGATTTGCGCTGTGTCTTCCTTCAGTTCGGATAAAACCACTGTAATGATCTCCAGCCATCCACAGGTTGACCGCCAGTTACTGTCCCCTACAGTACGCTATGATACAAATACAAACCATATGCGTTCTTTAACTAGGATCGATGTTGTTTCTTCAGAGCAACGCGGCCTCTAGTCTTTAAAATGTCGCTGCCGCTAGTTAGGATGGTAGCATTCCATTGGCTTGCTGTAATTTGTTGGTGCAGGTGCTCGTGCAGGTCCCAGTGGTACATGTAAAGTCGCGGAAGTATTGTTGTTATTTGTAAAAGATAACTTCTTGTTGCTGGGAGCAACACCCTTTAGTTCACAGTAACGAGGACTGGTTAAAAGAACAAGAAAAAACAAAAACAGTCGCTGAGCAGAAGTTTCTGGAAGAAGGTAGAAATCACCCAAAAAAAGATGATTGCTGTGTGTGCTCATCTACACCCCGTCCCAAAATGGCCGCTGTGCCATTTTTTTCCCTCTCGCATTACTTGACATAGATCCAGAAAAACTAGATGTGTAAATCTAGTAACACACAAGCAGCCAAAATACAATTTCTCTCGCAAACACTCTCTCTGTGTGTGTGTGTGTGTACTACATGGCAGCAGGGGGCAGTATTCCCCTGTCTCTCAGGCGGTCTCTCATGGCGTTGAAGATACTGAGCTGCTGCTCTGGCTGCAGGACCAACAGCTGCTGTAACACCTTGCTGGGGTTGGGACCCCTGGAACACAGACATAACATTAACATAACATATTATAATATAAACAGCTGCTGGGACCTCTGGAACACAGACATAACATGTCATTAATGCTTTTTGGTTTCAGTTAGTTTTTTTTTTTTAAGAATCACAATTTATATTTCAATAATTTTTGGCAAACATTGAATGCTGTAACACAGAATAAAATATAAGTCCCATCACTGCATATTAACCATAATTTATTCACATTACTTTAATACAATATTTCAGTTATTTTTTATGTATTCAACTAGGCAAGTCAGTTAAAGAACAAATTCTTATTTACAATGACAGCCTAGGAACAGTGGGTTAACTGCCTGTTCAGGGGCAGAACAACAGATTTGTACCTTGTCAGCTCAGGGGTTTGAACTTGCAATTTTTTTAATTTTAACCACGTTTTCTGTACTATTAACTACAATGACCATAATCCGTTACTAGTCCAACGCTCTAACCACTAGGCTACCCTGCCACACTGTTATGGCGTATATTACATTAGTTTTATTTGATTACTTTATTATTTCATTCCAAGTCATCATCTCATCTCTATAGAGCTGGTGTCTGACAAAAATCACTATTTTAGTAGTTCTTCACAGTAAATAAGGTAGACTTTTATGACTGCTGAATGCCAACTATCAAATCACTTAGATCACGTATTTTCAGGTAGCGATACCTCAAAGCAATTTGTCTCTATGTATCCCCTCTTAATTGTGCATTATTCTGTTCCTTATGTAGCAGGCGTGCAAAGGATTATGGTCATTGTAGTTAATAGTACAGAAAACGTGGTTAAAATTTAAAAAAATTAAATTAAAATGATGTCCTAACCGTTAAAATTCGGTTAGGACATCTACTTGGTGCATGACACAAGTCATTTTTCCAACAATTGTTTACAGACAGATTATTTAACTTATAATTCACTGTATCACAATTCCAGTGGGTCAGAAGTTTACATACACGAAGTTGACTGTGCCTTTAAACAGCTTGGAAAATTCCAGAAAATTATGTCATGGCTTTAGAGGCTAATTGACATACTTTGAGTCAATTGGAGGTGTACCTGTGGATGTATTTCAAGGCCTACCTTCAAACTCTGTGCCTCTTTGCTTGACATCACGGGAAAATCAAAAGAAATCAGCCAAGACCTCAGAAAAATTTGTAGACCTCCACAAGTCTGGTTCATCCTTGGGAGCAATTTCCAAACGCCTGAAGGTACCATGTTCATCTGTACAAACAGTACGCAAGTACAGTGCCTTGCGAAAGTATTCGGCCCCCTTGAACTTTGCGACCTTTTGCCACATTTCAGGCTTCAAACATAAAGATATAAAACTGTATTTTTTTGTGAAGAATCAACAACAAGTGGGACACAATCATGAAGTGGAACGACATTTATTGGATATTTCAAACTTTTTTAACAAATCAAAAACTGAAAAATTGGGCGTGCAAAATTATTCAGCCCCTTTACTTTCAGTGCAGCAAACTCTCTCCAGAAGTTCAGTGAGGATCTCTGAATGATCCAATGTTGACCTAAATGACTAATGATGATAAATACAATCCACCTGTGTGTAATCAAGTCTCCGTATAAATGCACCTGCACTGTGATAGTCTCAGAGGTCCGTTAAAAGCGCAGAGAGCATCATGAAGAACAAGGAACACACCAGGCAGGTCCGAGATACTGTTGTGAAGAAGTTTAAAGCCGGATTTGGATATATCTTTATGTTTGAAGCCTGAAATGTGGCAAAAGGTCGCAAAGTTCAAGGGGGCCGAATACTTTCGCAAGGCACTGTATAAACACCATGGGACCACGCAGCTGTCATACCACTCAGGAAGGAGACGCGTTCTGTCTCCTAGAGATTAACGTACTTTGGTGAGAAAAGTGCAAATCAATGCCAGAACAACAACAAAAGACCCTTGTGAAGATGCTGGAGGAAACATGTACAAAAGTATCTATATCCACAGTTAAATGAGTCCAATATCGACATAACCTGAAAGGTTGCTTAGCAAGGAAGAAGCCACTGCTCAAAAACCGCCATAAAATAGCCAGACTACGGTTTGCACATGGGGACAAAGATCGTACATTTTGGAGAAATGTACTCTGGTCTGATGAAACAAAAATAGAACTGTTTGGCCATAATGACCATCGTTATGTTTGGAGGAAAAGGGGGGAGCTTGCAAGCCGAAGAACACCATCCCAACCGTGAAGCACCGGGGTGGCTACATCATGTTGTGGGGGTGCTTTGCTGCAGGAGGGACTGGTGCACTTCGCAAAATAGATGGCATCATGAGGGAGGAAGATTATGTGGATATATTGAAGCAACATCTCAAGACATCAGTCAGGAAGTTAAAGCTTGGTCGCAAATGGGTCTTCCAAATGGACAATGACCCCAAGCATACTTCCAAAGTTGTGGCAAAATGGCTTAAGGACAACAAAGTCAAGGTATTGGACTGGCCATAACAAAGCCCTGACCTCAATCCCATAGAAAATTTGTGGGCAGAACTGAAAAGGCGTGTGCAAGCAAGGAGGCCTACAAACCTGACTCAATAAATCACTCTCTCTACTATTATTCTGACATTTCACATTCTTAAAATAAAGTGGTGATCCTAACTGACCTAAGACAGGGAATTTGTACTAGGATTAAATGTCAGTAATTGTGAAAAACAGAGTTTAAATGTATTTGGCTAAGGTGTATGTAAACTTCTGACTTCAACTGTATCCAAACAGTGCTCTGGCATAGCTACACAGTCATCTGGCATAAGGTTCTGGTGTTTGGGGGGATTGGTATGGGTCACTGTCTGTAAGATATTTTATATTCATGCTTTGCTTTAGCAGTGATCTACCCTGAAGGAGCAGAGCCTATATCACCACAACTTGCATTATAAGCTGCGAGGGAATCCTCCTGGCTAGGTGAATGTGACGACCCTTACCTGATGATGCTGGCTAGGTGAATGTGACGACCCTTACCTGATGATGCTGGCTAGGTGAATGTGACGACCCTTACCTGATGATGCTGGCTAGGTGAATGTGACGACCCTTACCTGATGTTGCTGGCTAGGTGAATGTGACGACCCTTACCTGATGTTGCTGGCTAGGTGAATGTGACGACCCTTACCTGATGATGCTGGCTAGGTGAATGTGATGACCCTTACCTGATGATGCTGGCTAGGTGAATGTGACGACCCTTACCTGATGAAGCTGGCTAGGTTAAAGTGACAACCCTTACCCGATGAAGCTGGCTAGGTTAAAGTGACAACCCTTACCTGATGAAGCTGGCTAGGTTAAAGTGATGACCCCTACCTGATGAAGCTGGCTACTTTAAAGTGACGAAGCTTACCTGATGAAGCTGGCTAGGTTAAAGTGATGACCCCTACCTGATGAAGCTGGCTACTTTAAAGTGACGAAGCTTACCTGATGAAGCTGGCTAGGTTAAAGTGATGACCCCTACCTGATGAAGCTGGCTACTTTAAAGTGACGAAGCTTACCTGATGAAGCTGGCTAGGTTAAAGTGATGACCCCTACCTGATGAAGCTGGCTATGTAAACGTGAGTGAATGTAGCCATCAGATACTGACAGTCGAAGCGATCCATGATGCCCCCGTGACCAGGGATGGTGTCTGCAAAGTCCTGACAGGAGAGAGAGAGAGAAGTTATTACAGAGAAGGACCTGAGAGCGAGCGAGAGATAGATATGTTTTTAGTGGAGTTTGGAGTGTGACTGAGGTTGTGGACAGGTGTCTTTAATACTGATAACAAGTTCAAACAGGTGCCATTAATACAGGTAACGAGTGGAGGACAGAGGAGCCTCTTAAAGAAGAAGTTACAGGTCTGTGAGAGACAGAAATCTTGCTTGTTTGTAGGTGACCAAATACTTATTTTCCACCATAATTTGCAAATAAATTCATAAAAAATCCTACAATGTGATTTTCTGGATTTTTTTCCTAATTTTGTCTGTCATAGTTGAAGTGTACCTATGATGAAAATTACAGGCCTCTCTCATCCTTTAAAGTGGGAGAACTTGCACAATTGGTGGCTGACTAAATACTTTTTTGCCCCACTGTAAGTTATTACAGAGAAGGTACTGAGAGCGAGCGAGAGATAGATAAGTTATTACAGAGAAGGTACTGAGAGCGAGCGAGAGATAGATAAGTTATTACAGAGAAGGTACTGAGAGCGAGCGAGAGATAGATAAGTTATTACAGAGAAGGTACTGAGAGCGAGCGAGAGATAGATAAGTTATTACAGAGAAGGTACTGAGAGCGAGCGAGAGATAGATAAGTTATTACAGAGAAGGTACTGAGAGCGAGCGAGAGATAGATAAGTTATTACAGAGAAGGTACTGAGAGCGAGAGATAGATAAGTTATTACAGAGAAGGTACTGAGAGCGAGCGAGAGCGAGAGATAGATAAGTTATTACAGAGAAGGTACTGAGCGAGAGCGAGAGATAGATAAGTTATTACAGAGAAGGTACTGAGAGCGAGCGAGAGATAGATAAGTTATTACAGAGAAGGTACTGAGAGCGAGCGAGAGCGAGAGATAGATAAGTTATTACAGAGAAGGTACTGAGCGAGAGCGAGAGATAGATAAGTTATTACAGAGAAGGTACTGAGCGAGAGATAGATAAGTTATTACAGAGAAGGTACTGAGAGCGAGCGAGAGATAGATAAGTTATTACAGAGAAGGTACTGAGAGCGAGAGCGAGAGCGAGAGATAGATAAGTTATTACAGAGAAGGTACTGAGAGCGAGCGAGAGATAGATAAGTTATTACAGAGAAGGTACTGAGAGCGAGCGAGAGATAGATAAGTTATTACAGAGAAGGTACTGAGAGCGAGCGAGAGCGAGAGATAGATAAGTTATTACAGAGAAGGTACTGAGCAAGAGCGAGAGATAGATAAGTTATTACAGAGAAGGTACTGAGAGCGAGAGCGAGAGATAGATAAGTTATTACAGAGAAGGTACTGAGAGCGAGCGAGAGATAGATAAGTTATTACAGAGAAGGTACTGAGCGAGAGCGAGAGATAGATAAGTTATTACAGAGAAGGTACTGAGCGAGAGATAGATAAGTTATTACAGAGAAGGTACTGAGAGCGAGCGAGAGATAGATAAGTTATTACAGAGAAGGTACTGAGAGCGAGAGCGAGAGATAGATAAGTTATTACAGAGAAGGTACTGAGAGCGAGCGAGAGATAGATAAGTTATTACAGAGAAGGTACTGAGAGCGAGCGAGAGATAGATAAGTTATTACAGAGAAGGTACTGAGAGCGAGCGAGAGCGAGAGATAGATAAGTTATTACAGAGAAGGTACTGAGAGCGAGCGAGAGAGAGATAGATAAGTTATTACAGAGAAGGTACTGAGAGCGAGCGAGAGATAGATACGTTATTACAGAGAAGGTACTGAGAGCGAGAGCGAGAGATAGATAAGTTATTACAGAGAAGGTACTGAGAGCGAGAGCGAGAGATAGATAAGTTATTACAGAGAAGGTACTGAGAGCGAGCGAGAGATAGATAAGTTATTACAGAGAAGGTACTGAGAGCGAGCGAGAGATAGATAAGTTATTACAGAGAAGGTACTGAGAGCGAGCGAGAGATAGATACGTTATTACAGAGAAGGTACTGAGAGCGAGCGAGAGATAGATAAGTTATTACAGAGAAGGTACTGAGAGCGAGCGAGAGATAGATAAGTTATTACAGAGAAGGTACTGAGAGCGAGCGAGAGATAGATAAGTTATTACAGAGAAGGTACTGAGAGCGAGCGAGAGATAGATACGTTATTACAGAGAAGGTACTGAGAGCGAGAGCGAGAGATAGATAAGTTATTACAGAGAAGGTACTGAGAGCGAGAGCGAGAGATAGATAAGTTATTACAGAGAAGGTACTGAGAGCGAGCGAGAGATAGATAAGTTATTACAGAGAAGGTACTGAGAGCGAGCGAGAGATAGATAAGTTATTACAGAGAAGGTACTGAGAGCGAGCGAGAGATAGATAAGTTATTACAGAGAAGGTACTGAGAGCGAGCGAGAGCGAGAGATAGATAAGTTATTACAGAGAAGGTACTGAGCGAGAGCGAGAGATAGATAAGTTATTACAGAGAAGGTACTGAGCGAGAGATAGATAAGTTATTACAGAGAAGGTACTGAGAGCGAGCGAGAGATAGATAAGTTATTACAGAGAAGGTACTGAGAGCGAGAGCGAGAGATAGATAAGTTATTACAGAGAAGGTACTGAGAGCGAGCGAGAGATAGATAAGTTATTACAGAGAAGGTACTGAGAGCGAGAGCGAGAGCGAGATAAGTTATTACAGAGAAGGTACTGAGAGCGAGCGAGAGATAGATAAGTTATTACAGAGAAGGTACTGAGAGCGAGCGAGAGATAGATAAGTTATTACAGAGAAGGTACTGAGAGCGAGCGAGAGCGAGAGATAGATAAGTTATTACAGAGAAGGTACTGAGCAAGAGCGAGAGCGAGAGATAGATAAGTTATTACAGAGAAGGTACTGAGAGCGAGCGAGAGCGAGAGATAGATAAGTTATTACAGAGAAGGTACTGAGAGCGAGCGAGAGCGAGAGATAGATAAGTTATTACAGAGAAGGTACTGAGAGCGAGCGAGAGATAGATAAGTTATTACAGAGAAGGTACTGAGAGCGAGCGAGAGCGAGAGATAGATAAGTTATTACAGAGAAGGTACTGAGAGCGAGCGAGAGATAGATAAGTTATTACAGAGAAGGTACTGAGAGCGAGCGAGAGATAGATACGTTATTACAGAGAAGGTACTGAGAGCGAGCGAGAGATAGATAAGTTATTACAGAGAAGGTACTGAGAGCGAGCGAGAGATAGATAAGTTATTACAGAGAAGGTACTGAGAGCGAGCGAGAGATAGATAAGTTATTACAGAGAAGGTACTGAGAGCGAGCGAGAGATAGATAAGTTATTACAGAGAAGGTACTGAGAGCGAGCGAGAGATAGATAAGTTATTACAGAGAAGGTACTGAGAGCGAGCGAGAGATAGATAAGTTATTACAGAGAAGGTACTGAGAGCGAGCGAGAGATAGATAAGTTATTACAGAGAAGGTACTGAGAGCGAGCGAGAGATAGATAAGTTATTACAGAGAAGGTACTGAGAGCGAGCGAGAGATAGATAAGTTATTACAGAGAAGGTACTGAGAGCGAGCGAGAGATAGATAAGTTATTACAGAGAAGGTACTGAGAGCGAGCGAGAGCGAGAGATAGATAAGTTATTACAGAGAAGGTACTGAGCGAGAGCGAGAGATAGATAAGTTATTACAGAGAAGGTACTGAGAGCGAGCGAGAGATAGATAAGTTATTACAGAGAAGGTACTGAGAGCGAGCGAGAGCGAGAGATAGATAAGTTATTACAGAGAAGGTACTGAGAGTGAGCGAGAGCGAGAGATAGATAAGTTATTACAGAGAAGGTACTGAGAGCGAGCGAGAGATAGATACGTTATTACAGAGAAGGTACTGAGAGCGAGCGAGAGATAGATAAGTTATTACAGAGAAGGTACTGAGAGCGAGAGCGAGAGATAGATAAGTTATTACAGAGAAGGTACTGAGAGCGAGCGAGAGATAGATAAGTTATTACAGAGAAGGTACTGAGAGCGAGCGAGAGATAGATAAGTTATTACAGAGAAGGTACTGAGAGCGAGCGAGAGATAGATACGTTATTACAGAGAAGGTACTGAGAGCGAGCGAGAGATAGATAAGTTATTACAGAGAAGGTACTGAGAGCGAGCGAGAGATAGATAAGTTATTACAGAGAAGGTACTGAGAGCGAGCGAGAGATAGATAAGTTATTACAGAGAAGGTACTGAGAGCTTGAGCGAGAGATAGATAAGTTATTACAGAGAAGGTACTGAGAGCGAGCATAGAGCGAGAGATAGATAAGTTATTACAGAGAAGGTACTGAGCGAGAGCGAGAGATAGATAAGTTATTACAGAGAAGGTACTGAGAGCGAGCGAGAGATAGATACGTTATTACAGAGAAGGTACTGAGAGCGAGCGAGAGATAGATAAGTTATTACAGAGAAGGTACTGAGAGCGAGCGAGAGATAGATAAGTTATTACAGAGAAGGTACTGAGAGCGAGCGAGAGCGAGAGATAGATAAGTTATTACTGAGAAATCACAGATTGTGTCTTTAAGGTATCCATGGAGATCACCTTACGCCAGCCTGTGTGTGTTCTCTCACTTTGATCTGGAACGCTCGCTTGAAGCCGCTGGCAAAGAATCCTCCAAAGGGCCCAATCAGAGAGGCGAAGGTGGAGAGCACCACACTGTGGATCTGATACGGGTACAGGTTCACCGTTTTCTGTAGAGACGGACACACACACACACGTTGTTTAGGGTTTCCGATTGGACTCACTAAAACAAGTACCACTATGTATTGGGCATCAGCTAATTAGTAACTGTTCTGAACAACGTAGTAAATACAACTCAGTATTGACCATGTTTAGAACACACCTCTCTGTCTCTGTCTCTGTCTCTGTCTCTGTCTCACTCACTCACTCGACCAGTAACAGACTCTCTCTCGGTCTCCCATCCTCACCAGACCAGTAACAGAGTCTCTCGGTCTCCTATCCTCAACAGACCAGTAACAGACTCTCTCTCGGTCTCCCACCCTCACCAGACCAGTAACAGACCAGTCTGCCTGTCTAAAACACACGACAACAGACTCTCTCTGTCTCCCATCCTCACCAGACCAGTAACAGACCAGTCTGCCTGTCTAAAACACACGACAACAGACTCTCTCTGTCTCCCATCCTCACCAGACCAGTAACAGACTCTCTCTCGGTCTCCCATCCTCACCAGACCAGTAACAGACTCTCTCTCGGTCTCCCATCCTCACCAGACCAGTAACAGACTCTCTCTGTTTCCCATCCTCACCAGACCAGTAACAGACTCTCTCTCTCGCATCCTCACTGTAACAGACTCTCTCTCTCTCTCGGTCTCGCATCCTCACCAGACCAGTAACAGACCAGTCTGCCTATTAATGTCTAAGCCATCTAGGAGCACATGAAACCATATTTTGAATTCTTCAACTGGGAATTTCTAGGAACGTTTCAGGAATTTCCTTACCCATGTGAGGATGTTCTGGACAGCGAAGGGAAATGTGTACTTTTGCATCACAAAGATGTCAGAGGGTTCACAGTCCGCGGTGAAACGGTTGGTCTCGCTGTTGTACTCCACAGGACATACAAAGTACTGGAACTGAGCTAGCAGGTAGGCCAGCTAGGAGAAACACAGCAGAGGATCATCAATGAGGATGGGCACTTTATTTCCGTGCTCAAAAAGGTAAAAAGGTATGACCACTATCATCGTAACTTTACTGCGCTGTAGTACTCACTATGAAGCCACAGACCAGGGTCCCGAAGAAGCCTCCTATAAACCCCTCCCACGTCTTCTTAGGAGACAGCTGTAAGAAAATAAAAAAATATATACATTTCATTTGGAATGTGTTAGGCCCAATTATTTCTCTCTATGTATTTTAAAATTCATGAAATATATATATATTTTTCATTGCAATTCCACTTACTGAATTGGGAGTATAGAAACTGAATTGAGAGTTGAGTGGAGACAGATACAATGACATAGCGTTTCACACAGGGGATGACATAGCGTTTCACACAGGGGATGACATAGCGTTTCACACAGGGGATGACATAGCGTTTCACACAGGGGATGACATAGCGTTTCACACAGGGGATGACATAGCGTTTCACACAGGGGATGACATAGCATCTCACACAGGGGATGACATAGCGTCTCACACAGGGGATGACATAGCGTTTCACACAGGGGATGACATAGCGTTTCACACAGGGGATGACATAGCGTTTCACACAGGGGATGCCATAGCATTTCACACAGGGGATGACAGTATCCAGCCTGTCCTGGCCTTACCTCAGTGTGCCAACCCTAACCCTAAGCCACATGTGACTCATCTTCACTGGGAAAGAAGAAGGTCATCTATCTGTCCTACAGCCATACTGAGAATCTCTGTCTGTTTGTCACGGTGTGTGTGTGTGTGTGTGTGTGTATGTGTGTGTGTATGTGTATGTGTGTGTGTGTGTGTGTGGAGGGGTTGGGTTTAAGCAAAAAAAGACTCATTGCAAGAATGTCCAATAAAGTATTCTTCTTCTTGGTTTTAGGAGCTCCTCTTCTTGGTTTTAGGAGCTCCTCTTCTCTTCGTGGATGGATTGGGATTAGGGTGGAATTGGGCCCAAAGTAACCCTGGTACAAACACGTCATATATTTAAGCAATAGGGAATCTCGGGGCTTTGTGGTATTATATGGCCAATATACCACAGCTAAAGGCTGTTCTTGGCACGACGCAACACGGAGTGCCTGGATACAGCCATCAGCCGTGGTATATTGGCCATATACCACAAAGTCCCCAGATGCCTTATTGCTATTGTAAACTGGCTACCAACCTAATTACAGCAGTACAAGGAAATGCTCTGTCACACCCGTGGTATACGGTCTGATATACCAACGGCTGTCAGCCAATCAGCATTCAGTGCTCAAACCACCCAGTTTATAATATATATATATATAATATAAGTGTACCTTAATGAGTGGTGTTCTGCCAAAGAAGAAACCAAACAGGTAGGCCATGATGTCATTGCATATCACTATGGAGATGGGGACGATGAACCTGGAAAACAACATACAAGATGTAAACATTGTCAAAAGATTTGAAAAAACTGTTTACCGGTTATAGACACCGCTTACATACAGATTCAATATACCGTAACATACCCGGTAGACTACCGCCCTACCGTAACATACCCGGTAGACTACCGCCCTACCGTAACATACCCGGTAGACTACCGCCCTACCGTAACATACCCGGTAGACTACCACCCTACCGCAACATACCTGGTAGTCTACCACACCATACCTGGTAGTCTACCACCCTACCGCAACATAGCTGGTAGTCTACCGCCCTACCGCACCATACCTGGTAGTCTACCATAACATACCACCCTAAAGCACCATTCCTGGTAGTCTACCACAACATACCTGGTAGTCTACCGCACCATACCTGGTAGTCTACCACCCTACCGTAACATACCTGGTAGTCTACCGTAACATACCTGGTAGTCTACCGCCCTACCGTAACATACCTGGTAGTCTACCACCCTAAAGCACCATACCTGGTAGTCTACCGCCCTACCGCAACATACCTGGTAGTCTACCACCCTACCGTAACATACCCGGTAGACTACCGCCCTACCGTAACATACCCGGTAGACTACCACCCTACCGCAACATACCTGGTAGTCTACCGCACCATACCTGGTAGTCTACCACCCTACCGCACCATACCTGGTAGTCTACCGCCCTACCGCAACATACCCGGTAGACCACCGCCCTACCGCACCATACCTGGTAGTCTACCGCACCATACTTGGTAGTCTACCACCCTACCGCACCATACCTGGTAGTCTACCACCCTACCGCACCATACCTGGTAGTCTACCGCACCATACCTGGTAGTCTACCGTCCTACCGTAACATACCTGGTAGCCTACCGCCCTACTGCACCATACCTGGTAGTCTACCGCAACATTCCTGGTAGTCTACCGCCCTACCGCAACATACCTGGTAGTCTACCGCCCTACCGCACCATACCTGGTAGTCTACCGTAACATACCTGGTAGTCTACCACCCTAAAGCACCATACCTGGTAGTCTACCGCACCATACCTGGTAGTCTACCACCCTACCGTAACATACCTGGTAGTCTACCGTCCTACCGTAACATACCTGGTAGTCTACCACCCTACCGCACAATACCTGGTAGTCTACCACCCTACCGCACCATACCTGGTAGTCTACCACCCTACCGCACCATACCTGGTAGTCTACCGCCCTACCGCACCATACCTGGTAGTCTACCGTAACATACCACCCTAAAGCACCATACCTGGTAGTCTACCACCCTACCGCAACATACCTGGTAGTCTACCGCACCATACCTGGTAGTCTACCACCCTACCGCAACATACCTGGTAGTCTACCGTCCTACCGTAACATACCTGGTAGTCTACCACCCTACCGCACCATACCTGGTAGTCTACCGCCCTACCGTAACATACCTGGTAGTCTACCGCCCTACCGCAACACACCTGGTAGTCTACCGCCCTACCGTAACATACCTGGTAGTCTACCGCCCTACCGCAACATACCCGGTAGACTACCGCCCTACTGTAACATACCCGGTAGACTACCACACCATACCTGGTAGTCTACCACTCTGCCGCACCATACCTGGTAGTCTACCACCCTACCGCAACATACCTGGTAGTCTACCGTCCTACCGCAACATACCTGGTAGTCTACCGCAACATACCTGGTAGTCTACCGTCCTACCGCAACATACCTGGAAGTCTACCGCCCTACCGCACCATACCTGGTAGTCTACCGCCCTACCGCACCATACCTGGTAGTCTACCACCCTACCGCAACATACCTGGTAGTCTACCGCCCTACCGCACCATACCTGGTAGTCTACCGCCCTACCGCACCATACCTGGTAGTCTACCGCCCTACCGCACCATACCTGGTAGTCTACCGCCCTACCGTAACATACCCGGTAGCCTACCGTCCTACCGTAACATACCCGGTAGCCTACCGTCCTACCGTAACATACCCGGTAGCCTACCGTCCTACCGTAACATACCCGGTAGACTACTGCTTTAAAACTGCAACATTTGCTTTGCACCCCATGACAAAATGTGTAGAATTTCAGGAAATAAGCTTTAAACATGCAACATTCTCTTCACCAACAAGATCGGTTTGAACCGATTGTGTCATGAACAGTGGTATGAGAGGGGGGGTGTTCCCCATATGCTGGAAGGGCCCCCCTGAGTGAAAAAGTTTAGGAACCCCTGATCTAGGGTTAATGTTCGCTGAAAATGACCTTTCAGACGTTATATGCAACAGTATTCGTAAATGACTTGATGCCAATGGTAATACGGGTAATATTGTTGAAATTCTGCTTTCACCAACCATCAGAATTGGTACAAAAAATTAAATAATCATTATTATTATTATGCATGTGATCATATTAGGCGATAATTAAGAGAAGTGATGGTGTCTGGCAGAAATTATCTCAAAGGCTTCACCATGACAACATCATGAAGTACAGCCACATTGTCTAGGTGTCTGAAACGTGACATAGAGTTCACAGCTGGCAATGCCTCATCGCGGTTGGTGGGGAATAACCAACGTCAATGAGCGTCATCACCATCTTCCTTAAACTGCCGTTTAACCAGTTGAGATAAACTTGATGAGTCGATTTTACTCCTGGCTTAGAGTTAGTGCGGGCAGTGTTTTAACGTCACACTAAAACCTACTCTGGGCTGAGAGTTTAGTTAGGATTAATGCAGGATTCTTAGGACCTTTTCTGAGACGTTTCTGTGTGGATACGGGCCCTGGTCTGTCTGGGTGAGACGTTTCCTTGTGGATACGGGCCCGGGTCTGTCTGGGTGAGACGTTTCCTTGTGGATACGGGCCCTGGTCTGTCTGGGCGAGACATTTCCATGTGGATACGGGCCCTGGTCTGTCTGGGTGAGACATTTCCTTGTGGATACGGGCCCGGGTCTGTCTGGGTGAGACGTTTCCTTGTGGATACGGGGGCCCTGGTCGGGCCCTGGTCTGTCTGGGCGAGACATTTCCTTGTGGATACGGGCCCGGGTCTGTCTGGGCGAGACGTTTCCTTGTGGATACGGGCCCGGGTCTGTCTGGGCGAGACGTTTCCTTGTGGATACGGGCCCGGGTCTGTCTGGGCGAGACATTTCCTTATGGATACGGGCCCGGGTCTGTCTGGGCGCGACGTTTCTATGTGACCAGAAACACTGATGCTTTGTCAAGGCTCTACGCTGACCTTTTTTTACAAGGAGCATGTGACCTAAGTTGGAAAATGTAGGCGCACAATGACAAATATTTGGCGTAATAAAGCTAGAATCTGGTGCACTGGGGCTCCTAAATAAAAATGTCAGGCCGCAAAATATTTTGTGAGTAAAAGGGTGGCATTGTAGAGCCCTGTGTGCGTGTGCATGTCTTACCAGATCATTCCTTCAAACAGGTTCTGAATGACTAGGTGAGACTGTGTCACCACGATCAGGAGGGTTACATGGGTCCACGCAAACTGGAGGGGCAAACCACACACACACACACACGTTAGTGGTGGGGAATATGGATTGAGCACAGAGAGAAGTATAGTCAGTTCACTACTACTGACATCTACCACATCAATGACACAATGGTAGGCGGATGAAGATGCCTTTTACAAAGCAGGCTAGCAATGTGTGTGTGTGTGTGTGTGTGTGTGTGTGTGTGAGACGTACTGTCAATATAACACATAGCTGATCCTTTACGTTAAAAAGACACAGAGGTGATGGATGGAGACATTAAAATACAACATATTTGTGGAGGTGTGTGTGTGTGTGAGGGGAGAAAAACAAGCTATGCTGCAATCTAGAATGTTCTCTTGGGCCAGACCTAGTATAGTACAGCTGGTTCTACTGGCTATGTTTCAAACAACATTCCTACTCCCTATGTAGTCAACTAGTTTTTAATAAACCGTAACAAAAAAAAGAGTGGTAAAACATAGTGCACTACATTGGGAATAGTGTGCCATTTGTGTCGTAGCCAGGGAGTAGGCTAGCCTGGTTACCATTCTGTTTGTGCCATCATGTCACTCCATACCATATATACAAGGAAGTGGAATGTTAGCACAAACCGTTCTGGTGCCCAGGCTATGCAGTACGGTGGATGGTATGCAGTGTGGTGGATGGTATGCAGTATGGTATGCAGTGTGGTGGATGGTATGCAGTGTGGTGGATGGTATGCAGTATGGTATGCAGTGTGGTGGATGGTATGCAGTATGGTGGATGGTATGCAGTATAGTGGATGGTATGCAGGGTGGTGGATGGTATGCAGTTTAGTGGATGGTATGCAGGGTGGTGGATGGTATGCAGTGTGGTGGATGGTATGCAGTATAGTGGATGGTATGCAGGGTGGTGGATGGTATGCAGTGTGGTGGTTGGTATGCAGTATGGTGGATGGTGTGCAGTATGGTGGATGGTGTGCAGTGTGGTGGATGGTATGCAGTGTGGTGGATGGTATGCAGTGTGGTGGATGGTATGCAGTGTGGTGGATGGTGTGCAGTGTGGTGGATGGTATGCAGTGTGGTGGATGGTATGCAGTGTGGTGGATGGTGTGCAGTGTGTTGGATGGTATGCAGTGTGCAGTACGGTGAATGGTATGCAGTGTGGTATACAGTATGGTGGATGGTATGCAGTGTGGTATACAGTATGGTGGATGGTATGCAGTGTGGTATACAGTATGGTGGATGGTATGCAGTGTGGTATACAGTATGGTGGATGGTATGCAGTGTGGTATACAGTATGGTGGATAGTATGCAGTGTGGTATACAGTATAGTATGCAGTGTGGTATACAGTATAGTGGATAGTATGCAGTGTGGTATACAGTATGGTGGATGGTATGCAGTGTGGTATACAGTATGGTGGATGGTATGCAGTGTGGTATACAGTATGGTGGATGGTATGCAGTGTATACAGGTGGATATGCAGTGTGGTATACAGTATAGTGGATGGTATGCAGTGTGGTATACAGTATAGTGGATGGTATGCAGTGTGGTATACAGTATAGTGGATGGTATGCAGTGTGGTATACAGTATAGTGGATGGTATGCAGTGTGGTATACAGTATAGTGGATGGTATGCAGTGTGGTATACAGTATGGTGGATGGTATGCAGTGTGGTATACAGTATGGTGGATGGTATGCAGTGTGGTATACAGTATGGTGGATAGTATGCAGTGTGGTATACAGTATAGTATGCAGTGTGATATACAGTATAGTGGATAGTATGCAGTGTGGTATACAGTATGGTGGATGGTATGCACTGTGGTATACAGTATAGTATGCAGTGTGGTATACAGTATAGTGGATAGTATGCAGTGTGGTATACAGTATGGTGGATGGTATGCAGTGTGGTATACAGTATGGTGGATGGTATGCAGTGTGGTATACAGTATGGTGGATGGTATGCAGTGTGGTATACAGTATGGTATGCAGTGTGGTATACAGTATGGTATGCAGTGTGGTATACAGTATAGTGGATGGTATGCAGTGTGGTATACAGTATAGTGGATGGTATGCAGTGTGGTATACAGTATAGTGGATGGTATGCAGTGTGGTATACAGTATAGTGGATGGTATGCAGTGTGGTATACAGTATGGTATGCAGTGTGGTATACAGTATGGTATGCAGTGTGGTATACAGTATGGTATGCAGTGTGGTATACAGTATAGTGGATGGTATGCAGTGTGGTATACAGTATGGTGGATGGTATGCAGTGTGGTATACAGTATGGTGGATGGTATGCAGTGTGGTATACAGTATGGTGGATGGTATGCAGTGTGGTATACAGTATGGTATGCAGTGTGGTATACAGTATGGTGGATGGTATGCAGTGTGGTATACAGTATGGTATGCAGTGTGGTATACAGTATGGTATGCAGTGTGGTATACAGTATAGTGGATGGTATGCAGTGTGGTATACAGTATAGTGGATAGTATGCAGTGTGGTATACAGTATGGTATGCAGCGTGGTATACAGTATGGTGGATAGTATGCAGTGTGGTATACAGTATGGTATGCAGTGTGGTATACAGTATAGTGGATGGTATGCAGTGTGGTATACAGTATGGTGGATGGTATGCAGTGTGGTATACAGTATGGTGGATGGTATGCAGTGTGGTATACAGTATGGTATGCAGTGTGGTATACAGTATGGTGGATGGTATGCAGTGTGGTATACAGTATGGTATGCAGTGTGGTATACAGTATGGTGGATGGTATGCAGTGTGGTATACAGTATAGTGGATGGTATGCAGTGTGGTATACAGTATGGTGGATGGTATGCAGTGTGGTATACAGTATGGTATGCAGTGTGGTATACAGTATGGTGGATGGTATGCAGTGTGGTATACAGTATAGTGGATGGTATGCAGTGTGGTATGCAGTGTGGTATACAGTATGGTGGATGGTATGCAGTGTGCAGTATGGTGGTGGTTAGTCAGTGGTATCCAGGGTTACTTGGCTCATACACACCATATAAAACTGCAGACGGTAATGTTTCTTCACTAGACTCAGAACAAACATGCAGAAACCTGTGAAAAATCAAATAACATGCGATCAGTTTCTCTTTACAAGGTGGGCGGGGGCATCATCATCATCACATCCATATAGTGTCGAGCCGTATGACCATTGTTACACTGAGTTGTCAAGACAGAACCCGACGTGGATCCAGGCTAATAGAACTATATAATTTGTGCTGAAGGCGTCGATTAAAACGGTCATTAATACAAGTAACGAGTGGAGGACAGAGGAGCCTCTTAAAGAAGAAGTTACAGGTCTGTGAGAGCCAGAAATCTTGCTTGTTTGTAGGTGACTGTCTGTCAGTCATAGTTGAGGTGTACCTATGATGAAAATTACAGGCCTCATCTTTTTAAGTGGGACAGCTTGCACAATTGGTGGCTGACTAAATACTTTTTTTCCCCACTGTGTGTGTGTGTAATATATATATATATATATATATATATATAAAACACTTACGTCTATACATATGTTGTACTGTGGCTATATAGATAACATGTTGCATTAGCTGAATACTCGATTCTGATTGGTGTAGAGGGTTTTGTCGATTTTCTGATACACAACAAACATGATAAAATGGCTACGAAGACGCCGTTATTCTATGTTAAATGTTAGAGGGTTTCCTATATGGAAAATATATGCACCCGTGACTGTTAGTCCCTTTTGATGGAAAAAGTCCTGCATAGACGTACAGTGCATTCGGAAAGTATTCAGACCCCTTGACCTTTTCCACATTTTGTTACGTTACAGCCTTATTCTAAAATGGATTAAATAAAATGTTCCTCAGCAATCTATACACAATCCCCCATAATGACAGAGTGAAAACAGGTTTAGACATTTTTTTGCAAATTTAGGTTGAAGGAATTGTCCGTAGCGCACCGAGACAGGATTGTATCGAGGCACAGATCTGGGGAAGGGTACCAAAAAATGTCTGCAACATTGAAGGTCCCTAAGAACACAGTAGCCTGGTTACCATTCTGTTTGTGCCATCACGCCACTCCATACCATATATACAAGGAAGTGGAATGATAGCACAAACCGTTCTGGTGCCCAGGCTATGCAGTACGGTGGATGGTATGCAGTGTTATCCATCATTATCAAATGTAAGAAGTTTGGAACCACCAAGAGTCTTCCTAGAGCTGGCCGCCTGGCCAAACGGAGCAATCAGGGGAGGAGAAGGGCATTGGTGAGGGAGGTGACCAAGAACCCGGTCACTCTGACAGAGCTCCAGGGTTCCTCTGTGGAGATGGTTGTCCTTTTGGAAGGTTCTCCCATCTCTGCAGCACTCCACCAATCAGGCCTTTATGGTAGAGTGGTCAGACGGAAGCCACTCCTCAGTAAAAGGCACATGACAAGCCGCTTGGAGTTTGCCAAAAGGCACCTAAAAGGACTCAGACCATAAGGAAAAATATTTTCTGGTTATGAAACCAATATTGAACTCTTTGGCCTGAATGCCAAGCGTCACATCTGGAGGAAAACCTGGAACCATTCCTACGGTGAAGCATGGTGGTGGCAGCATCATGCTGTGGGGATGTTTTTCAGCGGCAGAGACTTGGAGACTAGTCTGTATCGAGGGAAAGATGAACAGAGCAAAGTACAGAGAGATCCTTGATGAAAATCTGCTCCAGAGTGCTCAGCACCTCAGAATGGGGAAAAGGTTCACCTTCCAAAAGGACAATGACCCTAAGCACACAGCCAAGACAACGCAGGAGTTTTCTTGGCTGTGACCTGATTGTCCTTGAGTGGCCCAACCACAGCCCGGACTTGAACCCGATCGAACATCTCTGGAGAGACCTGAAAATAGCTGTGCAGCAACGCTCCCCATCCAACCTGACAGAGTTTGAGAGGATCTGCAGAGAAGAATGGGAGAAACTCCCCAAATACAGGTGTGTCAAGCTTGTAGCATCATACCCAAGAAGACTTGAGGCTGTAATCGCTGCCAAAGGTGCTTCAACACAGTACTGAGTAAAGGGTCTGAATACTTATGTAATTGCTATATTATTTTTATACTTTTGCAAATATATATTTAAAAAAAAAAACATTTTTGCTTTGTCATTATGGGGTATTGTGATGTCATTATGGGGTATTGTGATGTCATTATGGGGTATTGTGATGTCATTACTGGGTATTGTGATGTCATTATGGAGTATTGTGATGTCATTATGGGGTATTGTGATGTCATTACTGGGTATTGTGATGTCATTACTGGGTATTGTGATGTCATTACTGGGTATTGTGATGTCATTACTGGGTATTGTGATGTCATTACTGGGTATTGTGATGTCATTACTGGGTATTGTGATGTCATTACTGGGTATTGTGATGTCATTATGGGGTATTGTGATGTCATTATGGGGTATTGTGATGTCATTATGGGGTATTGTGATGTCATTATGGGGTATTGTGATGTCATTATGGGGTATTGTGATGTCATTACTGGGTATTGTGATGTCATTATGGGGTATTGTGATGTCATTATGGGGTATTGTGATGTCATTATGGGGTATTGTGATGTCATTATGGGGTATTGCGATGTCATTATGGGGTATTGTGTGTAGATTGATGAGGGAGGGGGGGGGGGCAATTGAACCCATTTTAGAATAAGACTAACATAACAAAATGTGGAAAAATACACGAGGGGTCTGAATACTTTCCTAATGCACCGTCTTCTTCTTCTGTATTAAACACAGCACATGCTGTATCGATGGCTCTGTTTCCGCTGTGTTCCACCGAGGCTCACCTGCCAGGTAGAGCGTGAAGGAGATGAAGCGGTGGTATCGGACCAGGAACTGGAGTGAATCCTCTCTCTGCACCAACGCGCCAAAGTACTCCGCCAACGTCTCACCGTAGAAGAAGTAGTTCACACAAATCAGGAAGTACCTGGAAGACAAAACAAACAAAGATGGATACTGTGAATATGTAGTTCTCTCTTTAAATGTGTGTGTGTGTTTTGCATCACATAGGCCCTATTTATTCAGTATCAATCAGTTCAACACAAATCAAAAAGTAACCAAAAGTTCCTGGAAAAAACAGAGGAAGGATATTGTAATCCTTCCATTGGTTTAATGTGTGTTTTTTACCTCACATATTTGTTGGGTATCAAGGTTAGAGTTTGGTTGTGTGAGTGATAAGGTTTGGTTGAGAGGGCTTCATTGCAGTGGCCTTTGTTCAGGGTTGGCTTGACTGGTGTGTGAGTGTGTGCCAAGGTTATTATGGTAAACTGAAACTAAAATTAGAAACTATTTTGTAAACTGAAATAAAATTTGAAAAATATTTTAAAACAAAGTGCACAAAAGTTGCTCTGCTGTACAGAAATGTAAAACTCAAAAGGGAGAGGGCCACTCCATATTCACACTATTACCTGCAGAGTAACACTAGGCAGCATTTTAGACAGAGGCAGAGCAGAGAGAGGGACGTGAGGGAGAGAGAGAGACCGTAGGGAAAGAGAGAGAACATTGGGAAACATACAAAAGAGAGAGGGTAGGGAACCAGAAAGAGAGAGAGAGAGAGAGGGAGGGGACGTGAGGGAGAGAGAGAGACCGTAGGGAAAGAGAGAGAACATTGGGAAACATACAAAAGAGAGAGGGTAGGGAAAAGAAAGAGAGAGAGAGAGAGAGGGTAGGGAACCAGAAAGAGAGAGAGAGGGTAGGGAACCAGAAGAGAGAGAGAGACCGTAGGGAAAGAGGAGAACATTGGGAAACATACAAAAGAGAGAGGGTAGGGAACCAGAAAAAGAGAGAGAGACAGAGGGTAGGGAACCAGAAAGAGAGAGAGAGAGAGAGGGTAGGGAACCAGAAAGAGAGAGAGAGAGAGGGTAGGGAACCAGAAAGAGAGAGAGAGAGAGGGTAGGGAACCAGAAAGAGAGAGAGAGAGAGGGTAGGGAACCAGAAGAGAGAGAGAGAGAGAGGGTAGGGAACCAGAAAGAGAGAGAGAGAGAGGGTAGGGAACCAGAAAGAGAGAGAGAGAGAGGGTAGGGAACCAGAGAGAGAGAGAGAGGGTAGGGAACCAGAAAGAGAGAGAGAGAGAGGGTAGGAAACCAGAAAAGAGAGAGAGAGAGGGTAGGAAACCAGAAAAGAGAGAGAGAGAGGGTAGGGAAACCAGAGAGAGAGAGAGAGGGTAGGAAACCAGAAAGAGAGAGAGAGAGGGTAGGAAACCAGAAAGAGAGAGAGAGAGGGTAGAGAACCAGAAAGAGAGAGAGAGAGGGTAGAAAACCAGAAAAGAGAGAGAGAGGGTAGAGAACCAGAAAAGAGAGAGAGAGGGTAGAGAACCAGAAAGAGAGAGAGAGGGTAGAGAACCAGAAAGAGAGAGAGAGGGTAGAGAACCAGAAAGAGAGAGAGAGGGTGGAGAACCAGAAAGAGAGAGAGGGTAGGGACCGTAGGGAACCAGAAAGAGAGAGAGGGTAGGGACCGTAGGGAACCAGAAAGAGAGAGAGGGTAGGGACCGTAGGGAACCAGAAAGAGAGAGAGGGTAGGGACCGTAGGGAACCAGAAAGAGAGAGAGGGTAGGGACCGTAGGGAACCAGAAAGAGAGAGATGGGTGAAATAGAGGGGGGGAAAAGAGACCTACTAAATGTAACCTTTAGACATTTTAACCTTTAGACATTTTAACCTCCTGTAAAGGCTGTCTGTGGGGAGGGGTTACAGGAGAGATCTTATTGGTCTATTAACTACACTGAACAACAATATAAAGGCAACATGAAAGTGTTGGTCTCATGTTTCATGAGCTGAAATAAAATATCCTAGAAATGTTCCATACGCAACAAAAACAGCTAATTTCTCTCAAATTTTCAGCACAAATTTGTTTCCATCCCTGTTAGTGAGTATTTGTCCTTTGCCAAGATAATCCATCCACCTGACAGTTGTGGCATATCAATAGCTGATTAAACAGCATGATCATTACACAGGTGCACCTTGTGCTGGAGACAATAAAAGGTCACTCTAAAATGTATAGTTTTGTCACACAACACAATGCCACTTGATGTCTCAAGTTTTGAGGGAGCGTGCGATTGGCATGCTGACTGCAGGAATGTCCACCAGAGCTGTTGCCAGAGAACTGAATGTTGGTCACTGGTACGCCGTAGTCGTGTGCTCTTCACGGATGATTCCCGGTTTCAACTGTCCATGGCAGACAGTGTGTAGGCGAGCGGTTTGCTGATGTCAACGGTGTGAACAGAGCGCCCCATGGTGGTGGTGGGGTTATGGTATGAGCTACGGACAACGAACACAATTGCATTTTATCAATGGAAATTTGAATGCACGGAGATACCGTGAGGAGATCCTGAGGCCCATTGTTGTCGTGACATTCATCCGCCGCCATCACCTCATGTTTCAGCATGATAATGCACAGCCCCATGTCGCAAGGATCTGTACACAATTCCTGGAATCTGAAAATGTCCCAGTTCTTCCATGGCCTGCATACTCACCAGGCATGTCACCCAATGAGCATGTTTGGGATGCTCTGGATAAACGTGTACAACAGCGTGTTCCAGTTCCCGCCAATATCCAGCAACTTCGCACAGTCATTGAAGAGGAGTGGAACAACATTCCACAGGCCACAATCAACAGCCTGATCAACTCTATGTGAAGGAGATGTGACTTGCTGAATGAGGCAAATGGTCACACCAGATACTGACTGGTTTTCTGATCCACACCAAATACTGACTGGTTTTCTGATCCACGCCCCTACGTTTTTTTAAAGGTATCTGTGACCAACAGATGCATATCTGTACCCCCAGTCATGTGAAATCCATAGATTAGGGCCTAATGAATTTGTTTCAATTGGACTGATTTCCTTAAATTAACTGTAACTCAGTAAAATCTTTGAAATTGTTGTATGTTGCGTTTATATTTTTCTCCAGTGTAGATACAATGTCCTCACCAGCTGAGTGTCCTGAACCAGGGCAGCTCGTAGGAATGGTAGACTCTGTAGCCGATATCTATGATCTCCTGAAAACACTTGATCTGGATGGTCATCACCTACCAAGGAGAGAAAATCACATGGAGTTACCCCTGGTTACCACCTACCCACCCAGGGGGAGTTACCACCTACCCACCCAGGGGGAGTTACCACCTACCCACCCAGGGGGAGTTACCACCTACCCACCCAGGGGGAGTTACCACCTACCCACCCAGGGGGAGTTACCACCTACCCACCCAGGAGGAGTTACCACCTACCCACCCAGGAGGAGTTACCACCTACCCACCCAGGAGGAGTTACCACCTACCCACCCAGGAGGAGTTACCACTGGTCATCAAAAAAAAATGAAGCCTCGTACCACTAATATGAACATGGTGTTATGAAGCCTCGTACCACTAATATGAACATGGTGTTATGAAGCCTCGTACCACTAATATGAACATGGTGTTATGAAGCCTCGTACCACTAATATGAACATGATGTTGTTATAAAGCCTTGTACCAGTAATATGAACATGGTGTTATGAAGCCTCGTACCACTAATATGAACATGATGGTGTTATGAAGCCTCGTACCACTAATATGAACATGATGGTGTTATGAAGCCTCGTACCACTAATATGAACATGGTGTTATGAAGCCTGAACATGATGTTGTTATAAAGCCTTGTACCAGTAATATGAACATGGTGTTATGAAGCCTCGTACCACTAATATGAACATGATGTTGTTATAATGCCTCGTACCACTAATATGAACATGGTGTTATGAAGCCTCGTACCACTAATATGAACATGGTGTTATGAAGCCTCGTACCACTAATATGAGCATGGTGTTATGAAGCCTCGTACCACTAATATGAGCATGGTGTTATGAAGCCTCGTACCACTAATATGAGCATGATGGGTCCCAGGTAGATGACCATAAAAAATCCTGAAATCATGGCCAGAGACAGAACCCCTCGGATCCACCAGTTCTTCCATCTGGAAAACACAGACAGATACACATCAACACAGACAGATACATCCATACGTTTTCGTCTTTTGAGCTTCTAGTCATGAAATCTATGCAGCCTTTTTATAGCTACTGTTTACAGGCCTTCTGGGACATATACAGCGTTCCTCACTGAGCTCCTATTGGACCTTGTAGTCATGGCAGATAATATTCAAATATTTGGTGACTTCAATATTCACATGGAAAAGTCCACAGACCCACTCCAAAAGACCTTTCGGAGCCATCATCGACTCAGTGGGTTTTGTCCAACATGTCTTCGGACCTATGCATTGCCACAGTCATACTCCGGACCTAGTTTTGTCCTGTGGAATAAATATTGTGAATTTAAATGCTTTTCTTCATAATCCTGGACTATCGGACCACCATTTTATTACATTCGCATCCGCAAAAAAATTTATCTGCTCAGACCCCAACCAAGGATGATCAAAGGTCGAGCTATAAATTCTCGGACACCCAAAGATTCCTAGAAGCCCTTCTAGACTCCCTCCACCTACCCAAGGACGTCGCATTACAAACATCCGTTAACCACCTAACCAAGGATCTACGTTTAACCTTGAGTAATACCCGAGATGCAGTTGCACCCTTAAAAACCCCAAAAACATTTGTCACAAGAAATTAGCTCCTTGCTATACAGAAAATACCCGAGCTCTGAAACACGCTTCTAG
Organism: Oncorhynchus tshawytscha; assembly: GCF_018296145.1. Classification (NCBI taxonomy): domain Eukaryota; kingdom Metazoa; phylum Chordata; class Actinopteri; order Salmoniformes; family Salmonidae; genus Oncorhynchus; species Oncorhynchus tshawytscha. The sequence continues at coordinate 5,934,836 of NC_056440.1, read as the reverse complement.
AAAATTGGAACGGAAATGGCGCTCCACCAAACCTAAAGTCTTCCGACCGGCTTGGAAAGACCATAGCGTGCAATATCGAAGAGCCATCACTTTTAAGCTCGATTAGCCTATTTTTCCAACCTAATTGAGGAGAATAAGAACAATCCAAAATGTACTTTTGATACTGTCGCAAAGCTAACTAAAAAGCAGCATTCCCCAAGAGATGATGGCTTTCACTTCAGCAGTGATAAATTCATGAACTTCCTGATTAGACTACTGCAATGTTCTACTCTCCAGCTACCTGGATAAAGCGCTAAATAAACTTCAGTTAGTGCTAAATACGGCTGCTAGAATCCTGACTACAACCCCCCAAAAATGTTATCATATTACTCCAGTGCTAGCCTCCCTACACTGGCTTCCTGTTAAGGCTAGGGCTGATTTCAAGGTTTTACTGCTAACCTACAAAACATTACGTAGGCTTGCTCCTATCTAGCTTTCTGATTTGGTCCTGCCGTACTTACCTACACGTACGCTACAGTCACAAGACGCAGGCCTCCTTATTGTCCCTAGAAATTCTAAGCAAACAGCTGGAGGCAGGGCTTTCTCCCATAGAGCTCCATTTTTATGGAACGGTCTGCCCAACCATGTGAGAGACGCAGATTCGGTCTCGACCTTTAAGTCTTTTGTTTGTTCGTTTGTCCATTGTTGTGACTTAAATGGAGATCTGGTTGAGCATTAAGAAGGAAAGAAATTCCACAAATTAACTTTTAACAAGTCACACCTGTTAATTGAAATGCATTCCAGGTGACGACCTCATGAAGCTGGTTGAGAGAATGCCAAGAGTGTGCAAAGCTATCATCAAGGCAAAGGGTGTCTAGCAAGGGAGCAGCAAGAGGAACTGCCCCTCCCTACCTTCAGGCTACACTCCAAGCCCTACACTCCAGACCCTACACTCCAAAATCCCTACACTCCAAACCCTACACTCCAACCCCTACACTCCAACCCCTACACTCTCAACCCTACACTCTCAACCCTACACTCTCAACCCTACACTCTCAACCCTACACTCTCAACCCTACACTCTCAACCCTACACTCTCAACCCTACACTCTCAACCCTACACTCTCAACCCTACACTCTCAACCCTACACTCTCAACCCTACACTCTCAACCCTACACTCTCAACCCTACACTCTCAACCCTACACTCTCAACCCTACACTCTCAACCCTACACTCTCAACCCTACACTCTCAACCCTACACTCTCAACCCTACACTCTCAACCCTACACTCCAAACCCTCATCATAGCAAAGGGTGGCTATTTGAAGAATCGCAAATATAAATTATATTTTGATTTGTTGAATTTTTTGGGGGGTTACTACATGATTCCATTTGTGTTATTTTATAGTTTTGATGTCCTCACTATTATTCTACAATGTAGGAAATAGTAAAAAAATATATAAAAAAATAAAAACCTTGAATGAGTAGCTAAAACGTTGTATATGTCCATTGAGTTGTTTCAACTGGTACCAGGAGACCTTTAGACGAGTTGCGAGGCCTGTGGGCATCCAAGAGCAAAACAACCTATGTGGAAAGGTTAGCCTCTCATGAACACCTACATAGAGATGTATCATATTGGTGTGTAGCCCAAACTGTTCAGACGCTCCAGCCAGAAGTTGGTAGATCGGCTTCAGACGAATCCCAAGACGCTTGTGGGAGTCGTAGACCAAGACGGAGAACACCATCGTGTTTGTGAGAGTCTCATCTTTCCATAGAGGGGTCATACTCGTTTGTAGGCCAACAGTTCAGACTCTACAGATGATTTTGTGAGAAGACTGATTTTCTGGATATCACATGGTCTGACAAACACCACTTTAGCTCGGCCACCTTTCTCCAGATGCAGAATATCGACAGAGCGGAGGATTGAGACTCATCCAATGCAGAAACCCCCCCCCCCCCACACTATTTCTTGCTTGGGGATTGTTTTATTATGCTAATTCGATTTCCGGAGGGGGGCGTGGTCATCGACCTTAGGGGGTTGTAAACGCACATTCCCGCCTCAACTTCCTGTTGAGACACTGAAGTGTGTGTGTGTGTGTGTATTTATGTGTGTTACCTGGGGTTGAGGCCCTCCACAGCCTTGTTGAGGAACTGTGGAGTGTTGTCTACTGTGGAGGGAGGAACTTCTGGAGTGCCTGCGTTAGACTCTCGGTCTCCATCTCCCTCTCCTCCAGCCAGACCCAATCTGTCCTCTCCAGCTGCCTCCTAACACACACACACACACACACACACACACACACACACGAGATGGAGAGCGTTAGACTAGAATACTAGTGTGTCAGCACAAAGAAAACCAAACAATGATACTATACTGAACCAATATATAAAGACGTAACATGTAAAAAGATCCCATTTCCATAGGCACAAAAAGTGTATTTATTTCCAATTTTGCGCACATTTTTTTTTTACATCTCTGTTAATGAGCATTTCTCTTTTGCCAAGATATGCCACACCTGTCAGATGGATGGATTATCAAGAAGCATTATCATTACATTACAAATGTCCAGTTTTGTCCCACAACACAATGCCACAGATGTCTCAAGTTGAGGGAGCGTGCAATTGGCACGCTGACTGCAGGTATGTCCACCAGAGCTGTTGCCAGAGAATTTAATGTTAATTTCTCTACCATAAGCAGCCTCCAACGTTGTTTTAGAGAATTTGGCAGTACGTTCAACTGGCCTCACAACCACATGTAACCACGCCAGCCCAGGGCCTCCACATCTGGCTTCTTCACCTGCTGGATCGTCTGAGACCAGTCGCTCAGACAGCTGATGAAACGGATAAGTAATTTTGTCTGTAATAAAGCCCTCATTCTGATTGGCTGGGCCTGGCTCCCCAGTGTTTTTTAAATTTGTTTTTTTACCTTTATTTAACCAGGCAAGTCAGTTAAGAACAAATTCTTATTTTCAATGACGGCCTAGGAACAGTGGGTTAACTGCCTGTTCAGGGGCAGAACGACAGATTTGTACCTTGTCAGCTTGGGGGTTTGAACTTGCAACCTTCCGGTCACTAGTCCAACGCTCTAACCACTAGGCTACCCTGCCCTGGCTCTGAACAAACTTTATTTGACTCTTTGCAAACTGGAATCCATATATCCGGAGGCTGCATTCATTGTAGCTGGGGATTTAACAAGGCTAATCTGAAAACAAGACTCCCTAAATTGTATCAGCATATCGATTGCGCAACCAGGGCTGGAAAAACCTTGGATCATTGCTATTCTAACTTCCGCGACGCATATAAGGCCCTGCCCCGCTCTCCTTTCGGAAAAGCTGACCACGACTCCATTTTGTTGATCCCTGCCTACAGACAGAAACTAAAACAAGAAGCTCCCGCGCTGAGGTCTGTTCAACTCTGGTCCGACCAATCTGATTCCACACTCCAAGACTGCTTCCATCACGTGGACTGGGATATGTTTCGTATTGCGTCAGACAACAACATTGACGAATACGCTGATTCGGTGAGCGAGTTCATTAGAATGTGCGTTGAAGATGTCGTTCCCATAGCAACAATTAAAACATTCCCAAACCAGAAACCAAACCAGAAACCGCTCAGACACAAGAGGTATGTGGCAGGGTCTACAGTCAATCACGGATTACAAAAAGAAAACCAGCCCCGTCACAGACCAGGATGTCTTGCTCCCAGGCAGACTAAATAACTTTTTTGCCTGCTTTGAGGAAAATACAGTGCCACTGACACGGCCTGCAACTAAAACATGCGGACTCTCCTTCACTGCAGCCGATGTGAGGAAAACATTTAAACGTGTCAACCCTCGCAAGGCTGCAGGCCCAGACGGCACCCCCAGCCGCGCCCTCAGAGCATGCGCAGACCAGCTGGCTGGTGCGTTTACGGACATATTCAATCAATCCCTATCCCAGTCTGTTGTTCCCACATGCTTCAAGAGGGCCACCATTGTTCCTGTTCCCAAGAAAGCTAAGGTAACGGAGCTAAACGACTACCGCCCCGTAGTACTCACTTCCGTCATCATGAAGTGCTTTGAGAGACTAGTCAAGGACCATATCACCTCCACCCTACCTGACACCCTAGACCCACTCCAATTTGCTTACCGCCCAAATAGGTCCACAGACGATGCAATCTCAACCACACTGCACACTGCCCTAACCCATCTGGACAAGAGGAATACCTATGTGAGAATGCGGTTCATCGACTACAGCTTGGCATTTAACACCATAGTGCCCTCCAAGCTCGTCATCAAGCTCGAGACCCTGGTTCTCGACCCTGCCCTGTGCAACTGGGTACAGTACTTCCTGACGGGCCGCCCCCAGGTGGTGAGGGTAGGCAACAACATCTCCACCCCGCTGATCCTCAACACTGGGGCCCCACAAGGGTGCGTTCTGAGCCCTCTCCTGTACTCCCTGTTCACCCACGACTGCGTGGCCATGCACGCCTCCAACTCAATCATCAAGTTTACGGACGACACAACAGTGGTAGGCTTGATTACCAACAACGACGAGACGGCCTACAGGGAGGAGGTGAGGGCCCTCGGAGTGTGGTGTCAGGAAAATAACCTCACACTCAACGTCAACAAAACTAAGGAGATGATTGTGGACTTCAGGTAACAGCAGAGGGAACACCCCCCTTTATCCACATCGATCGAACAGTAGTGGAGAGGGTAGTAAGTTTTAAGTTCCTCGGCGTACAAACTGAATTGGTCCACCCACACAGACAGCATTGTGAAGAAGGTGCAGCAGCGCCTCTTCAACCTCAGGAGGCTGAAGAAATTCGGCTTGTCACCAAAAGCAGTCACAAACTTCTACAGATGCACAATCGAGAGCATCCTGGCGGGCTGTATCACCGCCTGGTATGGCAACTGCACCGCCCTCAACCGTAAGGCTCTCCAGAGGGTAGTGAGGTCTGCACAACGCATCACCGGGGGCAAACTACCTGCCCTCCAGGACACCTACACCACCCGATGTCACAGGAAGGCCATACAGATCATCAAGGACAACAACCACCCGAGCCACTGCCTGTTCACCCCGCTATCATCCAGAAGGCGAGGTCAGTACAGGTGCATCAAAGCTGGGACAGAGAGACTGAAAAACAGCTTCTATCTCAAGGCCATCAGACTGTTAAACAGCCACCACTAAACATTGAGTGGCTGCTGCCAACACACTGACTCAACTCCAGCCACTTTAATAATGAGAATTGATGGGAAATGTAAAATATATCACTAGCCACTTTAAACAATGCTACCTAATATAATGTTTACATACCCTACATTATTCATCTCATATGTATACGTATATACTGTACTCTATATCATCTACTGCATCTTTATGTAATACATGTATCACTAGCCACTTTAACTATGCCACTATGTTTACATACTCATCTCATATGTATATACTGTACTCGATACCATCTACTGTATCTTGCCTCTGCTGCTCTGTACCATCACTCATTCATATATCTTTATGTACATATTCTTTATCCCTTTACACTTGTATGTATAAGGTAGTAGTTTTGGAATTATTAGTTTTGGAACTCGCATTAACATCTGCTAACCATGTGTATGTGACAAATAAAATTTGATTTGATTTGATATGTGGGACGGTAGCATCCCACCTCAACAGCAGCCAGTGAAATTGCATGGCGCCAAATTCAAAAACAGAAATCCCAAAATTAAAATTCCTCAAACATACAAGTATTTTACACCATTTTAAAGATAAACTTGTTGTAAATCCAGCCACAGTGTCCGATTTCAAAAAGGCTTTACTGCGAAAACAGACCAAACGATTATGTTAGGTCACCGCCTCATCACAGAAAAACACAGCCATTTTTCCAACCAAAGAGAGGAGTCACAAAAAGCAGAAAGAGATCAAATTAAATCACTAACCTTTGATGATCTTCATCAGATGACACTCATAGGACTTCATGTTACACAATACATGTATGTTTTGTTCGATAAAGTTCATATTTATATGCAAAAATCTCAGTTTACATTGGTGCGTTATTTTCAGTAGTTCCAAAACATCCGGTGATTTTGCAGAGAGCCACATCAATTTACAGAATTACTCATAATAAACATAATAAACATTGCTAGAAGATACAAGTGTTATGCATGGGATTTTAGATCCACTACTCCTTAATGGAACCGCTGTGTCAGATTTAAAAAAAACTTTCCGGAAAAAGCCAACCATGCAATAATCTGAGAACGGAGCTCAGACACAAAAACAAGCCATAGAGATATCCGCCATGTTGTGGTGTCAACAGAAGTCAGAAATAGCATTATAAATATTCACTTACCTTTGATGATCTTCATCAGAATGCACTCCCAGGAATCCCAGTTCCACAATAAATATTTATTTTGTTTGATAATGTCCATCATTTATGTCCAAATACCTCATTTTTGTTCGCGTTTAGTACACAATCCAAACTCACGGAGGCGCGGGCAAGTCCAGGCGAAAGTTCAGACGAAAAGTCATATTACAGTTCGTAGAAACATGTCAAACAAAGTATAGAATCAATCTTTAGGATGTTTTTATCATAAATCTTCAATAATGTTTCAACCGGAGAATTCCTTTGTCTGTAGAAATGCAATGGAACGCAGGTCGCTCTCACTTGAGAGAGCCCTGACTCATTCAGCTCTCATTCCCCCCTCCTTCACAGTAGAAGCGTCAAACAAGGTTCTAAAGACTGTTGACATCTAGTGGAAGCCGTAGGAAGTGCAATATGACCCCATAGACACTGTATATTCAATAGGCAATATCTTGAAAAACTACTAACCTCAGATTTCTCACTTCCTGGTTGGATTTTTTTCATCAGGTTTTTGCCTGCCATATGAGTTCTGTTATACTCACAGACATCATTCAAACAGTTGTAGAAACTTCAGAGTGTTTTCTATCAAAATCTACTAATTATATGCATATTCAGCTTTTATGGCTGAGTAGCAGACAGTTTACTCTGGGCACCTTTTTATCCAAGCTTCTCAATACTGCCCCCCAGTCCCAAAGAAGTTAACTTCCTGTTGAACGCGGAACGAGGGAGAGCTCGGTTTGTTGTTTTGGAAAGTTTGTTGTTTTGAAAGTGTATTGGAAAGTTCTTAGCAGCTAGCTAACTTCTTACTTTGGATCCCGCAAACAGTATGCATCAGTTGCTGGGACTGCTATTCTCTGTCCAATGATCCTGCCGACCAAGGCCGGAGGAGCTATTTGGTGTAGCAGCTAGTCTAACTGCTAGCTAGCTGCCTATCAAGCTAGCGGGGTTTGAGGGCTTGAACGTAGCCCGCGACACTGTTAGCCATTGTGGCTGGGACCGCAGATTGTCCCGGGTTTGTGGCTGTCTAGATCCCTGGTGTTAATGCATTCAACAAAGCATGTGTCCATGTATGCTGATGATTCAACCAGCTACGCATCAGCAACCACAGCTGATGAAGTCACTGAAACCCTTAAAGTGTTGCAGTCTATTTTGGAATGGGTTGACAGTAATAAACCGTTCCAGAACATCTCTAAAACTAAGAGCATTGTATTTAGTACAAATCATTCCTTAAGTTCTAGACCTCAGCTGCATCTGGTAATGAATGGTGTGGCTGTTGAACAAGTTGAGACTAAATTCCTTGGTGTTACCTTAGATTGTAAACTGTCATGGTCAAAACATATAGATTCAATGGTTGTAAAGATGGGGAGAGGTCTGTCCTTAATAAAGAGATTTTGACACCACACTCCCCGAAAGCAAATCCTGTAGGCTCTAGTTCTGTCTTATCTTTGATTATTGTCCAGTTGTGTGGTCCAGTGCTGCAAGGAAAGACCGAGTTAAGCTGCAGCTGGCCCAGAACAGAGCAGAACGTCTTGCTCTTCATTGTAACCAGAGGGCTGATATAAATACTATGCATGCCAGTCTCTCTTGGCTAAGAGTTGAGAGTGATTGCATCACTTCTTTTGACAAGAAACGTGTAGAAAATCCCAAATAGTTTGCATAGTCAACTTACACACAGCTCTGACACAAACACACACTTATCCCACCAGACATGCCACCAGGGGTCTTTTCACAGTCCCCAAATGCAGAACAAATTCAAGAAAGTGTACAGTATTATATGAAGCCTTAGTGTATGGAACTCCCTTCCATCTCATATTGCTCAAATGAACAACAAACCCGGTTTCAAAAAACAGATAAAGCAACACCTCGCGGCACAACGCCTCGCGGCACAACGCCTCTCCCCAATCTGAACTACATAGTTTCTGTGTATGTATTGATATGTGGCTACGTGCATCTTTTACATGTTTTAATCAATGTAGTTATGGCCTTGAGCTGTTCATGTCTATTAATGTTCTGTATTATATATCATGTTTCCTGTTTTGTGTTGGATCCCAGGAAGAGTAGCTGCTGTTTTTGCAACAGCTAATGGGGATCCTAATAAAATACCAAAGAGCTCTAGAAAGAGGCCTGAGATCCCGAGCTGGAATTCCCCTCCCACAGTTGATTTCTTCAAACCAAGCTGCTTACCTATTGCAGATTCAGTCTTCCCAGCCCGGTGCAGGTCTACAATTTTGTTTCTGGTGTCCTTTGACAGCTCTTTGGTCTTGGCCATAGTGGAGTTTGGAGTGTGACTGTTTGAGGTTGTGGACAGGTGTATTTTATACTGATAACAAGTTCAAACAGGTGCCATTAATACAGGTAACGAGTGGAGGACAGAGGAGCCTCTTAAAGAAGAAGTTACAGGTCTGTGAGAGCCAGAAATCTTGCTTGTTTGTAGGTGACCAAATACTTATTTCCCACCATAATTTGCAAATAAATTAATAAAAAATCCTACAATGTGATTTTCTGGATTTTTTCCCCCTCATTTTGTCTGTCATAGTTGAAGTGTACCTATGATGAAAATTACAGGCTTCTCTCATCCTTTTAAGTGGGAGAACTTGCACAATTGGTGGCTGACTAAATACTTTTTTGCCCCACTGTGCATGAAGACAGGGTAAAGTGACTAGGCATCAGGATAGATAATAATGAGGTATTTGAAGGATATTCTGTGAACTTTCAATAAAATTCCCTGGTTTTCCAGAAATTCTGGTTGGAGGATTCTGGATTTTATAAATAAAATGTTTTGTGGTTGCATTTAACTGACGAAAATGCTGTTATAAGAGGCTATCAAAGGCCACCGAATGAGATAAGTGTTACTAGTAATTACCAGTTGGGGGGAGGGCCATTCAAGTGTATTTTTCCCCAGTCGTATGTGGGAAATTCCCACTTGGTTACGAATGCACCATATCTCCTTCAGTGTCAGATGCTCACTTGTGACTCTCATAAAGGGGGGTGGGGCGTTTCTCCAGGGTAACGTGATGGGCTGTCCCTTAAGTACGAGCAACACAGGGTTCATTGATCAATTCATTGAAAACTTGGTCTTTGGCTTGCTTAAATAGAGCTGGTACTACCCGACAGCTTGAATGGATGCAAGAGAAAAGCTTGTAACGTGGCTCAAGCACTTTCACGAGGTGCTCAAACCTCCTATTTTCAACCACCGAGAATGGTTTACAGTCGCGGATATGCGCCCTAAGACTGTACAGAATGTATTTTAAAACGGAAGAGCCCGGAAAAAAAATGTTCAGCTCAAATTTACTCAAGAGGCATAGCCTATAGTGTTTTTACGTAGTAAATATAAATATATTTTTATGTATTCAAATCGGGTTCACAGTGCGGACCGAACCGAGGTCCCTGTAACGAACGGTTTGGTACGAATACGTGTACCGTTACACCCATAGTTAACCTGCGAGATAACAGTCATCCGGAACAACAGGGCCTTTCTTGCAAGACTCAGGGTCGAATTCCTCGAAGCAAGGATAAAAGGCCTTTAGCTCGTTAGGGAGTTCTACATCACTGGGCACCTCATGACTCAGAGCTGTAGTACAGTAGGGTAGAGTTCAGAGCTGTGGGGGGGTGAGAGAGAGACAGAAACAGGAAAATAAAATTGTCTCTCAAAACAACGATAGCTAAAATCCTCCACTCCAAGAAAAATATGTCACACGAGTCTGTAGAATAAACACCTTTGACAACGACCTGAGAGAGAGAAAGAGACACACACACACCGCAAGAAGGGCCTTCTACACCATCAAAAGGAACATAAAATTAGACATCCCCAATTAGGATCTGGCAAAAAATACTTTAATCAGTTATAGAACTCATTGCCCTGTACGGTTGTGGTCCAACTAAGACTCGCCAAAACATCTGTGTACAACGTTTAAAAAAAACAGTTAATGCACGTAGAGAAGAATTTGAAAAATATCTGCTCATGATCAAAATCCAGAAAGGAGTCGTTAAATTCTACAACCACCTAAAAGGAAGTGATTGCCAAACCTTCCATAACAAAGCCATCACCTAGAGAAGGGTCCTCTCTCAGCCAGTTGATTCTGGAGCTCTGATCAAACACATACACACACATTATCTATATTACCTCCATTATCCCTGCACATTGACTAGGTACCGGTACCCACTGTATAAACCTCATTATTGTTATTTTGTGATATTTTAAAATTCATTTTTTTTAAACTTGGGTTTATAAAATTATTTTAGCAAATATTTTCTGTTGGTTAAGGGCTTGTAAGTAAGCATTTCACGGTAAGGTTGTATTCAGCGCATGTGACAAATTAAATTTGATTTGAAACAGACTCCACAGAGCCCAAGTACAGTATTACCATTAGACACAACCAAATCACGAGAAAACTAAAATATTATTACATGACACACTGGATAGAACTACGCAAATTTAAATGTTTTTGGCCATAAACAAAAAAAGTACACATTGGCAGAATACCTGACCAGGGCAGACAAGATTTGCTTAGAATTCAGTGTCATTATTTTATATTATTTTATAAACATGAAGTCAACTAAAAACAAGAAGGAGTGGATCCAGCAGGGACGCCATCACCAACACTGGACAACTGAAGAGTGGAAAAACATCGCCTGGTCCGACAAATCCCAGTTCCTGTTGCATCGTGCTGCTGGCAGGAACAAGGTTTTGCGTGAGCAGCACAAGTCCATGGCCCCATCCTGCCTGGTGTCAACGGTACAGGCTGGTGGCGTTGGTATAAAGGTGTGGGGAATGTTTTTCTGGCACACGTTAAGTCCCTTGAGATACCAACTGAGCAACGATTGAACGCCGCAGCGTATCTGAACATTGTTGCTGACCAGGTGCCTCCCTTCATGGCAAAGGGGTGGCCAACCCGGTACTAGATTGGTGTACCCAGTGGAGGAAAAAGTACCCAACTGTCCTACTTGAGTAAAAGTAAAAGTAAAGTAAAAGAGTAAAAGTAAAGATACTTGAGTCATTTTCTATGAAGGTAAAAGTGAGTCTCTCAGTAAAATACTCAGTAAAAAAAATATATATATATTATTATTATTATTTTTATTTTTTTAAATCAGTAAAATGTTTTTAAAATATACTTAAGTATATTATTGCAATTCCATTTAATACTTAAGTATCAAAAAGTTTTTCCCACATGTTAGCCGTTTGCTGAAACGTCATCTCAGGTACTAATGAATTAATTTCCCCAAACCCCACAGACATCTTATCAAATTAAAACACAATCAATCATAATAATGTAATCCCGCCTCAAAATTAAACTCTGCATACAAATTAAACACACACACACACACACACACACACACACACACACACACATCAAATAAATCTAATTTTGTGACAACCGAGATCACACTAATGTGACATATTCAAAACACTACTATCAGAAGCTATTTCAGAGACCATTATGTTGTTTCACTGTATACTTGTTTGTGTACTCAGAGGGTAACACAAACGCAACAACAACAACAACAACAACAAAATGTTTTATATTTCAACATGGTCTGATTGCAAAGTGAACATTTACGCAATTAGTGTTTGCACTTGTGATGCGAGAAATTGAGCTTAGCTTGTCGAACAGTGTCGCATTTCATTTGTACACAAGACATTTTAGTTGTGAAGGTGGTTTGTCCAAATGTTTGTTATTAGAATTGCAATCGGAGTGTGAAGAAACACATGTGCCAGATGTATTTCAGATTTGGTGTCTGGTTCTTCTAAATGAGTTACAGTTTTGGGTCATTGTGCCTTTATGGTCCAGTTTTAGTGAGTAAACAATTGGGACAAACTGTATTAAGTCTCTCTCTCTGTGTGTGTGTGTGTGTAATCTGAGGGAAATATGTGTCTCTAATATGGTCATTTGGCAGGAGGTTAGGAAGTGCAGCTCATTTTCTAACCTCATTTTGTGGGCAGTGTGCACATAGCCTGTCTTCTCTTGAGTGACAGGTCTGCCTACGGTGGCCTCCTTTTAGTTTCTCATGATTTGGTTGGATTCTCTCCATGGCTTCCCTCAACTAAAACCACCCTAAATAAGGAGAGAGACGATAGATTGCACTCTAAAATTAGCAAAAGGTCAGAGGCTGAGTCACCAGTCCTAATGAGCAGGGTAAATTGGGAGCGACTTGGGTTGAGGAGGGGACTGCGTGTGTGTGGTGTGTGGTGTGTGGTGTGGGTTGAGGAGGGGACTGTGTGTGTGGTGTGTGTGCATCAGTGTTCGTGTATGTTGGGTTGAGAGGGGGGGGTTAGCTGTGACATTGTGCTGTGTCACTGCCGTGTTCAGTATGTTTGTTCAGTGTGTGTGTGTGTGTGTGTGTGTGTATCTTGTCTCAGACAGACAAGGAGTCCGTGGTTTCCTTCATGAAAGAGGAGAATCCTACTCAACCTTTAATGAAGGAAGAAGACACTTTGTACGTCCGTAATTGCACCCTGTGCCCTATATAGTGTACTACTCTAGTCAAACGTAGTGCACTATATAGGGCACAGGGTGCAATTACGGACGTAATAGTGTCATTTAGGGCGTAGCGCTGAGGAGACACAACCAGGGAAAACCTGCAGACTGGGACACCTAGCACAAAGAGCTGTATATTAGGAGAGATGCTATTGGTTCAGTCTGAAACTTCCTTTTAGATAATAATGAGTAAGACGGCACGGATGGGGGGGACATGATCCCAAAACGACAGGGACAGGATGGGGACAGGACACGGGGACAGGACACGGGCCCGATCCCAAAACGACACGGGCGGGGGGGACCCGATCCCAAAACGACACGGACCTGATCCCAAAACGACAGGGACGAGACGGGGGGGACGGGACCCGATCCCAAAACGACACGGACCCGATCCCAAAACGACAGGGACGGGAGACCCGATCCCAAAACGACAGGGGGACAGGGACGGGGGACCCGATCCCAAAACGATAGGGACGGGACGGGGGGGGGACCCGATCCCAAAACAGGGACGGGGACCCGATCCCAAAACGACAGGGACGGGAGACCCGATCCCAAAACGACAGGGACGGGGGACGGGGACCCGATCCCAAAACGACAGGGACGGGGGACCCGATCCCAAAACGACAGGGACGGGGACGGGGACCCGATCCCAAAACGACAGGGACGGGGACAGGACACGGGGACAGGACACGGACCCGATCCCAAAACGACACGGGCAGGGGGACCCGATCCCAAAACGACACGGACGGGGGGGACCCGATCCCAAAACGACACGGACGGGGGGGGACCCAATCCCAAAACGACACGGACGGGGGGACCCGATCCCAAAACGACACGGACGGGGGGGACCCGATCCCAAAACGACACGGACGGGGGGGGACAGGACACGGGGACAGGACACGGACCCGATCCCAAAACGACACGGGCAGGGGGACCCGATCCCAAAACGACACGGACCAGATCCCAAAACGACAGGGACGGGACGGAGGGGAGGGGACCCGATCCCAAAACGACAGGGACCCGATCCCAAAACGACAGGGACGGGACGGGGGACCCGATCCCAAAACGACAGGGACGGGACGGGGGACCCGATCCCAAAACGACAGGGACGGGACGGGGGACCCGATCCCAAAACGACAGGGACGGGAGACCCGATCCCAAAACGACAGGGACGGGGGACCCGATCCCAAAACGACACGGGCAGGGGGACCCGATCCCAAAACGACACGGACGGGGGGGGGACCCGATCCCAAAACGACACGGACGGGGGGGGGACCCGATCCCAAAACGACACGGACGGGGACAGGACACGGACCCGATCCCAAAACGACACGGGCAGGGGGACCCGATCCCAAAACGACACGGACGGGGGGGGACCCGATCCCAAAACGACACGGACGACAGGGGGGGACCCGATCCCAAAACGACAGGGACCCGATCCCAAAACGACAGGGACGGGGGACGGGGACAGGGGACCCGATCCCAAAACGACAGGGACGGGGGACCCGATCCCAAAACGACAGGGACGGGGGGGACCCGATCCCAAAACGACAGGGACGGGGGACCCGATCCCAAAACGACAGGGACGGGGGACCCGATCCCAAAACGACAGGGACGGGGGGACAGGACACGGGGACAGGACACGGACCCGATCCCAAAACGACACGGACGGGGGGGGACCCGATCCCAAAACGACACGGACGGGGGGACCCGATCCCAAAACGACACGGACGGGGGGGGGACCCGATCCCAAAACGACACGGACGGGGGGGGGACCCGATCCCAAAACGACACGGACGGACGGGGGGACCCGATCCCAAAACGACACGGACGGGGGGGGACCCGATCCCAAAACGACACGGACGGGGGGACCCGATCCCAAAACGACAGGGGGGGGGACCCGATCCCAAAACGACACGGACGACAGGGGGGGACCCGATCCCAAAACGACACGGACGGGGGGGGACCCGATCCCAAAACGACACGGACGGGGGGACCCGATCCCAAAACGACACGGACGGGGGACCCGATCCCAAAACGACACGGACACGGGGGGACCCGATCCCAAAACGACACGGAAGGGGGGACCCGATCCCAAAACGACACGGACGGGGGGACCCGATCCCAAAACGACACGGACAGGGGGACCCGATCCCAAAACGACACGGACAGGGGGACCCGATCCCAAAACGACACGGACAGGGGGAACCCGATCCCAAAACGACACGGACAGGGGGACCCGATCCCAAAACGACACGGACAGGGGGACCCGATCCCAAAACGACACGGACAGGGGGACCCGATCCCAAAACGACACGGACAGGGGGACCCGATCCCAAAACGACACGGACAGGGGGACCCGATCCCAAAACGACACGGACAGGGGGACCCGATCCCAAAACGACACGGACAGGGGGACCCGATCCCAAAACGACACGGACAGGGGGACCTGATCCCAAAACGACACGGACAGGGGGACCTGATCCCAAAACGACACGGCCGGGGGGGGGGCCCGATCCCAAAACGACACGGACGGGGGGGACCCGATCCCAAAACGACACAGACGGCGGGGGGAGGACCTGATCCTACATTAACAGAATGATGCTCAGACATTTAAAATGTCAAACAAAAACCAAATGTTTGCAAAGTTAAACCACAGAACTATGCACAAGGACTACTTTTAACAATTTCCACTGAAAATGTTACTAAAAAACGATTTACCTGACCAGTGCAGATGCAAAGTTTGGTAACAGAATAAAGGTTTGTGTTTGGCGTTCAATGCTTTTACATTTTAAAGTGAAAAATGAGTCTCAGAATAATTCTGTTACTGAGGAATTGCCCAAATAAAGGCATAGTGTTAAAAAATGTTTTATTGTAATTTAACATTTTGTAATCCAGGTGAGTCAAGTAAGAACAAATTCTTATTCACAATGACGGCCTGGCAAAAGGCTGTGAGATACCTCTGCAAAATATGGTTGGTTACAGTTGACTCAAATACTAGATTGTTGTTAAACTATGATTTAACGATGTTACTACAGTAGGATGTGAAATACTCTGATTGTTGCAACTCAAATAGGTCTACTAGTGTAGATTCTCAAATCGTTAGGATAAATTTCCCTCTAGAAAATAGCCTATTTAAAAACAAAACTTGAAGGTACAATTACAGTATACAGGCTATAGCATAGCCCTAAGATATAGGTCAGTGTTTCCCCTATATTCATTGCCACCACTCCACCAAAAAATATTTAAAATAATTTGATGAATCCTTAGAATCGGACCTTATTGCCATTATCTCAATATAAAATGTCAAATCAGGGAGGTAATGGCTAATTTCTGTCTGAAATAAGTAGTCTATGTTCAGGAAAACAGAGATGATCAAACAATCTTATATTTGTATTTATTATGGATCTCCATTAGCTGCTGCCAAAGCAGAAGCTATTCTTCCCGGAGTCCAGCAAAATGAAGGCAGTTTATACCATTTTAAAACATTACAATACATTCACAACACACTGTGTGCCCTCAGGCCCCTACTGCACCACATATCTACAGTACTAAATCCATGTGTATGTATAGTATGTACGTTATCGTGTGTGTGTGTGTGTGCCAATGTTTGTTGCTTCACAGTAACCCACTGTTCCATAAGGTGTTTTTTAAATCTGATTCTACTGTTTGCGTCAGTTACTTGATGTGGAATAGAGTTCCATGTAGTCATGGCTCTATGTAGTACTGTGGAATAGAGTTCCATGTAGTCATGGCTCTATGTACTACTGTGGAATAGAGTTCCATGTAGTCATGGCTCTATGTAGTACTGTGGAATAGAGTTCCATGTAGTCATGGCTCTATGTAGTACTGTGGAATAGAGTTCCATGTAGTCATGGCTCTATGTACTACTGTGGAATAGAGTTCCATGTAGTCATGGCTCTATGTAGTACTGTGGAATAGAGTTCCATGTTGTCATGTCTCTATGTAGTACTGTGGAATAGAGTTCCATGTAGTCATGGCTCTATGTAGTACTGTGGAATAGAGTTCCATGTAGTCATGGCTCTATGTAGTACTGTGGAATAGAGTTCCATGTAGTCATGGCTCTATGTAGTACTGTGGAATAGAGTTCCATGTTGTCATGTCTCTATGTAGTACTGTGGAATAGAGTTCCATGTAGTCATGGCTCTATGTAGTACTGTGGAATAGAGTTCCATGTAGTCATGGCTCTATGTAGTACTGTGGAATAGAGTTCCATGTAGTCATGGCTCTATGTAGTACTGTGGAATAGAGTTCCATGTAGTCATGGCTCTATGTAGTACTGTGGAATAGAGTTCCATGTAGTCATGGCTCTATGTAGTACTGTGGAATAGAGTTCCATGTTGTCATGTCTCTATGTAGTACTGTGGAATAGAGTTCCATGTAGTCATGGCTCTATGTAGTACTGTGCGCCTCCCATTGTCTGTTCTGGACTCGGGGACTGTGAAGAGACCTCTGGTGGCATGTCTTGTGGGGTATGCATATGGGGTGTCCCGAGCTGTGTGCCAGTAGTTTAGACAGACAGCTCAGTGCATTCAACATGTCAATACCTCTCATAAATATAAGTAGTGATGAAGTCAATCTCTCCTCCACTTTCAGTCAGGAGAGATTGACATGCATATTATTCATATTAGCTCTCTGTGTACATCCAAGGGCCAGCCGTGCTGCCCTGTTCTGAGCCAATTGCAATTTTCCTAAGTCCTGTTTTGTGGCACCTGACCACACGACTGAACAGTAGTCCAGGTGTTACAATACTAGGGCCTGTAGGACCTGCCTTGTTGATAGTGTTGTTAAGAAGGTAGAAACTAGGGCCTGTAGGACCTGCCTTGTTGATAGTGTTGTTAAGAAGGTAGAAACTAGGGCCTGTAGGACCTGCCTTGTTGATAGTGTTGTTAAGAAGGTAGAAACTAGGGCCTGTAGGACCTGCCTTGTTGATAGTGTTGTTAAGAAGGTAGAAACTAGGGCCTGTAGGACCTGCCTTGTTGATAGTGCTGTTAAGGCAGAGCATCACTTTATTATGGACAGACTTCTCCCCATCTTAGCTACTACTGCATCAATATGTTTTGACAATAACAATTTACAATCTAGTGTTACTCCAAGTAGTTTAGTCATCTCAACTTGCTCAATTTCCACATTATTTATTACAGGATTTAGTGAGTGTTTTGTTCCAAATACGATGCTTTTAGTTTTAGAAATATTTAGGGCGAACGTATTCCTTGCCACCCATTCTGAAACTAACTGCAACTCTTTGTTAAGTGTATAGTGTTGAGTCATCCGCATACATAGACACTCTGGCTTTTCTCAAAGTCAAACTGGCATGTCGATAGTAAAGATTGAAAAAAAGCAAGGGGCCTAAAGAGCTGCCCTGGGGAATTCCTGATTCTAACTGGATTATATTTGAGAGGCTTCCATTAAAGAACACCCTCTGTGTTCTGTTAGACAAGTAACTCTTTATCCACATTATAGCAGGGGGTGTAAAGACATGACGTTTTTCGAGCAGCAGACTATAATTGACAATGTCAAAAGCTGCACTGAAGTCTAACATTGTTAGTGGAGAATCAATTGATTTCCCTCAGTTATTCTACGCAGATTAATCACTCTCCCTTCTAAAAACGGGCCGTGCACAGCTTTGTAGGTGGAAACGGAATACACATGTTCCTGAGAGAGTCGGATCTTTCAGGGTCATAATTGGTAATAGCTCCAACCAGTCAAAATCTAGAGCCAAATCCATCGCTAGAAAAACTAATTTTACCACTACGTTTGTCCCAGACTCTAAAAAGGTTACTCGTGTAACCACGGTTCTATGAAGTAAATGGCACATTCAATTGACTGAGGAAAACATTCTTTCAGATTGTCGCGAGCCACCAATGACTGCATTATGCAGTGCACTACAACCAGGGCCCATAGGACTCTGGTCAAAGGTAGTGTACTATATAGGGAATAGGGTGCCATTGGGGAAATATCCAGAGAGAAAAGGTCAAGCCTATTGACTGCCAGGTAGGCAGAAAAACATTCAGCAGAACAGAAACCAAAACCACAGTCCTGTAGATTATTAGGTTCTGGAATGAAAGAAGAGGAAAACATTTACAAAAATGGCATCAATGAATATGAAATAGTCTGGAAGCCTAATCACATTCAGCTACTGATTTAGACTTTAGTTTCATGCTGTCAGTTTTAACACGGTGTTAGCTGCACTCCGGGGTGAAGGTCTTCCCATAGGCACAGATCTAGGATCTGCTTCCCTTCAGTCAATCCTAGTGGTGAGGAATAAATAAAATAAAAAAAGGGACCTAGGATCAGCGTGTAGGGGCAACTACCATCTTAGACCTACTGGCTTGACAGCATGTCTGCATGCATCAATGTCTGCATGCATCAATGTCTGCATGCAGACACAATGTCTGCTTTCAGACACAATGTCTAAATGCATCAATGTCTGCATGCATCAATGTCTGCATGCATCAATGTCTGCATGCATCAATGTCTGCATGCATCAATGTCTGCATGCATCAATGTCTGCATGCATCAATGTCTGCATGCATCAATGTCTGCATGCATCAATGTCTGAATGCATCAATGTCTGAATGCATTAATGTCTGAATGCATTAATGTCTGAATGCATTAATGTCTGAATGCATTAATGTCTGAATGCATTAATGTCTGAATGCATTAATGTCTGAATGCATTAATGTCTGAATGCAGGGCCTGAGCAATGCAGAGTCTCCATAGACATGTCTTAAACAACACAGTGGAGGGGAGGGAGAACTGTAACCAGCAGGCCACGGCATATGGTTTACATTGTTTTAATGCTCATCAAACCGTTCAGTGACCACTCATGCCCTGTGGTTGGGGTTAGGGTTGCCATGGTAGCCAAAATAATGTCCGGACCAGCATTTTTATACATGACCCCCTAAGCATGATGGGATTTTAATTGCAATTAACTCAGGAACTACACCTGTGTGGAAGCACCTGCTTTCAATATACAGTACTTTGTATCCCACATTTACTCAAGTGTTTCCATTATTTTGGCAGTTATATGTATGTATGCATGTACAGTACCAGTCAGGTTTGGACACACCTACTCATTCAAGGATATTTCTTTATTTTTTACTATTTTCTACATTGAAGAATAATAGTGAAGACATCAAAACTATGAAATAACACATGGAATCACATAGTAAACATATATATTTTTAAAGTGTTACACAAATCAAAATGTATTTTATATTTGAGATTCTTCAAAGTAGCCACCCTTTGCCTTGATGACAGCTTTGCACACTATTGGTGTTCTTTCAACCAGATTCATAAATGTGTGGAATTTCTTTCTTAATGCATTTGAGCCAATAAGTTGTGTTGTAACAAGGTAGGGGTGGTATAGAGTCGATAGCCCTATTTGGTAAAAGGCCAAGTCCATATTATGGCAAGAACAGCTCAAATAAGCAAAGAGAAACGACAGTCCATCATTACTTTAAGACATGAAGGTCAGTCAATACGGAACATTTGAAGAACTTTGAAAGTTTCTTCAAGCACTGATGATGAAACTGGCTCAGAGGACCGCCAAAAGTAAGGAAGACAGAGTTACCTCTGCTGCAGAGGATAATCAATTAATTAGAGTTACCAGCCTCAGAAATTGCAGCCCAAATAAATGCTTCAGAGTTCAAGTTCAATCAACAGACACATCTCAACATCAACTGTTCAGAGGAGACTGTGTGAATCAGGCCTTCATGGTCGAATGGCTGCAAAGAAACCACTACTAAAGGACACCAATAAGAAGAAGAGACTTGCTTGGGCCAAGAAACAAGAGCAATGGACATTAGACCAGTGGAAATCTGTCCTTTGCTCTGATGAGCCCAAATTTGAGATTTTTGGTTCCAACTACCGTGTCCTTGTGTGGTTCCCACCATGAAGCATAGGGGAGGCGGTGTGATGGTGCTTTGCTGGTGACAATGTCAGTGATTTATTTAGAATTCAAGGCACACTTAACCAGCATGGCTACCACAGCATTATGCAGCGATACACATCCCATCTGGTTTGTGCTTAGTGGGATTATCATGTGTTTTTCAACAGGACAATGACCCAAAACACACCTTCAGGCTGTGTAAGGGCTATTTGACCAAGAAGGAGAGTGACGGAGTGCTTCATCAGATGACCTGGCCTCCACAATCACCCGACCTCAAGCCAAATGAGATGGATCGCAGAGTGAAAGAAAATCAGCCAACAAGTGCTCAGCATATGTGGGAACTCCTTCAAGACTGTTGTAAAATTATTCCAGGTGAAGCTGGTTAAGAGAATGCCAATAGTGTGCAAAGCTGTCAAGGGAAAGGATGGCTACTTTGAAGAATCTCAAATAAAAAATATATTTTGATTTTGAACACTCTTTTGGTTACTACATGATTCCATGTGTTATTTCATAGTTTTGATGGCTTCACTATTATTCTACAATGTAGGAAATAGTCAAAATAAAGAAAAACCCTTAAATGAGTAGTTTTGACTGGTACTGTATACAGTATATATTTTTTGTTGTAATTTTATTAGGATCCCTACAAGCTATTGCTGAAGCATCAGCTACTCTTCCTGGGCTCCACATGAAACATGACATCATACAGAACATTCATTGACAATGAACAGACGTTACCATAGAAACCAGTTACCAGAAGATGGCCCAATTGAACTGCGTTCTGTGCTGTATCCAAACTTTTGACCGGGAGTGTAACTTGACCTTTCTTCCAATCATTGTGAGAGGACAACCAACATTCCAATTACATGGCAATGCATTTCTTGGCCGCTTTAAAAACGCTAGGTTATACAGTTTCTTCAGATAAGTCTCTAGGTATCAACATTTCCATAGCAAACAAAAACAGGGAGAATCTGTAGACATGCTGAGATAAAATAACAACCTTTGCCAGAATTCAGTCAACCTTCACAAGATATATGTCCCATTTTTGCTTGACACCGCCAGATAAATAATTTAATTTCTGAGGGCATGATATTCAGTTTCAATGGAAAATATAACACGTTCTATGGATGGTCTCAAACTGCAGTCATTTATGTCTGAGATGATATGAACATGACTGGGGATTCAAACATACAGTAGCTGTATCTATTCATCATCATCAATAGTGTCTCCCAGGTCTTCCTCACATTTGTGTTTTACATGTTTTGTGTCATCAGGAAAAGTCTCTATCAACCCTTGATACAGTTTAGAAATCAACTTTGGAGGTTTGTCAGACTCCCTTAGTTTAAATCTTTGAAGCATCTGGCTTGTCCAGTGTTTGCTGCACAGAGAGAATAAAGTGTTGTATCTGCAAATATTCACCTCACCTCACCTCCGTCACAGACTGGTCTTCTCTGGCTACTGAGACCCATGTCACCATCAGACTGGTCTTCTCTGGCTGCCTGACCCTGCTGACACCCCTGTCACCATCACAGACTGGTCTTCCCTGGCTGCCTGACCCTGCTGAGACCCCTGTCACCATCACAGACTGGTCTTCCCTGGCTGCTGAGACCTGTGTCACCATCAGACTGGTCTTCTCTGGTTACCTGACCCTGCTGAGACCCCTGTCACCATCTGATCCTCATAAGATGAGGCATGACAAAGAATTATATTGCTGTACATTTTTACATTATATGAGAATATAATTAATGGTTCAATAATTGAAATAACCATTGTAGCCTACCGATGGTGTCAAGAAGGATCTTTGTATCATTCACTGATATTGTTAATATACTGCAGAATTCATCTGAGCTCCGTAGACTGGTCTTCCCTGGCTGTCTGACCCTGCTGAGACCTCTGTCACCATCTGATCCTGCTAGGACACGATGAGCATTGTGTTGTGTACTGACTGGGCACCATGACAGTGAAGTCTGTAGAGCTGTTTTTTTTTTTTTTACAGTGTCAGTGTTAAAAGTAGGGAATTAGATAGATAACTGACAAATCAATAACCTTACATTGTTATACTGACTAATAGAAAAACTCACATGGCGCTGAAAATAAACGTCCGAATATCGGTGTTCAAACGCTTTTGGCCGCTGGTTTCATCGTTTGATTGAGGAAAACATAATAGCTATGTTTAGGAGGGAGTTAATAGCCTAACAAAACTAATAGGCTAACCAATTCTAAATGACATGATCAGTTTGCAAAGTAAGGTCGAAACTAACATTAGGGTTACCACGGCCACAAAGTCATCAACCTCATTGTTTGCTACGTAAAAAAAGATTTGAACCCTAACCACAATGCTAACCTTATGCCTCACCCCAACCTTAAATTACGACAACAAAAACATTTTTTTTTTTTTTCCCCCCCAGGCATTTTTACAATACGCCTACAGCCAATGTTAACTTTCTTGACTAGCGACAACCGCAAAGTAGCCTAAGCGAAAATGACGCAATTATTCCAAAACTGAAAAAAAAAGCTTGTGGTCAGAACACATATTTCCCTACTTCAGTTAATCCATTCTGAATTTGTAATACTAAAAAATAAAAGTGTACATGGTGATATTCAAATTGTCTTTATATTTATATTTCATATTTCTAAGGTCTTCGAAAACCAAGTTAACAAACAGACAACTGACCATTTCGAATCGCACCATACCCTCTCTGCTATGCAATCTGGTTTCAGAGCTGGTCATGGGTGCACATCAGCCACGCTCAAGGTCCTAGATGACATCTTAACCACCATCGATAAGAGACATTACTGTGCAGCCGTATTCATCTACCTGGCCAAGGCTTTCGACTCTGTCAATCACCACATTCTTATTGGCAGACTCGACAGCCTTGATTACTCAAATGATTGCCTCGCCTGGTTTACCAACTACGTCTCTGAAAAGAGTTCAGTGTGTCAAATCGGAGGGCCTGTTGTGCGGACCTCTGGCAATTTCAATGGGGGTGCCACAGGGTTCAATCCTCGGGCCGACTCTCTTCTCTGTATATGTCAATGATGTTGCTCTTGCTGCGGGCGATTCCCTGATCCACCTCTATGCAGACGACACCATTCTGTATACTTCTGCCCCCTCTTTCGACAGCAGGTACAGTGGGGCAAAAAAGTATTTAGTCATCCACCAATTGTGCAAGTTCTCCCACTTAAAAAGATGAGAGAGGCCTGTAATTTTCATCATAAGTACACTTCAACTATGACAGACAAAATGAGAAGAAAAAAAAATTCAGAAAATCACATTGTGGGATTTTTAATGAATTTATTTGCAAACTATGGTGGAAAATAAGTATTTGGTCAATAACAAAAGTATGTCAATACTTTGTTATATACCCTTTGTTCACACACTGTTGCTGGTATTTTTGCCCATTCCTCCATGCAGATCTCCTCTAGAGCAGTGATGCTTTGGGGCTGTTGCTGGGCAACACAGACTTTCAACTCCCTCCAAAGATTTTCTATGCGGATGAAATCTGGAGACTGGCTAGGCCACTCCAGGACCTTGAAATGCTTCTTACGAAGCCACTCCTTTGTTGCCCGGGCGGTGTGTTTGGGATCATTGTCATGCTGAAAGACCCAGCCACGTTTCATCTTCAATGCCCTTGCTGATGGAAGGAGGTTTTCACTCAAAATCTCACGATACATGGCCCCATTCATTCTTTCCTTTACACGGATCAGTCGTCCTGGTCCCTTTGCAGAAAAACAGCCCCAAAGCATGATGTTTCCACCCCCATGCTTCACAGTAGGTATGGTGTTCTATGGATGCAAAGTTTTTACCAAAAAGTTATATTTTGGTTTCATCTGACCATATGACATTCTCCCAATCTTCTTCTGGATCATCCAAATGCTCTCTAGCAAACTTCAGACGGGCCTGGACATGTACTGGCTTATGCAGGGGGACACGTCTGGCACTGCAGGATTTGAGTCCCTGGCGGCGTAGTGTGTTACTGATGGTAGGCTTTGTTACTTTGGTCCCAGCTCTCTGCAGGTCATTCACTAGGTCCCCCCATGTGGTTCTGGGATTTTTGCTCAGCATTCTTGTGATCATTTTGACCCCACGGGTGAGATCTTGCGTGGAGCCCCAAATCGAGGGAGATTATCAGTGGTCTTGTATGTCTTCCATTTCCTAATAATTGCTCCCACAGTTGATTTCTTCAAACCAAGCTGCTTACCTATTGCAGATTCAGTCTTCCCAGCCCGGTGCAGGTGTACAATTTTGTTTCTGGTGTCCTTTGACAGCTCTTTGGTCTTGGCCATAGTGGGGTTTGGAGTGTGACTGTTTGAGGTTGTGGACAGGTGACTTTTATACTGATAACAAGTTCAAACAGGTGCCATTAATACAGGTAACGAGTGGAGGACAGAGGAGCCTCTTAAAGAAGAAGTTACAGGTCTGTGAGAGCCAGAAATCTTGCTTGTTTGTAGGTGACCAAATACTTATTTCCCACCATAATTCGCAAATAAATTCATTAAAAATCCTACAATGTGATTTTCTGGATTTCTTTTTCTCATTTTGTCTGTCATAGTTGAAGTGTACCTATGATGAAAATTACAGGCCTCTCATCTTTTTAAGTGGGAGAACTTGCACAATTGGTGGCTGACTAAATACTTTTTTGCCCCACTGATCACCCCCAAAGCCAATTCCTCATTTGGTCGTCTTTCCTTCCAATTCTCTGCTGCCAATGACTGGAACGAACTGCAAAAATCTCTGAAGCTGGAGACTCATATCTCCCTCACTAACTTTAAGCACCAGCTGTCAGAGCAGCTCACAGATCACTGCACCTGTAGATAGATGGGCTGTTTACAGATGGGCTATCTACGTACCTCATCCCCATACTGTATGTATTTATCTTGCTCCTTTGCACCCCAGTATCTCAACTTGCACATTCATCTTCTGCACATCTGCCATTCCAGTGTTTAATTGCTATATTGTAATTACTTCACCACTATGGCCTATTTATTGCCTTAACTCCCTTAACTTACCTAATTTGCACTCACTGTATTTAGACTTTTTGTTTTGTTTTGTTCTACTGTATTATTGACTGTATGTTTGTTTTACTGTATTATTGACTGTATGTTTGTTTTACTCCATGTGTATTATTGACTGTATGTTTGTTTACTCCATGTGTATTATTGACTGTATGTTTGTTTACTCCATGTGTATTATTGACTGTATGTTTGTTTACTCCATGTGTATTATTGACTGTATGTTTGTTTACTCCATGTGTATTATTGACTGTATGTTTGTTTACTCCATGTGTATTATTGACTGTATGTTTGTTTACTCCATGTGTATTATTGACTGTATGTTTGTTTACTCCATGTGTATTATTGACTGTATGTTTGTTTACTCCATGTGTATTATTGACTGTATGTTTGTTTACTCCATGTGTATTATTGACTGTATGTTTGTTTACTCCATGTGTATTATTGACTGTATGTTTGTTTACTCCATGTGTATTATTGACTGTATGTTTGTTTACTCCATGTGTATTATTGACTGTATGTTTGTTTACTCCATGTGTAACTCTCTGTGTCGTTGTATGTGTTGAACTGCTTTGCTTTATCTTGGCCAGGTCGCAGTTGTAAATGAGAACTTGTTCTCAACTAGCCTACCTGGTTAAATAAAGTTTGTTTACTCCATGGAAATACTCCATATATTGACTGTATGTTTATTTATCATGTGTATTATTGACATGTTTTTTTTAGGTCCCACTGGCTCTCTCTGTGTAGAACTCTCTGTTTGCTTGCTTCAGTATGTTTGTTTACTCTGTGTATTATTGAACCTTTCTCCCTGTTTGTTTTCAATTGACTTCCTTTCTCTGTGTAGAACTGTATGTTTGTTTCTCCCTGCTTTATTCAATGCTTTGTTTACTCTGTGTATTATTGAACCCATGTGTATTATTCCCTGTATGTTTGTTTACTCTGTGTATTATTGAATGTTTGTTTCCCTGCTTGCTGTATGTTTGTTTTCCATGTGTAACTCTCTGTGTAGAACCTTTGTCTCCCTGCTTGCTTCAATGCTTCCAACTCTCTGTGTAGAACCTCTCTTCCTGCTTGCTTCAATGCTTCCTCTCTGTGTGTAGAACCTCTCTCCCTGCTTGCTTCAATACTTCCTCTCTGTGTGTAGAACCTCTCTCCCTGCTTGCTTCAATGCTTCCTCTCTGTGTGTAGAACCTCTCTCCCTGCTTGCTTCAATGCTTCCTCTCTCTGTGTAGAACTTCTCTCTCTGTGTAGAACCTCTCTCCCTGCTTGTTTCAATACTTCCTCTCTCTGTGTAGAATCTCTCTCTCTGTGTAGAACCTCTCTCCCTGCTTGCTTCAATGCTTCCTCTCCCTGCTCGCTTCCTCTCTCAGTGTAGAACCTCTCTCCCTGCTTGCTTCATCTCTCTGTGTAGAACCTCTCTCCCTCCTTGCTTCCTCTCTCAGTGTAGAACCTCTCTCCCTGCTTGCTTCCTCTCTCTGTGTAGAATCTCTCTCCCTGCTCGCTTCCTCTCTGTGTAGAATCTCTCTCTCTGTGTAGAATCTCTCTCTCTGTGTAGAACCTCTCTCTCTGTGTAGAAACTCTCTCTCAGTGTAGAACCTCTCTCTCTGTGTAGAATCTCTCTCTCTGTGTAGAATCTCTCTCTCTGTGTAGAACCTCTCTCCCTGCTTGCTTCAATGCTTCCTCTCCCTGCTCGCTTCCTCTCTCAGTGTAGAACCTCTCTCCCTGCTCGCTTCCTCTCTTAGAACCTCTCTCTGTGTAGAATCTCTCTCTGTGTAGAACCTCTCTCCCTGCTTGCTTCAATGCTTCGTCTCTCTGTGTAGAACCTCCCTCCCTGCTTGTTTCAATGCCTCGTCTCTCTGTGTAGGACCTCTCCCTGCTTGCTTCAATACGTCCTCTCTCTGTGTAGAACCTCCCTCCCTGTGTAGAACCTCCCTCCCTGCTTGTTTCAATGCCTCGTCTCTCTGTGTAGGACCTCTCTCCCTGTTTGCTTCAAAGCTTCCTCTCTGTGTGTCTTCTTTGCCTCCTTCATTGCAGCCTGACTCTCCACTGTCTCTCCACTCTCACTACTCTCTGAAAAAGCAAAGTTATTGTTATGATAACTTATAGTAACCCACATTTTTGATTATAGCTAGCTTAATTTCAGTCAACTACTCCTGCTGAGGTCAGGCTCTGTACAACGTTAGCTTCATCCTTCCAGCCAGTTAGTTATAACTAATTACCTGTCTTCTAGCTAGACATCTGACTGAAATTCCAGAGACTATTTACCAGTTGTACACTTAATCTCCATGAGTCAGGTTTTTTTTTTTTTGATTAGGGGATGTCTGTTGACACAAAAGGAGTTGAGGGATGTAACCCCCCCCAAAAAAGACTTACTATAGCAGTTTTGCACAGATCCATACAACTGTGGGTGCCTCATCCTACGAAACTACACCGAGTTACGCTTCCACAGGCTAGATAGATCATTTGGTTAATTGCCTCTTGTCTTCCATAAACCAACCCTGACCTTATCAAGGTGTGTGTCAATTTAACATTTTATTTCTTCCTGAAATGCATTTCTCGCTGATATGAAAGATATGGTCCTTATGCTTCCAAAAGCGTACAGTAAATGATACCGTACTGTAAAATGTTCAGACCGAAACGTCGGGGGATCTTAACCTAACAGAAGACACCTTCGCCCGGTGACTTGTGTGTGAGCTGAGTCTCGATACTAGCATGTTAGATAGCAATGTGTGGCTGTCAGGCAAGTCTTCAGGGAAACAGATATAACACCACTATTTGCTAAAAATGGAAATTGTACAGGAAAAAAGAAGTTCTGAAATAAATGCAGATATGACAATATAACATTCACATGAGCCATTTCGCTCGCTAATGTTGAACATTGACCATGATTTGGCCAATGTTAGTTAAACTAGCAAGCCATTCGTAATTATCAAGGAATGAGGTCAAGTTGTCCGTCGTTGTCCCGCTAGCCCCAAGTACAACAACTTTAACACGCGACAAGAGACAAAACACCTATTTTCACTTAGTCCTGTGTCTTACCTTGTTTCCACTAACGCTGTCGGGATCCGCTCCTCTTCCTCTCATCCTTAACTCAGTCATGTCTTTCTCCTTATAGTTAACTCACCACATTAAAAACGACCCTGGAATAAAAACAAGAAGTTAAGATGATTTTCGGCTATCATTGAAATAACCGTCCGTTTCTGCAATATTGATGTGTATTGTGACAGATCATTAACAAAAAAGTAGGAACCTTCTCTCAACCGAATGTGTTGCATTTGTTTATCGCCGCAGTTGTTTGGTGGCGCTGCGGTGAACGACCAGCCTATCCCGAACGACCGGCCTATCCCACCGGCCTATCCGAACAGCCTATCCCCGAAGTCTCTTTCTGACTGACTCAACGAGGGACTTCTATTAACCTGAACCGCGGGTGAACTGATGTGTCCCGTGAACCGGGAAATGTGGTGAGGGAGAAGCGCCCTCTTAAAATCGAATGGTAATCTGCGACGCTTGGTCATGTTGTTAATAATACATAAATAATAAAGTACCTTGGTGCGTCCAGAATTATACAACATATATTTTCCATAAAATCATTCAGTGGGTAGGCATTTAATTTTTTATTTTCTTTAAGCATTCACTTTTGCATGTGAAAACAGAATCCTACTCATTACTCCACGTGCTTAGTCTAGAATTGGCTACCTCATTTTTATTTTGAGCCAATTTCGCCACGGCCTATGACCTGGGTACCTGGCTCACCCCCGGGAGGCAGTTCGGTTCCAAAACGAATGCAATCACTGGGGTAAACCCGAGCATGATAATCGAATCCCCTCAATACTGGCTTGAAATAGCGCTGCTTCCTCCGCTCCGCAGTGGCGACACAACAGCGCAGATGGTGATACAAAGATAGGACTGCATTGTTGGCACTATTGCATTTTCTGTTAAGGTATTTTCCTGTTGATAGCCTGTCATCACGTGACCTATAGTAAACGTGTATGTAAATTCTGCTTTTCATTTATCGAAGTGTAAATTCATCCTGACGCCGAAGAGTTGGACATTTACTCTTCTCAAAATGTTCTACTAATAAACATAAAGGAGAAACCCCTTTGTGTTCCTGAAAGTACCCTTTGCACCCCACAAATAATAATTTTAAGAATCCCTGGGATGAAAACGGTTCCATATTGAACTTGTCCCGTAGCCTGGTAGTTAGAGCTTTGGGCCAATAACCGGAAGGTTGCTAGATCGAATCCCCGAGCTGACAAGGTAAATATCTTTCATTCTGCCCCTGAACAAGGCAGTTAACCCACTGCTCCCTGGGGAGCCGTGGATGTTGATTAATAAGGCACCCCCTCCCCCCCACACCTCTCTGATTCAGAGGGGTTAGGTTAAATGTGGAAGACACATTTCAGTTGGACAACTGATTAGGTATCTCCCCGTTCCGTGTACAATAACCCATTTAGAACACCCTCAAACCAGGATATAGGATAAACCATGGCTATATATTTTTTATTTATTTAACTAGCGACACTGGGCCAATTGTGCGCTGCCCTATGGGACTCCCAATCACGGCAGGATGTGATACAGCCTGGATTCAAACCAGGGACTGCAGTGAGGATGCAGTGCCTTAGACTGCACCGCCACTCGGGAACCCTTTTATATTACATTCTGAAGTAAATATGGCTCTGGGATCAACGTGTGTCAACATAACAGCAGTATTGGTTTACATACGTTACGAATAAAACACATATGCACACAGCTCTAATTGGTGGTAAACAGCAAGTATTTAATGAAATTATACGTACCAGATCTATTGTATTATTGTTACAGTTTCTGTAGGGGTTATTCTACGGTTCTTCTCATTGTTGTACTGAACACATATACACAATGAACATTCAGCTATCATCACAGATTGCACACTAGATACTGTAGTAATGCAGTCTAATACAAGACCATCAAAAATAATACATTATTTAAATTTCATCAGTCCTTTTTTTTTTTTTTTTCTTCCATAAAGAATAGAAAAAGGCCACCCAGAGTTGGGGTACATCTCCAGCACTCCCATCGTAACTGTACACCGACCTATCGCTTCGGGGGTTAATAATGGCTTAAAAACAAACTCATAAGACTGACAATGCGCTGAAAAAAAAAAAAATAAATCAAGAAAACAAAAAAATAAACAACAAAAATAATAATGTAAATAAAACACGTTCAATGCAACCGGACACAAAATCAGTTAATCAGTTAATCCACAACACGTAAAACAACTTCCTGACATAAAAAAAAAAATAATGAAAAACTCAGTTAATATTTGCATAAATACTTTATACAGTTCATTTCACTCTGGAGAAGAAATGCACCCTTTTCTTTAAAAAAAAAAAAAATGATAGCCTGACAACATAAAATTTGCATTCGATAAAAAAATCATGATTCGTATTCCTTTCTAAACTTTTTGTTGTTTATTATTCCTTTTTTTTTGTACATGGAGAAGGTGGAAATAATGAACTCAGATGAATAATAATAATAACAATAATAAGCCATCTGGTTTATTTTGAAGTTGCTTAGTAACAGACATGTTATCAGCTGGCTGTTATGGTACAGTACATACCTAGAGTGATTTACCAATAGTAATAAGAGTGCATATAACACGGAGGGGGGAGTCGTCACACTGTAATCGATCATTAACAACTCATTGACTGCACTTGTGTAACAGCTCCGAAGTGGTTTACCTGTCAGAAGAGACTCTCCAAAAAAAAATAAAAGTTACAAAAAACAAAAAGAAAGTGTAAAAATTAAGTGATTTCTAGTAAAGAAAGCAGCACTTCAATGCACTGTTGCCCACAGCATCATCAACATACAGAACACGACGAATGAACGAGGAGGGATGCAGATCGATGAGGAATCATGACCACAAACAAACTATGTTCGCATTTCACGGTCCCCACATATACATCGAGAACTACTTCTAACATACGCCACGTAGCTAGCTAACGACATCTCAGAGTGAAATGTGACGAGCAAATCGCTTTTCTTGTGACCGACAGAGGATGTCATGCTGCAATCAACTATAGAGATCGTCCCCAGTCAAATATATATATATATATATATCTCTCTCGAGGTGATCCTTGTATCCCCAAACGTTCCAGATACAACTGTACAACCTAACTTGCTTTCATCTTAGTAGATGTAAAACACCTAGAACATTTTAGATTATCTCTCACTAACACACACTACTGGGTCTCATCTGTAGTTCTACTGCAGCTATTCCATAGGACTCTCTGGTTAACTGGGTCTCATCTCTAGTTCTACTGCAGCTATTCCATAGGACTCTCTGGTTAACTGGGTCTCATCTGTAGTTCTACTGCAGCTATTCCATAGGACTCTCTGGTTAACTGGGTCTCATCTCTAGTTCTACTGCAGCTATTCCATAGGACTCTGGTTAACTGGGTCTCATCTCTAGTTCTACTGCAGCTATTCCTAGGATTCTGGTTAATAGGACTCTCTGCAGTTAACTGGGTCTCATCTCTAGTTCTTGCAGCTATTCCATAGGACTCTGGTTAACTGGGTCTCATCAGTTCTAGCAGCTATTCCATAGGACTCTCTGGTTAACTGGGTCTCATCTCTAGTTCTACTGCAGCTATTCCATAGGACTCTCTGGTTAACTGGGTCTCATCTCTAGTTCTACTGCAGCTATTCCATAGGACTCTCTGGTTAACTGGGTCTCATCTCTAGTTCTACTGCAGCTATTCCATAGGACTCTCTGGTTAACTGGGTCTCATCTGTAGTTCTACTGCAGCTATTCCATAGGACTCTCTGGTTAACTGGGTCTCATCTGTAGTTCTACTGCAGCTATTCCATAGGACTCTCTGGTTAACTGGGTCTCATCTCTAGTTCTACTGCAGCTATTCTATAGGTCTCCATATTAGAATCAATGTATAAATTAGTTTAATGCTACTCTTTCTCATCCACTTAGACGGGGGAGAGCAGAGGTCCTGACCCAGATGAGGAGAGCAGAGGTCCTGACCTAGACGAGGAGAGCAGAGGTCCTGACCTAGACGGGGGAGAGCAGAGGTCCTGACCTAGACGGGGAGAGCAGAGGTCCTGACCCAGATGAGGAGAGCAGAGGTCCTGACCTAGACGGGGAGAGCAGAGGTCCTGACCTAGACGGGGGAGAGCAGAGGTCCTGACCTAGACGAGGGGAGCAGAGGTCCTGACCTAGACGGGGGGAGCAGAGGTCGCCGTACACTAATGCTATACACTATCTCTACAATACAGCAACTACAGTAGCATAGCAAGAGCAATGCAGTAATGAGATGTGATCAAAACAGATGAATCTATCACATATATTGTGTATATTCTCTATATTCTATTTCAGATGATGAACCCATGATGATTTACCTCCAGGCGAAAAACTAGTAATGTCCTATGGAGACCACAGATCAATGGAGGTATCAAATAAATATTGCTATGGTAACAGGAAGGAAAGCCTAGAAACCAAACTGTTTATTATCTACACATAGTCACTTTAATAACTCTACCTACATGTACATATTACCTCAATTACCTCGACTAACCGGTGCCCCCCGCACATTGACTCTGTACCGGTACCCCCTGTATAAAGCCCCGCTATTGTTATTTTACTGCTGCTCTTTAATTATTTGTTACTTAAAAAAAAAATGTTACTTAACAATTATTTTACTTGACACATTTTTTTTCTTGAAACTGTATTGTTTAGTTTAAAGGGCTTGTAATTAAGCATTTCACGGTAAGATCCACAGCTGTTGTATTCAGCGCATGTGACAAATAAACAAATAACATTTGATTTGATATGATATTTTCTCCAGTCTTGATAAAAACAACAACAATAACATAATCTGGGAACTAAACTGTTTGGTGGGGGAGGAGGAGGGGGGGGTTACGTGTTCCAAACTAAAGCCTGCATGGTAGATAAAAGACAGACACGGTTAGCTCGTCATACATACTACTCAGCGTGATATATAATATCGAAACGATTTGGCGAAGGAAAAGAAAAGACACAATCTCACTTTAATGGCAGTCGCTTGACACTGTGGGCAACTCACACATCAAACTCACACATTGTAATAAAACAAATGTAGAAAGAAATGAAGAAGTCATTGCATAACTAGAAACTGTAATGTCAACCCACAAACACTTATTACTATTATTATAACATTCATAGTCCCCCCCCTCTGTCATTATCATCGTCCACATCCCAAATTGCGTCCCTAATTCTCTATAGTGGACTTGCTATTTGCACCCTATTCTCATAGGACTCTGGTCAAAAGTAGTGCGCTTACGTAGGGAATAGGGTGCCATTTGGAACGTAGCACTTCTCATTCCCTCTGGGCTTCCGTGACATTATAGACTAACATTACACACATTCCTTTAGTTTTTAAAGCCGGGAATGATTAGTCACAATCACTTGTTTTGTCCTCAACAACCATTAATATAATTATTTTCTCCGTTTTTTTTTCTCCCCCCTCCTGCTCGTTAAAAAGGTCAATGTTAAGTATTTACAATATAAACAAGTTTTGAACTGAAGGAGTTTCCTGTTGGTCTCTAAGATCTAATGGTGATACATGGAGGATAGAGCTGAGGGTCAGCGTTTTATTTATTTTGTGACTGTGAAAGAAAGCGAGAAATTAGATTGTTTAACGAACTCTCCCCTCACACTCTTCTCTCTCTATTTGATAGGCTTTTTCTATACATCCATCCATCCCCCCTGCCCCCAGTCTTCTTCATACTAAACTAACTACCACAGTTACGGAAACAATCGCCACAGTTCAAATCGGTGATCCCTTTTAGTCTATGTCATTCAGTGCGTTACATGTGGTTACTGGACAGGTGTGTGTAGAGGGGTGCACAGGTGGGGTATTTTTGGGGGTATTTGTGTGGGGGTGGGGGTGTGTGTGTGTGCGAGAGAGAGAACGGGCACAACATAGGCTTTCCGCTGTAGTGGTGTGGGACCGAGGACCTTGGTTAGTTTCTGCATCCGTCCTCAGCGCTGCGCTCGTGCTGCAGGTTATAGTAACAGTTCTGACAGACCCTCACCGGGGATGAGATCTTCAGACGCTTGATCTCAGACTGGAAACGACTACACCTGGGAGAGATAGAAGAAAGAGAGAGAGAGAGAGAGAGAAAAGAGACAGAGAGAGAAGAAAGAGACAGAGAGAGAAGAAAGAGACAGAGAGAGAGAGAGAAAAGAGACAGAGAGAGAGAAAAGAGACAGAGATAGAAGAAAGAGAGAAGAAAGAGAGAGAAAGAGAGAAGAAAGAGAGAGAGAGAGAAGAAAGAGAGAGAGAAAAGAGAGAGAG
>NC_056440.1:5882293-5894793 GCF_018296145.1 Oncorhynchus tshawytscha | reverse complement strand
AGTAGTAAGAATAGGGTAGGTTTAGCTAATAAACTAGAGAACTTAAGTCATCAAATATAAAATTTATGAAGATTAATATTCTCATACAAGCTCTACCTCTGTATGGGACAGTACAGAGACCGATTAACTGACTTACCGACTGATTAACTGACTGACTGAGACCGACTGATTAACTAACTGACTGACTGAGACCGACTGATTAACTAACTGACTGACTGAGACCGACTGATTAACTGACCGACCGATTAACTGACCGACTGACTGATTAACTGACCGACTGACTGATTAACTGACCGACTGACTAATTAACTGACCGACTGACTGATTAACTGACTGACCGATTGATTAACTGACTGATTAACTGACCGACTGATCAACTGACCAATTAACTGACCGACCGATTAACTGACCGACCGATTAACTGACTGACTGACCGATTGATTAACTGACTGATTAACTGACCGACCGATTAACTGACCGACCGATTAACTGACTGATTAACTGACTGATTAACTGACCGACTGATTAACTGACTGACTGACTGATTAACTGTCCGACTGACTGACTGATTAACTGTCCGACTGACTGACTGATTAACTGTCCGACTGACTGATTAACTGTCCGACTGACTGATTAACTGTCCGACTGATTAACTGACTGACTGACTGATTAACTGACTGACTGATCAACTGACCGACTGATTAACTGACCGACTGATTAACTGACTAACTGACTTACTGATTAACTGACTGACTAACTGATTAACTGACTGACTGACTGATTAACTGACTGATTAACTGACTGACCGACCGATTAACTGACCGACCGATTGACTGACCGACCGATTGACTGACCGACCGATTGACTGACCGACTGATTAACTGACTGACCGACCGATTAACTGACTGACCGACCGATTAACTGACCGACCGACCGATTAACTGACCGACTGACTGATTAACTGACCGACTGATTAACTGACTGACCAACCGATTAACTGACCGACCGACCAATTAACTGACCGACTGACTGATTAACTGACCGACTGACTGATTAACTGACCGACTGACTGATTAACTGACCGACTGACTGATTAACTGACCGACTGATTAACTGACTGACTGACCGATTAACTGACCGACTGATTAACTGACCGACTGAGACTGACTGATTGACTGAGACTGACTGATTAACTGACTGACTGACTGATTAACTGACCGAGTGATTAACTGACCGACTGATTAACTGACCGACTGACTCACTGAAAGCTCCAGGGCACCGGGACCCTCAGGATCTACAGACCATTAATGATGGGTGGTCGTCTGTACTCTTTAAAGGTCCTTTATACCAGATAGTGTCTGTTACAGGTATGTAGGAATCAAAACAGGATTATATCAGATAGTGTCTGTTACAGGTATGTAGGAATCAAAACAGGATTATATCAGATAGTGTCTGTTACAGGTATGTAGGAATCAAAACAGGATTATACCAGATAGTGTCTGTTACAGGTATGTAGGAATCAAAACAGGATTATACCAGATAGTGTCTGTTACAGGTATGTAGGAATCAAAACAGTAGAGATGGAGACCCACTACGTTGGTGGTAAAAATATTAGAATATAGTAGGTTTTAGCCAATTACCTATTCAACAAATTAAGTCATCAAATGATGAACATTGTCACACTCTGCCTTCATGTAGGTAGGTCGACTGACTGACTGGCTGGCTGGATGACTGGCGGGCTGGCTGACTGACTAGCTGACTGCCTGACTGGCTGGCTGACTAGCTGACTGACTGGCTGGCTGGATGACTGGCTGGCTGGATGACTGGATGACTGGCTGGCTGACTGGTAAACCAACCTTTGGGTCTGTGGACGGTGCTGCCTGGTTGGCTGCCTGATCCTCCCCCAACCGATCCAGCTCCTCCCCCAGCTGCAGCGTTGGGCAGAGGGGAGGGTTTGGACTCTGTGCTGAGGCAGGGCTCGTCTCCGTCTGATTCGCTGCTGTCGTCGTCAGCGTTCTGGCTCTCGGGTCCCTCTGCTGGAGACGAAGAGAAAGACTACTTTATTGCTCACAGGACACATAGGCGGCATCCCCAATGGCACCCTATTCCCTAGATAGTGCACTACTTTAGACCAGAGCCCTATGGCACCCTATTCCCTACATAGTGCACTACTTTAGATCAGAGCCCTATGGCACCCTATTCCCTAGATAGTGCACTACTTTAGAATAGAGCCCTATGGCACCCTATTCTCTACATAGTGCACTACTTTTGCACTGTATAGTGGACTTCCTAGTGAAGAGGAGACATCCAGATGTCTTTTGCTTCGTGATGAAATTATGACCTCACCAGTATTAGAGACTTACACACACACACACACACACACACACACACACACACACACACACACACACACACACACACACACACACACACACACACACACACACACACACACACACACACACACACACACAGACCTACCCAGCTTGTCCTCTGTACAGCAGTCAGTTACATCAGGGGGCTCGATGGGCTCTGGAGCAGGGGTTTCTGGGACTTGTAGGAACTCCATCCTCCAGAACTACAGGAAGGAAGTTTAGATTAGAAAACTTTAATGTCTTTGATGAGGAAACTCATTTTGAAGCATAAATACACTACGTACAAAGAGTGACAGATATTAAGGGATAGGGATTAAGTCTAAAATTGGACTAAAAATAACTTTCAATGGAGATTCCTCGTGAACCTTGATTTTTTGTAGTTGTTGTCCAGTACTAGGCTTCATCTGAAACCGTCACCCCCCCAAAAAAAAGAAGGAGTAAGAGTAGGATGAGAAGAGGAAGGGAGGAAGTGTTGGTTACCCTGACGACGCCGTCGGAGTGTCCGGTGACGATGACGTTCTGCGTGTCCCATTCGTTCATCTCTGACACGCAGCAACAGAGGATCTGCTGTGAGCGGCCTGTGAAGGTGTTGGCGCTGGCTATGGGACTGCCGTTGATGCTCCACACATGGATGTAGGTGCCCGCTGAAGACACTATGTCTCCCTGTATATACACACACACACACAGAGAGAGTGTGAGTCAATAATAATAATCAAGTGATCAATAATCAAGTGATCAAGTTCACTTTGTTTGAAGTTTTAGCTAATGTACAGCTGAATACACAGTGCCTTCTGAAAGTATTCAGACCCCTTGACTTTTTCCAAATTTTGTTACATTTACAGCCGTTATTTTAAAATTGATTAAATTGCCCCCCCCCCCATCATCAATCTACACACAATACCCTATAATGATTAAATGAAAACAGGTTTAAAAAAAATAAATTTAAAAAATGAAATATCACATTTACATAAGTATTCAGTATGTTTTTTCATAAATAACAACTATTGTGCTGAATCAAGTGAAGGAAATCTCGATCTGTTGCTCAGGTGATAAATGAAAACCTCATGGTAATCTGCAGACCTCGTCCACATCCTTCCACAAGCCAACATCACTCTGACACTCCACAAACCGTATGAGACCATAAACAATACAAGAAACCACTCACCCAGAGGCAGCGTTTCTGGTGGGCGGAGACTTTAACATGGGGAGACTTGAAACCGTTCTACCGCACTTCTTCTAACACGTCTCCTACGCCACTAGGGGCACTAGAACTGCAGACTACTTTTATTCTACCAACAGAAACACATACAAGGCCTTCCCTCGTCCTCCCTTCAGCAAATCTGACCATGACTCCATTCTCCTGCGTACAAACAAAAGCTCAAACAGGAAGTACCAGTGATTAGCTCAAACAGGAAGTGGTCCGATGAAACAGACAAGCCTACAAGCCTATGTTCCGGGGATTCATCCGATAGCATTGAGGAGTTTACCACAGCAGTCACAGGCTTCATCAGTAAGTGCATAGACGATGGCGTCCCCACAGTGACTATAAGAACGTATATCCACACCAAAAAGCATGGATTACAAGCACTATCCACGCTGGGCTAAAGCTACCGCTTACCAGGAACAGTACACGGACGCATAACAGAAAGCTACAACCTCCGAGACATCAAACAAGCAAAAGGACAATATAGGAGGAGGTTAGAATCCTATTACACCTGCTCCAATGCTTTTCGTATGTGGCAGAGCTTTCAGACGAGAACGGATTACAAAGGGAAACCCAGCCGTGAGTTGCCTATGGATGCATAACTCCCAAATGAGCTACAAGCTTTTTATGCTCGATTGTATGAATATATATATATATTTTTTGATTTATTTCACCTTATTTAACTAGGCAAGTTATAAAATAACACTGTGCCTTGCGTAAAAGCCCTGGTGTTTCCAGATGACCGTGTGATCTCTCCTGGGCCGACGTGAGCGAAACGTTTTAAACAGGTTAACAATCTCAAGGCCGACGGGCCGGACGGAATACCAGGGCGTGTTCTCAAAGCATGCACAGACCAGCTGACAAGTGTCTTCACTGACATTTTTAATCTCTCCTTGCCCCAGTCTGTAATCCCAACATGTTTCAAGCTGACCACCATTGTCCCTGTTCCCAAAAGCTCCAAGGTAACCTGCCTAAATGACGACATCTCCCTGTAGCACTCACATCTTTAATATTGAAATGCTTTCAAAGGTTTGTCATGACACACACATCAACACCATCATCCCAGAAACCCTAGACCCACTCTCATTCACATACCGCCCCAACAAATCCACAGATGATGCAATCTCAATTGCACTTCACACTGCACTCTCACCTGGGCCAGAGGGAAAATGACTGTGAGAATGCTGGTCACAGTCTACAGCTCAGCGGTCAACACCATAGTGCCCTCCAAGCTCATCACCAAGCTAAGGACCCTGGGACTGAACCCCTCCCTCTGCAACTGGATCCTGGACTTCCTGACGGCCTGGCCCCAGGCGGTGAGGGTAGACAACAACACCTCCGCCCCTCAGGGGTGTGTGTCTAGTCCCCTCCTGTACTCCCTGTTCACCCACGACTGCATGGCCACACACGACTCCAACACCATCATCAAGTTTGCTGACGACAACGGTGGTAGAACTAATCTCTGACCGTGATGACAGGGAGGAGGTCAGAGACAACCTCTCCCTCGACGTCAGTAAGAACAAGGAGTTGATTGTGGACTACAGGAGAAAGACGGGAGAGTACGCCCTCATCCACATCAAAAGGGCTGTTGTGAAGTGGGTCGAAAGGTTAAAGTTCCTTGGTGTCCCCATCACTAAGGACTTAACATAATCCACACACACCAGGGCAGTCGTGAAAATGGCACGGCAGTACCTCTCCCCCACAGGAGCCCTCGGCTCCTCAAAAAACGTTCTACAGCTGCGAACATCGAGATCCTCTTGACTGGCTGCATCACCGCTTGGACGACTGTCCTGGGTCTCGAGTTTCAAGTTCCTTGGTGTCCACATCACCAACGAACTATCATGGTCCAAACACACTAATGGCAGAGCTAGAGATTGTTGAAAGTTGGACCAGAGCTAGAGATGATTTAAAGTTGGACCAGAACTAGAGTTGGTTTAAAGTTGAACCAGAACAAGAGTTGGTTTAAAGTTGGACCAGAACTAGAGATGGTTTATAGTTGGACCAGAACTAGAGATGGTTTATAGTTGGACCAGAACTAGAGATGGTTTATAGTTGGACCAGAACTAGAGATGGTTTAAAGTTGGACCAGAACTAGAGTTGGTTTAAAGTTGGACCAGAACTAGAGATAGACCAGAACTAGAGTTGGTTTAAAGTTGGACCAGAACTAGAGTTTATTTAAAGTTGGACCAGAACTAGAGTTGGTTTAAAGTTGGACCAGAACTAGAGTTTGTTTAAAGTTGGACCAGAACTAGAGTTGGTTTAAAGTTGGACCAGAACTAGAGATGGTTTAAAGTTGGACCAGAACTAGAGTTGGTTTAAAGTTGGACCAGAACTAGAGATGGACCAGAACTAGAGTTGGTTTATAGTTGGACCAGAACTAGAGTTGGTTTAAAGTTGGACCAGAACTAGAGATGGTTTATAGTTGGACCAGAACTAGAGTTGGTTTAAAGTTGGACCAGAACTAGAGTTGGTTTAAAGTTGGACCAGAACTAGAGATGGACCAGAACTAGAGTTTGTTTAAAGTTGGACCAGAACTAGAGATGGACCAGAACTAGAGTTGGTTTAAAGTTGGACCAGAACTAGAGATGGACCAGAACTAGCGTTGGTTTAAAGTTGGACCAGAACTAGAGATGGACCAGAACTAGAGATGGTTTAAAGTTGGACCAGAACTAGAGTTTGTTTAAAGTTGGACCAGAACTAGAGATGGACCAGAACTAGAGTTGGTTTAAAGTTGGACCAGAACTAGAGTTGGTTTAAAGTTGGACCAGAACTAGAGTTGGTTTAAAGTTGGACCAGAACTAGAGATGGACCAGAACTAGAGTTGGTTTATAGTTGGACCAGAACTAGAGTTGGTTTAAAGTTGGACCAGAACTAGAGTTGGTTTAAAGTTGGACCAGAACTAGAGTTGGACCAGAACTAGAGATGGTTTAAAGTTGGACCAGAACTAGAGTTTGTTTAAAGTTGGACCAGAACTAGAGATGGACCAGAACTAGAGTTGGTTTAAAGTTGGACCAGAACTAGAGTTGGTTTAAAGTTGGACCAGAACTAGAGATGGTTTAAAGTTGGACCAGAACTAGAGTTTGTTTAAAGTTGGACCAGAACTAGAGATGGACCAAAACTAGAGTTGGTTTAAAGTTGGACCAGAACTAGAGTTGGTTTAAAGTTGGACCAGAACTAGAGTTGGTTTATAGTTGGACCAGAACTAGAGTTGGTTTAAAGTTGGACCAGAACTAGAGTTGGTTTAAAGTTGGACCAGAACTAGAGTTGGTTTAAAGTTGGACCAGAACTAGAGATGGACCAGAACTAGAGTTGGTTTATAGTTGGACCAGAACTAGAGTTGGTTTAAAGTTGGACCAGAACTAGAGTTGGTTTAAAGTTGGACCAGAACTAGAGTTGGTTTAAAGTTGGACCAGAACTAGAGTTGGACCAGAACTAGAGTTGGTTTATAGTTGGACCAGAACTAGAGTTGGTTTAAAGTTGGACCAGAACTAGAGTTGGTTTAAAGTTGGACCAGAACTAGAGTTGGTTTAAAGTTGGACCAGAACTAGAGTTGGACCAGAACTAGAGATGGTTTAAAGTTGGACCAGAACTAGAGTTTGTTTAAAGTTGGACCAGAACTAGAGATGGACCAGAACTAGAGTTGGTTTAAAGTTGGACCAGAACTAGAGATGGACCAGAACTAGAGTTGGTTTAAAGTTGGACCAGAACTAGAGATGGTTTAAAGTTGGACCAGAACTAGAGTTTATTTAAAGTTGGACCAGAACTAGAGATGGACCAGAACTAGAGTTAATTTAAAGTTGGACCAGAACTAGAGATGGTTTAAAGTTGGACCAGAACTAGAGTTTGTTTAAAGTTGGACCAGAACTAGAGTTTGTTTAAAGTTGGACCAGAACTAGAGTTGGTTTAAAGTTGGACCAGAACTAGAGTTGGTTTAAAGTTGGACCAGAACTAGAGATGGACCAGAACTAGAGTTGGTTTATAGTTGGACCAGAACTAGAGTTGGTTTAAAGTTGGACCAGAACTAGAGTTGGTTTAAAGTTGGACCAGAACTAGAGTTGGTTTAAAGTTGGACCAGAACTAGAGTTTGTTTAAAGTTGGACCAGAACTAGCGATAGACCAGAACTAGCTAGCTAACAACCAGAGGGGCACTAGAATAAAACAACAACATTTTTGTAGTTAATAATAAATCCAACGTGAAACGTGATAACTATAGTATCCTTAACTAGAATGAAATATCTCTCTTAATTTCTGAATCACCCTTGTAACATCAATAGGTTTGGGGGAAACAAACACCACCCACCGTGAGTTCGTTGATGCAAAGGGCGGAGACGGGGGCCCTGTGTCCTCTGAGCTGTGTGACGAAGGAGAGTTTGTTGAGGTCCCAGATGATGCAGGTCCTGTCTCTAGAACCAGACACCAGGATGTGATACGCTGACGAGGCTGTCAGACAGGTTACTGTGTCTGTATGGCCCAGCAACGCCTGGCAGGGGAGAGGAGAGGGGAGGGACATACACACATGTTAAAACACGGGTTACTGATATGTTACATACAGGCACAGACACGCATTACACACAAGTTAAAGAGTGGCAGAGATACTATCTAATGGTGTCTGTGTGTTTGTTGGGAAGTAGTTGGATTTTACACATTTTGTTACGTTACAGCCTTATATTGAAATGTTTGAAAACATTTTATTTCTTCAATCTACACACATTACCCCATGATGCCAAAACAAAAACAGGTTTTTAGAAAAGTTTGCAAATGTATAAAAAACAAACAAAAAAACATCACATTTACAAAAGTATTCAGACCCTTTACTCAGTACTGTGTTAAAGCATCTTTGGCAGCGATTACAGCCTCAAGTCTTCTTGGGTATGACGCTACAAGCTTGGCACACCTGTATTTAGGGAGTTTCTCCCATTCTTCTCTGCAGATCCTCTCAAGCTCTGTCAGGTTGGATGGGGAGCGTTGCTGCACAGCTATTTTCAGGTCTCTCCAGGGATGTTCGATCAGGTTCAAGTCCGGGCTCTGGCTGGGCCACTCAAGGACATTCAGAGACTTGTCCCGAAGCCACTCCAGCATGATGCTGCCACTACCTTGCTTCCCCGTAGGGATGGCGCCAGGTTTCCTACAGACGTGACGCTTGGCATTCAGGCAAAATAGTTT
This sequence comes from Oncorhynchus tshawytscha, assembly GCF_018296145.1. Taxonomy (NCBI): domain Eukaryota; kingdom Metazoa; phylum Chordata; class Actinopteri; order Salmoniformes; family Salmonidae; genus Oncorhynchus; species Oncorhynchus tshawytscha. The sequence goes on along the minus strand of NC_056440.1, from coordinate 5,886,051 downwards.
AATCTTGGTTTCATCAGACCATAAAATCTTGTTTCTCATGGTCTGAGAGTCCTTTAGGTGCCTTTTGCCAAACTCCAAGCGGGCTGTCATGTTCCTTTTACTGAGGGGTGGCTTCCGTCTGGCCACTCTACCATAAAGGCCTGATGGTGGAGTGCTGCAGAGATGGAGGTCGCTGTGTTCTTTGGGGACCTTCAATGCTGCAGAAATGTTTTGGTACCCTTCCCAAGATCTGTGCCTCGACATAATCCTGTCTCGGAGCTCTACAGAGAATTCCTTCAATCTCATGGCTTGGTTTTTGCTCTGACATGCGCTATCAACTGTGGGACCTTTTCTATAGACAGGTGTGTGCCTTTCCAAATCATGTCCGATCAATTGAATTTACCACAGGTGGACTCCAATCAAGTTGTAGAAACATCTCAAGGATGATCAACAGAAACAGGACGCACCTGAGATCAATGTTGAGTCTCATAGCAAAGGGTTTGAATACTTATGTAAATAAGGTATCTGTTCTTAATTTTTTTATAAATTTGTGAAAATGTCTAAAAAAACAGTTTTTGCTTTGTCATAATGAGGCATTGTGTGTAGATTGATGAAGAAAAAGTTAGCTAAGCAGGGTTGGTCCTGGTCGGTCCCTGGATGGGAGACCAGATGCTGCTGGCTTGCTTCTGAAGCTAAGCGGGGTTGGTCCTAGTCAGTCCCTGGATGGGAGACCAGATGCTGCTGGCTTGCTTCTGAAGCTAAGCGGGGTTGGTCCTAGTCAGTCCCTGGATGGGAGACCAGATGCTGTTAGAAGTGGTGTTGGAGTGCCAGTAGGAGGCACTCTTTCCTCTGGTCTAAAACATTAATATCCCAATGCCCCAGGGCAGTGATTGGGGACATTGCCCTGTGTAGGGTGCCGTCTTTCGGATGGGACGTTAAACGGGTGTCCTGACTCTCTGTGGACACTAAAGATCCCATGGTACTTATCGTAAGAGTAGGGGTGTTAACCCCGGTGTCCTGGCTAAATTCCCAAACTGGCCCTCATACCATCATGGTCACCTAATCATCCCCAGCTTCCAATTGGCTCTTTCATCCCTACTATTCCCCAGGTCGTTGCTGTAAATGAGAATGTGTTCTCCATCAACTTACCTGGTAAAATAAGATTGTCTGGATACCTGTTTGAGTGTCTAGAGAGTCTGGTTACCTGTTTGAGTGTCTAGAGAGTCTGGTTACCTGAGAGTCTGGTTACCTATTTGAGTGACTAGAGAGTCTGGTTACCTATTTGAATGACTAGAGAGTCTGGTTACCTGAGAGTCTGGTTACCTGTTTGAGTGTCTAGAGAGTCTGGTTACCTGTTAGAGTGACTAGAGAGTCTGGTTACCTGAGAGTCTGGTCACCTGAGAGTCTGGTTACCTGTTTGAGTGTCTAGAGAGTCTGGTTACCTGTTTGAGTGTCTAGAGAGTCTGGTTACCTGTTTGAGTGACTAGATATTCTGGTTACCTGTTTGAGTGACTAGATATTCTGGTTACCTGAGAGTCTGGTTACTTGAGAGTCTGGTTACCTGTTTGAGTGTCTAGAGAGTCTGGTTACCTGTTTGAGTGACTAGATATTCTGGTTACCTGAGAGTCTGGTTACCTGAGAGTCTGGTTACCTGTTTGAGTGACTAGAGGGTCTGGTTACCTGAGAGTCTGGTTACCTATTTGAGTGACTAGAGAGTCTGGTTACCTGAGAGTCTGGTTACCTGTTTGAGTGTCTAGAGAGTCTGGTTACCTGTTTGAGTGACTAGAGAGTCTGGTTACCTGTTTGAGTGACTAGAGAGTCTGGTTACCTGAGAGTCTGGTTACCTGTTTGAGTGACTAGAGAGTCTGGTTACCTGTTTGAGTGTCTAGAGAGTCTGGTTACCTGAGAGTCTGGTTACCTATTTGAGAGTCTGGTTACCTGTTTGAGTGACTAGAGAGTCTGGTTACCTGTTTGAGTGACTAGATATTCTGGTTACCTGAGAGTCTGGTTACTTGAGAGTCTGGTTACCTGTTTGAGTGTCTAGAGAGTCTGGTTACCTGTTTGAGTGACTAGATATTCTGGTTACCTGAGAGTCTGGTTACCTGAGAGTCTGGTTACCTGTTTGAGTGACTAGAGGGTCTGGTTACCTGAGAGTCTGGTTACCTGTTTGAGTGTCTAGAGAGTCTGGTTACCTGTTTGAGTGACTAGAGGGTCTGGTTACCTGAGAGTCTGGTTACCTATTTGAGTGACTAGAAAGTCTGGTTACCTGAGAGTCTGGTTACCTGTTTGAGTGACTAGAGAGTCTGGTTACCTGAGAGTCTGGTTACCTATTTGAGTGACTAGAGAGTCTGGTTACCTGTTTGAGTGACTAGAGAGTCTGGTTACCTGAGAGTCTGGTTACCAATTTGAGTGACTAGAGAGTCTGGTTACCTGTTTGAGTGACTAGAGAGTCTGGTTACCTGAGAGTCTGGTTACCTGTTTGAGTGTCTAGAGAGTCTGGTTACCTGAGAGTCTGGTTACCTGTTTGAGTGACTAGAGAGTCTGGTTACCTGAGAGTCTGGTTACCTATTTGAGTGACTAGAGAGTCTGGTTACCTGAGGGTCTGGTTACCTGATTTGAGAGTCTGGTTACCTGTTTGAGTGACTAGATATTCTGGTTACCTGAGAGTCTGGTTACTTGAGAGTCTGGTTACCTGTTTGAGTGTCTAGAGAGTCTGGTTACCTGTTTGAGTGACTAGATATTCTGGTTACCTGAGAGTCTGGTTACCTGAGAGTCTGGTTACCTGTTTGAGTGACTAGAGGGGGTCTGGTTACCTGAGAGTCTGGTTACCTATTTGAGTGACTAGAGAGTCTGGTTACCTGAGAGTCTGGTTACCTGTTTGAGTGACTAGAGAGTCTGGTTACCTGTTTGAGTGACTAGAGAGTCTGGTTACCTGTTTGAGTGACTAGAGAGTCTGGTTACCTGAGAGTCTGGTTACCTATTTGAGTGACTAGAGAGTCTGGTTACCTGTTTGAGTGACTAGAGAGTCTGGTTACCTGAGAGTCTGGTTACCTGTTTGAGTGTCTAGAGAGTCTGGTTACCTGAGAGTCTGGTTACCTATTTGAGAGTCTGGTTACCTGTTTGAGTGACTAGAGAGTCTGGTTACCTGTTTGAGTGACTAGAGAGTCTGGTTACCTGTTTGAGTGTCTAGAGAGTCTGGTTACCTATTTGAGTGACTAGAGAGTCTGGTTACCTATTTGAATGACTAGAGAGTCTGGTTACCTGAGAGTCTGGTTACCTGTTTGAGTGTCTAGAGAGTCTGGTTACCTGAGATTCTGGTTACCTGTTTGAGTGACTAGAGGGTCTGGTTACCTGAGAGTCTGGTTACCTATTTGAGTGACTAGAGAGTCTGGTTACCTGAGAGTCTGGTTACCTGTTTGAGTGTCTAGAGAGTCTGGTTACCTGAGAGTCTGGTTACCTGTTTGAGTGACTAGAGAGTCTGGTTACCTGAGAGTCTGGTTACCTGAGAGTCTGGTCACCTGAGAGTCTGGTTACCTGTTTGAGTGTCTAGAGAGTCTGGTTACCTGTTTGAGTGTCTAGAGAGTCTGGTTACCTGTTTGAGTGACTAGATATTCTGGTTACCTGAGAGTCTGGTTACCTGAGAGTCTGGTTACCTGTTTGAGTGACTAGAGGGTCTGGTTACCTGAGAGTCTGGTTACCTATTTGAGTGACTAGAGAGTCTGGTTACCTGAGAGTCTGGTTACCAATTTGAGTGTCTAGAGAGTCTGGTTACCTGTTTG
>NC_056440.1:5867293-5877293 GCF_018296145.1 Oncorhynchus tshawytscha | reverse complement strand
ATGTCACAGAATACCGGTAACCACTGTAATGTCACAGAATACCGGTAATGTCACAGAATACCGGTAATGTCACAGAATACCGGTAACACTGAAATGTTTCATATGATACCATGATACCATTTCATTTGATACCATGATACCATCTCATATGATACATTGATACCATGATACCATTTCATATGATACCATGATACAATTTCATATGATACCATGATACCATTTCATTTGATACCATGATACCATCTCATATGATACATTGATACCATGATACCATTTCATATGATACCATGATACCATTTCATTTGATACCATTTCATATGATACCATTTAATTTGATACCATGATACCATCTCATTTAATACATTGATACCATGATACCATTTCATTTGATACCATGATACCATTTCATATGATACCATGATACCATTTCATATGATACCATGATACCATTTCATATGATACCATGATACCATTTCATATGATACCATTTCATTTGATACCATGATACTATCTCATATGATATGTTGATACCATGATACCATTTCATATGATACCATGATACCATTGCATATGATACTATGATACCATCTTATATGATACATTGATACCATGATACCATTTCATATGATACCATGATACAATTTCATATGATACCATGATACCATTTCCATTTGATACCATTTCATATGATACCATGATACCATTTCCATTTGATACCATTTCATATGATACCATGATACCATTTCATTTGATACCATCTCAAATGATATGTTGATACCATGATACCATTGCATATGATACATTGATACCATGATACCATTTCATATGATACCATGATACCATTTCCATTTGATACCATGATACCATTTCATTTGATACCATCTCATATGTGCAGCCGTCTTCATCGACCTTGCCAAGGCTTTCGACTCTGTCAATCACCATATTCTTATCGGCAGACTCAGTAGCCTCGGTTTTTCGGATGACTGCCTTGCCTGGTTCACCAATTACTTTGCAGACAGAGTTCAGTGTGTCAAATCGGAGGGCCTGTTGTCCGGACCTCTGGCAGTCTCTATGGGGGTGCCACAGGGTTCAATTCTCGGGCCGACTCTTTTCTCTGTATATATCAATGATGTTGCTCTTGCTGCGGGCGATTCCCTGATCCACCTCTACGCAGACGACACCATTGTATATACTTTCGGCCCGTCATTGGACACTGTGCTATCTAACCTCCAAACAAGCTTCAATGCCATACAACACTCCTTCCGTGGCCTCCAACTGCTCTTAAACGCTAGTAAAACCAAATGCATGCTTTTCAACCGATTGCTGCCTGCACCCGCATGCCCGACTAGCATCACCACCCTGGATGGTTCCGACCTTGAATATGTGGACATCTATAAGTACCTAGGTGTCTGGCTAGACTGCAACCTCTCCTTCCAGACTCATATCAAATATCTCCAATCGAAAATCAAATCAAGAGTCGGCTTTCTATTCCGCAACAAAGCCTCCTTCACTCACGCCGCCAAGCTTACCCTAGTAAAACTGAATATCCTACCGATCCTCGACTTTGGCGATGTCATCTACAAAATGGCTTCCAACACTCTACTCAGCAAACTGGATGCAGTCTATCACAGTGCCATCCGTTTTGTCACTAAAGCACCTTATACCACCCACCACTGCGACTTGTATGCTCTGGTCGGCTGGCCCTCGCTACATATTCGTCGCCAGACCCACTGGCTCCAGGTCATCTACAAATCCATGCTAGGTAAAGCTCCGCCTTATCTCAGTTCACTGGTCAAGATGGCAACACCCATCCGTAGCACGCGCTCCAGCAGGTGTATCTCACTGATCATCCCTAAAGCCAACACCTCATTTGGCCGCCTTTCGTTCCAGTACTCTGCTGCCTGTGACTGGAACGAATTGCAAAAATCGCTGATTTCTGAGCTATCTGAGCTATCTGAGCAGCTAACCGATCGCTGCAGCTGTACATAGTCTATTGGTAAATAGCCCACCCATTTTCACCTACCTCATCCCCATACTGTTTTTATTTATTTACTTTTCTGCTCTTTTGCACACCAATATCTCTACCTGTACATGACCATCTGATCATTTATCACTCCAGTGTTAATCTGCAAAATTGTAATTATTCGCCTACCTCCTCATGCCTTTTGCACACATTGTATATAGACTCCCCCCTTTGTTTTCTACTGTGTTATTGACTTGTTAATTGTTTACTCCATGTGTAACTCTGTGTTGTCTGCTCACACTGCTATGCTTTATCCTGGCCAGGTCGCAGTTGCAAATGAGAACTTGTTCTCAACTAGCCTACCTGGTTAAATAAAGGTGAAATTTAAAAATTTAAAAAATTAAAAATATGATATGTTGAGACCATGATACCATTTCATATGATACCATGATACCATTTCCATTTGATACCATGATAGCATTTTCTACGATACTACCAACTTTTTCAGCCCTACCGATCTAAAGAACCTGCTGGCGCCCGTTTATTAAATGTTTATAAAGTATGTTTTGTTTATAGATTCAGTTGAGTTGAAGCAACAAACAGCCGCTTGTCTCTTGTATGAGCAGGTCTATATCCACTTGATATCCACTTCACGTTCCTGCACATATCACCTGTGGCAGCTGTAATCATCCAGCTACATCCCCTAGCAGCCCTCACTCACCTGCTCTGTCCCCTACCAGCCCTCACTCACCTGCTCTGTCCCCTACCAGCCCTCACTCACCTGCTCTGTCCCCTACCAGCCCTCACTCACCTGCTCTGTCCCCTACCAGCCCTCACTCACCTGCTCTGTCCCCTACCAGCCCTCACTCACCTGCTCTGTCCCCTACCAGCCCTCACTCACCTGCTCTGTCCCCTACCAGCCCCTGCTCTGTCCCCTACCAGCCCTCACTCACCTGCTCTGTCCCCTCTTCATATCCCCTACCAGCCCTCACTCACCTGCTCTCTGTCCCCTCTTCATATCCCCTACCAGCCCTCACTCACCTGCTCTCTGTCCCCTCTTCATATCCCCTACCAGCCCTCACTCACCTGCTCTCCCCTACCAGTCACCCCTCTTCATATCCCCTACCAGCCCTCACTCACCTGCTCTGTCCCCTACCCCTCTGTCCCCTACCAGCCCTCACTCACCTGCTCTGTCCCCTACCAGCCCTCACTCACCTGCTCTGTCCCCTCTTCACATCCCCTACCAGCCCTCACTCACCTGCTCTGTCCCCTACCAGCCCTCACTCACCTGCTCTGTCCCCTCTTCTATCCCCTACCAGCCCTCACTCACCTGCTCTGTCCCCTACCAGCCCTCACTCACCTGCTCTCTGTCCCCTACCAGCCCTCACTCACCTGCTCTGTCCCCTACCAGCCCTCACTCACCTGCTCTGTCCCCTCTTCACATCCCCTACCAGCCCTCACTCACCTGCTCTGTCCCCTACCAGCCCTCACTCACCTGCTCTGTCCCCTCTTCACATCCCCTACCAGCCCTCACTCACCTGCTCTGTCCCCTCTCATCCCCTATCCCCTACCAGCCCTCACTCACCTGCCTGTCCCCTCTTCTGTCCCCTACCAGCCCTCACTCACCTGCTCTCTGTCCCCTCTTCCCCTCACCACCTGCTCTGTCCCCTACCAGCCCTCACTCACCTGCTCTGTCCCCTCCCATCCCCTACCAGCCCCCTCACCTCACCTGCTCTGTCCCCTACCAGCCCTCACTCACCTGCTCTGTCCCCTACCAGCCCTCACTCACCTGCTCTCTGTCCCCTACCAGCCCTCACTCACCTGCTCTGTCCCCTACCAGCCCTCACTCACCTGCTCTGTGCCCTCACTCACCTGCTCTGTCCCCTACCAGCCCTCACTCACCTGCTCTCTTGTCCCCTACCAGCCCTCACTCACCTGCTCTGTCCCCTCTCACATCCCCTACCAGCCCTCACTCACCTGCTCTGTCCCCTACCAGCCCTCACTCACCTGCTCTGTCCCCCTTCACATCCCCACCCCTCACTCACCTGCTCTGTCCCCTACCAGCCCTCACTCACCTGCTCTGTCCCCTACCAGCCCTCACTCACCTGCTCTGTCCCCTACCAGCCCTCACTCACCTGCTCTGTCCCCCTTCACATCCCCTACCAGCCCTCACTCACCTGCTCTCTGTCCCCTGTCACATCCCCTACCAGCCCTCACTCTTCACATCTGTCCCCTACCAGCCCTCACTCACCTGCTCTCTGTCCCCTACCAGCCCTCACTCACCTGCCCTCACTCACCTGCTCTGTCCCCTACCAGCCCTCACTCACCTGCTCTCTGTCCCCTACCAGCCCTCACTCACCTGCTCTGTCCCCTACCAGCCCTCACTCACCTGCTCTGTCCCCTACCAGCCCTCACTCACCTGCTCTGTCCCCCTATCCCCCAGCCCTCACTCACTCTGTCCCCTACCAGCCCCCCTCTCTCCCCTACCCCCTCACTCACCTGCTCTGTCCCCTCTTCACATCCCCTACCAGCCCTCACTCACCTGCTCTGTCCCCCCCCTTCACATTCACATCCCCTACCAGCCCCCACTCACCTGCTCTCTGTCCCCTACCAGCCCTCACTCACCTGCTCTGTCCCCCCCTCTTCACATCCCCTACCATCCCCCACTCACCTGCTCTCTGTCCCCTACCAGCCCTCACTCACCTGCTCTGTCCCCTACCAGCCCTCACTCACCTGCTCTCTGTCCCCTACCAGCCCTCACTCACCTGCTCTGTCCCCTCTTCACATCCCCTACCAGCCCCCCACTCACCTGCTCTCTGTCCCCTACCAGCCCTCACTCACCTCCCCTGTCACCCCTGTCCCCCCTTCACATCCCCTACCAGCCCTCACTCACCTGCTCTCTATCCCCTCTTCACATCCCCTACCAGCCCTCACTCACCTCCTCTGTCCCCTCTTCACATCCCCCTAGCAGCCCTCACTCACCTGCTCTCTGTCCCCTCTTCACATCCCCTACCAGCCCTCACTCACCTCCTCTGTCCCCTCTTCACATCCCCTACCAGCCCTCACTCACCTCCTCTGTCCCCTACCAGCCCTCACTCACCTCCTCTGTCCCCTACCAGCCCTCACTCACCTGCTCTGCATATTGTTATATGTTAATATAATACTGGTCTTATATTGGTATATGTTAATATGATACTGGTCTTATATTGTTATATGTTAATATAATACTGGTCTTATATTGGTATATTGTTATATGCTAATATAATACTGGTCTTATATTGGTATATTGTTATATGTTAATATGATACCTGCTTGGGGATTTGTCCGAAGTTGTTGATGAACCCGATGGTGGCGGTCTCCTTGAGGGGGTCGTTGATGTTGTAGATGTCCACCTGGCCCTCGTAGAACAGGTGGTGGAACACATTGACTGCCTCCACCGCAGGAGGACCCTGCTGCTTGAAGCCAAAGATCAGGTCGATCCACTCATGGAGGTGGGACGATACGTAGTCACACTCCAGAGCCTAGAGACAGACACACAGTAGGTTGGGGCGCCAGCCTACATCGCCAGGCTTCCTCACGTTTGTTTGAGTAACGAACAAGACTTGGAGGGATGATATCGTCAGACTATGTTGGCGTATACTGTACAACACAGTTGTCTTACCTCCTGACACACCTATACAGTAGATTGGCACCCACCTGTCGATGGACTCTGATGAACTCTCGGGGGTCTCCCTTGGCCCATGGAGGCAGAAGGACGTCTCCTAGTCGAATCCCATTCTGTTTGGCACCTGTTAAAACATTAACCACACATCAAGGCAACTCTTTTTTTAAAACAATTTTCTAAAGGTGTTACTACGAAGTGTTAGCAAGATCTATTATGAGAGAGAAGGAGACGGAGAGATAGAGACATACAGAAAGAGAAACAAATACAAAAGAGAGATAGCAGAGAACAGAGCTAGAGTCCTGATGTACCTAGGTTAGAGTTGAGAGAGAGATAGCAGAGAACAGAGCTAGAGTCCTGATGTACCTAGGTTAGAGTTGAGAGAGAGATAGCAGAGAACAGAGCTAGAGTCCTGATGTACCTAGGTTAGAGTTGAGAGAGAGATAGCAGAGAACAGAGCTAGAGTCCTGATGTATCTAGGTTAGAGTTGAGAGAGAGATAGCAGAGAACAGAGCTAGAGTCCTGATGTATCTAGGTTAGAGTTGAGAGAGAGATAGCAGAGAACAGAGCTAGAGTCCTGATGTACCTAGGTTAGAGTTGAGAGAGAGATAGCAGAGAACAGAGCTAGAGTCCTGATGTACCTAGGTTAGAGTTGAGAGAGAGATAGCAGAGAACAGAGCTAGAGTCCTGATGTATCTAGGTTAGAGTCCTGATGATCTAGGTCAGAGAGATAGCAGAGAACAGAGCTAGAGTCCTGATGTATCTAGGTTAGAGTTGAGAGAGAGATAGCAGAGAACAGAGCTAGAGTCCTGATGTATCTAGGTTAGAGTTGAGAGAGAGATAGCAGAGAACAGAGCTAGAGTCCTGATGTACCTAGGTTAGAGTTGAGAGAGATAGCAGAGAGCAGAGCTAGAGTCCTGATGTACCTAGGTTAGAGTTGAGAGAGAGAGATAGCAGAGAACAGAGCTAGAGTCCTGATGTATCTAGGTTAGAGTTGAGAGATAGCAGAGAGATAGCTAGGTTAGAGTTGAGAGAGAGAGCAGAGAACAGAGCTAGAGTCCTGATGTCTAGGTTAGAGTTGAGAGAGAGATAGCAGAGAACAGAGCTAGAGTCCTGATGTACCTAGGTTAGAGTTGAGAGAGAGATAGCAGAGAGCAGAGCTAGAGTCCTGATGTACCTAGGTTAGAGTTGAGAGAGAGATAGCAGAGAACAGAGCTAGAGTCCTGATGTACCTAGGTTAGAGTTGAGAGAGAGATAGCAGAGAACAGAGCTAGAGTCCTGATGTACCTAGGTTAGAGTTGAGAGAGAGATAGCAGAGAACAGAGCTAGAGTCCTGATGTACCTAGGTTAGAGTTGAGAGAGAGATAGCAGAGAGCAGAGCTAGAGTCCTGATGTACCTAGGTTAGAGTTGAGAGAGAGATAGCAGAGAACAGAGCTAGAGTCCTGATGTACCTAGGTTAGAGTTGAGAGAGAGATAGCAGAGAACAGAGCTAGAGTCCTGATGTATCTAGGTGAAAGTTGATGGAGTTGAGAGGAGAGAGAGGAGACAGACTGACTGATGTACAGTGCAAAGTATTCAGGCTCCTTGACATTTTCCACATTTTGTTATGTTACAGCCTTATTCTAAAATGGATCCATTTTTTCATCAATCTACATGAAATACCCCATAATGACAAAGCGAAATCAGATGTAGAAATTTTAGCAAATTTATTCCAAACAAAAAACAGAAATAACTTAATTACATACAGTTGAAGTCGGAAGTTTACATACACCTTAGCCAAATACATTTAATCTCTGTTTTTCACAATTCCTGACATTTAATTATTGTATAAATTAACTGTCTTAAGTCAGATAGGATCACCACTATATATTAAGAATGTCAGAATAATAGTAGAGAGAATGATATATTTCAGCTTTAATTTATTTCATCACATTCCCAGTGGGTCAGAAGTTTACATACACTCAATTGGTAGCATTGCCTTTAAATTGTTTAACTTGGGTCAAAAGTTTCAGGTAGACTTCCAATTTTGGCCCATTCCTCCTGACAGAGCTGGTGTAACTGAGTCAGGTTTGTAGGCCTCCTTGCTCACACACGCTTTTCCAGTTCTGCCCACAAATGTTCTACAGGATTGAGGTCAGGGCTTTGTGGCGGCCACTCCAATACCTTGACTTTGTTGTCCTTAAGCCATTTTGCCACAACTTTGGAAGTATGCTTGGGGTCATTGTCCATTTGGAAGACCCATTTGTAACCAAACTTTAACTTCCTGACTGATGTCTTGAGATGTTGCTTCAATATATCCACATCATTTTCCTGCCTCCTGCCTCATGATGCCATTTATTTTGTGAAGTGCACCAGTCCCTCCTGCAGCAAAGCACCTCCACAACATGATGCTGCCACCCCCACAACATGATGCTGCCACCCCCACAACATGATGCTGCCACCCCCGTGTTTCACGGTTGGGATGGTGTTCTTCGGCTTGCAAGCCTCCCCCTTTTTCCTCCAAACATAACGATGGTCATTATGGCCAAACAGTTGTATTTTTGTTTCATCAGGTTGCAAACCGTAGTCTGGCTTTTTTATGGCTGTTTTAGAGCAGTGGCTTCTTCCTTGCTGAGCAGTCTTTCAGGTTATGTTGATTGAGGACTCGTTTTACTGTGGATAAAGATACATGTTTCCTCCAGCATCTTCACAAGGTCCTTTGCTGTTGTTCTGGGATTGATTTGCACTTTTCGCACCAAAGTACGTTCATCTCTAGGAGACAGAATGCGTCTCCTTCCTGAGTGGTATGACGGCCGCATGGTCCCATGATGTTTATACTTGAGTACTATTGTTTGTACAGATGAACTTGGTACCTTCAGGCATTTGCAAATTGCTCCCAAGGATGAACCAGACTTGTGGAGGTCTACAATTTATTTTCTGAGGTCTTCGCTGATTTCTTTTGATTTTCACATGATGTCTAGCAAAGAGGCACTGAGTTTGAAGGTAGGCCTTGAAATACATCCACAGGTACACCTCCAATTGACTCAAATGATGTCAATTAGCCTATCAAAAGCTTTTAAAGCCATGACATCATTTTCTGGATTTTGTTTATAGGCACAGTCAACTTAGTGTATGTAAACTTCTAAACCACTGGAAATGTGATACAGTGAATTATAGGTGAAATAATCTGTCTGTAAACAATTATTGGAAATATTACTCGTGTCATGCACAAAGTAGATGTCCTAACCGACTTGCCAAAACTATAGTTCGTTAACAAGAAATTTGAAAAATGAGTTTAAATGACTCCAACCTAAGTGTATGTAAACTTCTGACTTCAAATGTACGTTTTCAGGCCCTTTGCTATGAGACTCGAAATTGAGCTCAGGTACATCCTGTTTACATTGATCATCGTTGAGATGTTTCCACAACTTCATGGGAGTCCACCTGTGGTAAATTCAATTGATTTGATATGATTTGGAAAAGCACACACCTGTCTATATATGGTCCCACAGTTGACAGTACATGTCAGAGCAAAAACAAAGCCATGAGGTCGAAGGAATTGTCCTTAGAGCTCCGAGACAGGAATGTGTCAAGGCACAGACTTGGAGAAGGGTACCAAAACATTTCTGCAGCATTGAAGGTCCCCAAGAACACAGTGGCCTCCATCATTCTTAAATGGAAGAAGTTTGTAACCACCAAGACTCTTCCTAGAGCTGACCGCCTGGCCAAATGTCAATCGGGGGAGAAGGGCCTTGGTCAGGGAGGTGACCAAGAACCGGATGGTCACTCTGACAGAGCTCCCGAATTCCTCTGTGGAAATGGGAGAACCTTCCAGAAGGACAACCATCTCTGCAGCACTCCACCAATCAGGCCTTTATGCTACACTGGCCAGACGCAAGCTACTTCTCAGTAAAAGGCTCATGAAAGCCCACTTGGAGTTTGGCAAAAACCCACCGAAAGACTCTTAGATCATGAGAAACAAGATTCTCTGGTCTGATGAAACCTAGATTGAACTATTTGGCCAAATGTCAAGCGTCACGTCTGGAGGAAACCTGGCACCATCCCTACGGTGAAGCATGGTGGTGGCAGCATCGTGCTGTGGGGATGTTTTTCAGGGGCAGGGACTGGGAGACTAGTCAGGATCGAGGGAAAGATGAACGGAGCAAAGACCCTTGATGAAAACCTGCGCTCAGGACCTCAGACTGGGGAGAAGGTTCACCTTCCAACAGGACCACGACCATAAGCACACAGCCAAGACAACACAGGAGTGGCTTTGGGACAAGTCTCTGAATGTCCTTGAGTGGCCCAGCCAGACGCCGGACTTTAACCCCATCGAACATCTCTTGAGAAACATGAAAATAGCTGTGCAGCAACGCTCCCCATCCAACCTGACAGA
>NC_056440.1:5849793-5862293 GCF_018296145.1 Oncorhynchus tshawytscha | reverse complement strand
GGGTCCTGTACCTGTTGTTACCTCAGGGTCTATATAGGGTCCTGTACCTGTTGTTACCTCAGGGTCCTGTACCTGTTGTTACCTCAGGGTCTATATAGGGTCCTGTACCTGTTGTTACCTCAGGGTCTATATAGGGTCCTGTAACTGTTGTTACCTCAGGGTCTATATAGGATCATGTAACTGTTGTTACCTCAGGGTCCTGTACCTGTTGTTACCTCAGGGTCAGGGTCCTGTACCTGCTGTTACCTCAGGGTCTATATAGGGTCCTGTACCTGTTGTTACCTCAGGGTCTATATAGGGTCCTGTAACTGTTGTTACCTCAGGGTCTATATAGGATCCCTGTACCTGTACCTTTGTTACCTCAGGGTCCTGTACCTGTTGTTACCTCAGGGTCTATATAGGATCATGTAACTGTTGTTACCTCAGGGTCTATATAGGGTCCTGTACCTGTTGTTACCTCAGGGTCCTGTACCTGTTGTTACCTCAGGATCTATATAGGGTCCTGTACCTGTTGTTACCTCAGGGTCTATATAGAGTCCTGTACCTCCTGTTACCTCAGGGTCTATATACGGTCCTGTACCTGTTGTTACCTCAGGGTCTATATAGGGTCCTGTACCTGTTGTTACCTCAGGGTCTATATAGGGTCCTGTACCTGTTGTTACCTCAGGGTCTATATAGGGTCCTGTACCTGCTGTTACCTCAGGGTCTATATACGGTCCTGTACCTGTTGTTACCTCAGGGTCTATATAGGGTCCTGTAACTGTTGTTACCTCAGGGTCCTGTACATGTTGTTACCTCAGGGTCTATATAGGGTCCTGTACCTGCTGTTACCTCAGGGTCTATATAGGGTCCTGTAACTGTTGTTACCTCAGGGTCTATATAGGGTCCTGTACATGTTGTTACCTCAGGGTCTATATAGGGTCCTGTACCTGTTGTTACCTCAGGGTCTATATAGGGTCCTGTAACTGTTGTTACCTCAGAGTCTATATAGGATCATGTAACTGTTGTTACCTCAGAGTCGTAGTCAGCCAGGATCCAGGGGAAGACAGGGTACTGCATCAGGTCGTTGTAGGAGCGACCAGCCAGGGTGTTGAGATGCATCAGATACTGGAAGTTACTGATCTCCCCACGCTACGGAAACACAGAGAGGACACTATAGTCACTGATCTCTCCACACTAGAGAGGACACTATAGTCACTGATCTCTCCACACTACAGAGAGGACACTACAGTCACTGATCTCTCCACACTACAGAGAGGACACTGATCTCTCCACACTACAGGGAGGACACTATAGTCACTGATCTCTCCACACTACAGAGAGGACACTATAGTCACTGATCTCTCCACACTACAGAGAGGACACTATAGTCACTGATCTCTCCACACTACAGAGAGGACACTATAGTTACTGATCTCTCCACACTACAGAGATGACACTGATCTCTCCACACTACAGAGAGGTACACTATAGTCACTGATCTCTCCACACTACAGAGAGGACACTATAGTCACTGATCTCTCCACGGTGACAGAGAGAGGACACTATAGTCACTGATCTCTCCACACTACAGAGAGGACACTACAGTTACTGATCTCTCCACACTACAGAGATGACACTGATCTCTCCACACTACAGAGAGGTACACTATAGTCACTGATCTCTCCACACTATAGTCACTGATCTCTCCACGGTACAGAGATGACACTATAGTCACTGATCTCTCCACACTACAGGGAGGACACTATAGTCACTGATCTCTCCACGGTACAGAGAGGACACTATAGTCACTGATCTCTCCACACTACAGAGGACACTATAGTCACTGATCTCTCCACACTACAGAGGACACTATAGTCACTGATCTCTCCACGCTACAGAGAGGTACACTATAGTCACTGATCTCTCCACACTACAGAGGACACTATAGTCACTGATCTCTCCACACTACAGAGAGGACACTGATCTCTCCACGCTACAGAGAGGACACTATAGTCACTGATCTCTCCACGCTACAGAGAGGACACTATAGTCACTGATCTCTCCACACTACAGAGAGGACACTGATCTCTCCACACGACAGAGAGGACACTATAGTTACTGATCTCTCCACACTAGAGAGGACACTGATCTCTCCACACTACAGAGAGGACACAAGAGTCACTGATCTCTCCACGCTTACAGAAAGGTACACTATAGTCACTGATCTCTCCACGCTACAGAGAGGTACACTATAGTCACTGATCTCTCCACGCTACGGAGAGGTACACTATAGTCACTGATCTCTCCATACTACATAGGACACTATAGTCACTGATCTCTCCACACGACAGAGAGGTACACTATAGTCACTGATCTCTCCACACGACAGAGAGGTACACTATAGTCACTGATCTCTCCACACCACAAAGAGGTACACTATAGTCACTGATCTCTCCACACTACGGAGAGGTACACTATAGTCACTGATCTCTCCACACGACAGAGAGGTACACTATAGTCACTGATCTCTCCACGCTACAGAGAGGTACACTATAGTCACTGATCTCTCCACACTATAGTCACTGATCTCTCCACACTACAGAGAGGACACTGATCTCTCCACACTACAGAGAGGTACACTATAGTCACTGATCTCTCCACACTACAGAGAGGTACACTATAGTTACTGATCTCTCCACACTACAGAGATGACACTGATCTCTCCACACTACAGAGAGGTACACTATAGTCACTGATCTCTCCACACTACAGAGAGGTACACTATAGTCACTGATCTCTCCACACTACAGAGAGGTACACTATAGTTACTGATCTCTCCACACTACAGAGAGGTACACTATAGTCACTGATCTCTCCACACTACAGAGAGGTACACTATAGTCACTGATCTCTCCACGCTACAGAGAGGACACTATAGTCACTGATCTCTCCACGCTACAGAGAGGACACTATAGTCACTGATCTCTCCACACTACAGAGGACACTGATCTCTCCACACGACAGAGAGGACACTATAGTCACTGATCTCTCCACACTACAGAGAGGACACTATAGTTACTGATCTCTCCACACTACAGAGAGGACACAAGAGTCACTGATCTCTCCACGCTTACAGAAAGGTACACTATAGTCACTGATCTCTCCACGCTACAGAGAGGTACACTATAGTCACTGATCTCTCCACGCTACGGAGAGGTACACTATAGTCACTGATCTCTCCATACTACATAGGACACTATAGTCACTGATCTCTCCACACGACAGAGAGGTACACTATAGTCACTGATCTCTCCACACGACAGAGAGGTACACTATAGTCACTGATCTCTCCACACCACAAAGAGGTACACTATAGTCACTGATCTCTCCACACCACAGAGAGGACACTATAGTCACTGATCTCTCCACACTATAGTCACTGATCTCTCCACGCTACAGACAGGACACTATAGTCACTGATCTCTCCACACTATAGTCACTGATCTCTCCACACCACAGAGAGGACACTATAGTCACTGATCTCTCCACGCTACAGACAGGACACTATAGTCACTGATCTCTCCACGCTACAGAGAGGTACACTATAGTCACTGATCTCTCCACACTACAGAGATGACACTGATCTCTCCACGCTACAGAGAGGTACACTATAGTCACTGATCTCTCCACGCTACAGAGAGGTACACTATAGTCACTGATCTCTCCACGCTACAGAGAGATACACTATAGTCACCGATCTCTCCACGCTCCGGAAGGGAACATAGAGGACACACTACTGTCAGACCTACTGCTAACACGGTCCTTAGGTAGGAGATCGTACGGTAATAGAACTGGTAAAAACAGACTTACCTCCCATCTTTGGGTGACAGATTTCTCTCCTACCAGAGTGCTGAGTAGCCCAGACCTGACGGGAAACATTATAGAAGGATTTACAATAGAAAACATTCATGCAACTAGGGTAGCCTAGTGGTTAGAGAGTAGAGGTCGGCAGGTAGCCTAGTGGTTGGAGTGTAGAGGCGGCAGGGTAGCCTAGTGGTTAGAGCATTGGACTAGTAACCGAAAGGTTGCAAGTTCAAATCACAGAGCTGACAAGGTAGAAATCTGTCGTTGTTCCCCAGTAGGCCGTCATTGAAAAGAAGAATTTGTTCTTAACCGACTTGCCTAGTTAAATAAAAGGTTAAAAAATAATAATAATAAATACAGGACAACTTAATAACCAACAAAATACACAACAGATTTAACTAAATATGAAAACATAGACGTTTATCACATAGAATCTACAGAAAGGTAGACGGTACCCCTGCTCTACGCTGGTATTGGGCCTTTGTCCTGAGACGGACTCTGAGCTGTCAGCCAGAGAGGGAACCACAGCGAGGAACCTCTGGTACACCTTGTTACGGACTCCTTTCTGGAAGGCCAGCAGATAGTTCCTCCCATCTCCTGAGAACACCTCCACAGCCATGGGCTGGAACACAGACAAAACATTATAGAAGGGTTATGTTCGTTGCTCAGGTTCAGATTCATAAAGGAATGAAAACAGACAGAAACAGGGACGGATACCGGAACTTGTCCAACAAAGTAATGATATATTTCAAATTTTCTGTCTCAAAACGATTTGCCATGTTTTGCCCTAATATACATGGCCAAGTTGAGACTGATCAACATGTCACAAGCAACAAATCAGAACCAAGTTAGTGCACTGCTCACCTGCAGCAGGTATCGTCTCTTGTGGACCTCCTTAATGTCCTCGTAAGCGAAGATGCTACAGGTCCTCTTCAGCTGGCTCTGACCCTGCCTCGCACCTCTGGGGATGATGGTCTCATGAAGACTGGAGACAGAGAGACATGTCAAAACCCAAACTTCTCCTTGAGTACTCCCCCCCCCCTTTCCAGTTAAACTTTTTGGATGTATATGGGGTATTGTGATGTCATTATTGGGGTATTGTGATGTCATTATGGGGTATTGTGATGTCATTATTGGGGTATTGTGTGTAGATTGATGAGGAACAATTGTTATTTAATCCATGTTAGAATAAGGCTGTAACGTAACAAAATGTGGAAAAAGGGAAGGGGTCTGAGTCCTTTCTGAATGCACCGTATTGATGGCAAATATAAATTAAAACTGGAAGGTGTTCGGAGATTGGGTGGGACAATTTTTTTTAACAAAAAAACAAGATAACTAAATGTAAAATATACTGTGTCCGTAAAATGTATTTAGTATGTATTAAATTGGAAATAGAAGCCTAAGTGTTGTTGTCCATTAGTTTCCTCCCATTAGGGGAGGGGTGGTAGGGTTAGGGGAGGGGTGGTAGGGTTAGGGGAAAATAGTAAAGGAAAATATATTTTAAATAATATATATTTATAAAAAAACACAAAAAAAACATATGGGTGATTGGATATGATGTAGACAATTACATTGAAAGACGCCACAATCCATTTGCAATATTAAAGCTGATCCATCAAAAGGGCACGATTCAACAAATAAACGAAGCACTTGGTTTAGTTGAATCACGAGTGTTAGTTATGAAGGGTGAAAAAGGGGGTTAAGTGAGGTGTTCATATAGACAAAAGGTTAATGAACTCACTTGGCGGGCAGCGTCTCGATGTCTCTGATCTCTCTGCTGACGGTCATGGTGAAACCGTCGATGACATAGAAGTGCTCCTTCCCGAACAGGAGCAGCCCCTCGCTAGTGTCCAGACCCTGCACCCGCGCACACCGGTACATGTGTTGGATCTGGTGACACAACATAATGGTTATATTCGTGGTTACAAACATTCAGGCTAGGTAGAACCGCAGAATAAACCCCGTCAGTCCTCCTCACCGTCAGTCCTCCTCCCCCCAGTCAGTCCTCCCCCCGTCAGTCCCCCCCCCAGTCAGTCCCTCCTCCTCCCCCCAGTCCTCTTCCTCCCCCCCAGTCAGTCCTCCTCCTCCCCGTCAGTCCTCCTCCTCCTCCCCCCCCGTCAGTCCTCCTCCTCCTCCCGGTCAGTCCTCCTCCTCCTCCTCCCCCTGTCTCCTCCTCCTCCAGTCCCCCATCAGTCCTCCTCCCAGTCAGTCCTCCTCCCTCGCCCCAGTCAGTCCCCCGTCAGTCCTCCCCCCCCGTCAATCCTCCTCCTCCCCCCGTCAGTCCTCCTCTCCCCCCGTTAGTCCTCCTCGCCCCAGTCAGTCCTCCTCCCCGTCAGTCCTCCTCAGTCCTCCCCCCGTCAGTCCTCCTCACCCGTCCTCCAGTCCTCCTCACCCCCCGTCAGTCCTCCTCACCCCTGTCAGTCCTCCTCCCCCGTCAGTCCTCCTCCTCCCCCGTTAGTCCTCCTCCTCCCCCCCATCAGTCCCCCTCATCAGTCCTCCTCCTCCCCGTCAGTCCCCTCCTCCCCCCCGTCAGTCCTCCTCACCCCTGTCAGTCCTCCTCCCCCTCACCCCTGTCAGTCCTCCTCCCCCCCCCCCCGTCAGTCCAGTCCCTCCTCCTCCCCCGTCAGTCCTCCTCCTCCCCGTCAGTCCTCCCCCTGTCAGTCCTCCTCACCCCCTCAGTCCTCCCCCGTCAGTCCTCCTCCCCCCTAACCCCCTGTCAGTCCCCCTCCTCAGTCCTCCCCCAGTCAGTCATCCTCCCCGTCAGTCCTCCTCAGTCCTCCTCCCCCGTCAGTCCTCCTCTCCCCCCAGTCAGTCCTCCTCACCCCGTCAGTCCTCCTCACCCATCAGTCCTCCTCCTCCCCGTCAGTCCCCCCCCTCAGTCCTCAGTCCTCCCCCTCCTCCCCGTCAGTCCTCCTCCTCCTCCTCCTCCCCGTCAGTCCTCCTCCCCCCCTCCTCCTCCCCGTCAGTCCTCCTCACCCCGTCTCCTCCCCCCCCCGTCCTCCTCTATCCTCCTCCTCTTCCCCCCCCGGTCAGTCCTCCTCTCCCCGTCAGTCCCCCATCAGTCCTCCTCCCCCTCAGTCCTCCTCACCCCCCCCCGTCAGTCCTCCTCCTCCCCCCCCCCCGTCAGTCCTCCTCCCCCCCTCCCCCCCCCGTCAGTCCTCCTCCTCCTCCCCCCGTCAGTCCTCCCCCTCAGTCCTCCCCCGTCAGTCCTCCTCCCCCCCGTCAGTCCTCCCGTCTCCCCCGTCAGTCCTCCTCCTCCCCGTCAGTCCTCCTCCTCCCCCGTCAGTCCTCCTCCGTCCCCCCCAGTCAGTCCTCCTCACCCCAGTCAGTCCTCCTCTCCCCCAGTCAGTCCTCCTCCCGTCAGTCCCCCCCGTCAGTCCTCCTCCCCCCTCAGTCCTCCTCCCCCCGTCAGTCCTCCTCCTCCCCCGTCAGTCCTCCTCCCCTCCTCCCTCCTCACCCCCGTCAGTCCTCCCTCCTCACCCCTCCTCCTCACCCCGTCAGTCCTCCTCCTCCTCCCCGTCAGTCCTCCTCACCCTGTCCTCTTACCTTCTCTCCCTCCTCCAGTAGTCGTAGCAGTGATGTGTTGTCTGTCCTCTGTTCCTCGTCCAGACCTCCTGACTCTAAGATCTGTTCCTGGAGCAGGTCTTGTTCCTCATCGGCTCTGTCCGTGGTGGAGCGTGACCTCTTCAGAGGGGCCTTCACCAGACCTGGAGGGGGAGGGGGGGGCGGGGACGGGAACATTTGGCTCTTAATAGTTACCCCACTGATGTTTGGTAGAGGCAGTAAACCAGTCATACATGTTTAGTTTAGTTTCCTCACAGCCTCTCTGAGAGCTTTGTTTTAGTATAATTGAATGACCTCGTCTCATGTCTCTAGTGTGTGTGTGTGTGTGTGTGTGTGTGTGTGTGTCTTGTAGTGCTGAGCGATTAACATCTTTCGGGTTCAATTATTTGAATTCCATTTCGTTCCTTTTTTCCCCCTCTTGAGATACACTACATGACCAAAAGTATGTGGACACCTGCTCGCCGAACATCTCATTCCAACATCAATGGGCATTAATATGGACAAGGTCCCCCCCCTTTTACTGCTATAACAAAATAAAATTTGATTTGATTTGAACAGCCTCCAGAGATGGGAGAACCTTTCCAGAAGGACAACCATCTCTGCAGCCCTCCACCATCAGGCCTTTATGGTAGAGTGGCCAGACGGAAGCCACTCCTCAGTAACAGGCACGTGACAGTCCGCTTGGAGTTTGCCTAAAGACACCTAAGGACTGTTTTTCAGCAGCAGGGACAAGTCAGGATCGAGGGAAAGATTAACAGAGCAAAGTGCAGAGAGATCCTTGATGAAAACCTGCCCCACAGCGCTCAGGACCTCAGACTGGGGAGAAAGGTTCACCTTTCAACAGGACAGCGGCACTAAGGACACAGCCAAGATAACACAAGAGTGGCTTCGGGACAGGTCTCTGGATGTCCTTGAGTGGCCCAGCCAGAGCCTGGACTTGAACCCCATCGAACATCTCTGGAGAGACCTGAAAATAGCTGTGCAGCGACGCTCCTCACCCAACCTGACAGAGTTTGAGAGGATCTGCAGAGAGGAATGGGAGAAACTCCCCAAATACTGTGGTGCCAAGCTTGTAGCGTCATACCCAAGAAGACTCGAGGCTGTAATCTCTGCCAAAGGTGCTTCAACCAAATACTTATGTATATGTGATATATATATTTTATTTTTTCTAAATTTTTTATTTTTTTGCTTTGATATTATGGGGCGGCAGGTAGCCTACTGGTCAGAGCGTTGGGCCAGTAACCGAAAGGTTGCAAGATCAAATCCCTGAGTTAACAAGGTAAAAATCTGTCGTTCTGCCCCTGAAACAAGGCAGCTAACCCACTGTTCCTAGGCCGTCATTGAAAACAAGTTTGTTTGTTCTTAACTGACTTGCCTGGTTAAAAAGGTAAACAAAAAAAAATGGGGTATTGTGTGTAGATTGATGAGGGGGAAAAAACTATTCAATCCATTTTAGTTTCCAACAGGCCAATGTGACAATGCAGTAGGGAGTTGTAGTTTCCAACAGGCCAATGTGACAATGCAGTAGGGAGTTGTAGTTTCCAACAGGCCAATGTGACAATGCAGTAGGGAGTTGTAGTTTCCAACAGGCAAATGTGACAATGTAGTAGGGAGTTGTAGTTTCCAACAGGCCAATGTGACAATGTAGTAGGGAGTTGTAGTTTCCAACAGGCCAATGTGACAATGTAGTAGGGAGTTGTAGTTTCCAACAGGCCAATGTGACAATGCAGTAGGAGTTGTAGTTTCCAACAGGCCAATGTGACAATGTAGTAGTGAGTTGTAGTTTCCAACAGGCCAATGTGACAATGTAGTAGGGAGTTGTAGTTTCCAACAGGCCAATGTGACAATGTAGTAGGGAGTTGTAGTTTCCAACAGGCCAATGTGACAATGCAGTAGGGAGTTGTAGTTTCCAACAGGCAAATGTGACAATGTAGTAGGGAGTTGTAGTTTCCAACAGGCCAATGTGACAATGCAGTAGGGAGTTGTAGTTTCCAACAGGCCAATGTGACAATGCAGTAGGGAGTTGTAGTTTCCAACAGGCCAATGTGACAATGTAGTAGTGAGTTGTAGTTTCCAACAGGCCAATGTGACAATGTAGTAGGGAGTTGTAGTTTCCAACAGGCCAATGTGACAATGTAGTAGGGAGTTGTAGTTTCCAACAGGCCAATGTGACAATGTAGTAGGGAGTTGTAGTTTCCAACAGGCCAATGTGACAATGTAGTGGGGAGTTGTAGTTTCCAACAGGCAAATGTGACAAAGTAGGGAGTTGAGTTTCCAACAGGCCAATGTGACAATGTAGTAGGGAGTTGTAGTTTCCAACAGGCCAATGTGACAATGCAGTAGGGAGTTGTAGTTTCCAACAGGCCAATGTGACAATGCAGTAGGGAGTTGTAGTTTCCAACAGGTCAATGTGACAATACAGTAGGGAGTTGTAGTTTCCAACAGGCCAATGTGACAATGTAGTAGGGAGTTGTAGTTTCCAACAGGCCAATGTTCTACATTTTTTAGCGCAGAAGACGTGACAATTACACAACAAAAGTATTTCAATTAGTGGATTACAACATTCAACCCACATAATACATAGTGATAATTTAACTGAAGGGGCCTCCCGAGTGGCGCAGTGGTCTAAGGTACTGCATCTCAGTTCTAGCTGTGTGTCTAGAAATCCTGGTTTGAGTCTAGGTTCTGTCGTAGCCGGCCACGACTGGGAGACCCATGGGGCTGGGCGCACATTTGGCCCAGCGTCGTCCGGGTTAGGGGAGGGTTTGGCAGGCAGGGATGTCCTTGTCCCATCATGCACTAGCGACTCCTGCGCCGGACCGGGCTCAGAGGACGCTGACACCATCGCCAGGTGTAACAGTGTTTCCTCCGACACATTGGTGCGGCTGGCTTCCGGGGTAAGCCGGCATTGTGTCAAGAAGCAGTGAGGCTTGGTTGGGATGTATTTCGGAGGACGCACAGCTCTCGACTTTTGCATCTACCAAGTCCGTACGGGAGTTGCAGAGAGGAGACAAGACTGTAAACTACGAATCGGATACCACAAAAGTGTAGATGAAAAAAGTGGTAAAATAAACAGAATAAAATAATTAGAATTATAATAAAAACTGAAACTGAACCGACCTCAAAAATCTTGCTATGTGTCCTCTGTCCGTCTTACCTTTGACTCTGGCGATGGTGTCCTCTCCGTGCACCTCTCCAGGTTCATGCTGAGTGGTCTCTCCCTCAGTGTCCTGCTCTATAGAGTGCTGATACATCCCAGGGTTCCCTGACAGCAGTCTCATGTAGTACTCCTTACTGTCGTAGCTTATCGCTCGGCGGTAACGCACCGGCTTCTGGATGAGGGGAAGGAGAGGAAGAGAGGGGAGGAAGAGAGGAGAGGAAGAGAGGAGAGGAAGAGAGGAGAGGAAGAGAGGGGAGGAAGAGAGGAGAGGAAGAGAGGAGAGGAAGAGAGGAGAGGAAGAGAGGGGAGGAAGAGAGGAGAGGAAGAGAGGAGAGGAAGAGAGGAGAGGAAGAGAGGAGAGGAAGAGAGGGGAGGAAGAGAGGGGAGGAAGAGAGGGGAGGAAGAGAGGGGAGGAAAGAGGAGAGGAGGAAGAGAGGAGAGGAAGAGAGGAGAGGAAGAGAGGGGAGGAGAGAGGAGAGGAAGAGAGGGAGGAAGAGAGGAGAGGAGAGGAAGAGAGGAGAGGAAGAGAGGAGAGGAAGAGAGGAGAGGAAGAGAGGGGAGGAAGAGAGGAGAGGAAGAGAGGAGAGGAAGAGAGGGGAGGAAGAGAGGGGAGGAAGAGAGGGGAGGAAGAGAGGGGAGGAAGAGAGGGGAGGAAGAGAGGAGAGGAAGAGAGGAGAGGAAGAGAGGGGAGGAAGAGAGGAGAGGAAGAGAGGAGAGGAAGAGAGGAGAGGAAGAGAGGGGAGGAAGAGAGGAGAGGAAGAGAGGAGAGGAAGAGAGGGGAGGAAGAGAGGAGAGGAAGAGAGGGGAGGAAGAGAGGAGAGGAAGAGAGGGGAGGAAGAGAGGAGAGGAAGAGAGGGGAGGAAGAGAGGATAGGTTAATTAGTGATGGGGGAGGGGCTGTTGACATGAAGAACACTGACGAATAGGCATCAAAACAAGCCAAAAAAACAGGAAGCTAATTGATGCGGCTTTCAATTAGTCCATTGAAATCCTTTCAGTGTCAATCATGCCTGCAAAATGCTCAAACCACACAGATGTTCATTGAGTGTCGTTTCAAGTAAAAACAGTTATCTAATTTGTATCCAAAATGGTGCCTTATTGGACCTTACATGACAAGGCAAGGCTCAGGCTCGTAGACACACGGTTTGCCATCTACCAGACACCCATCCACCATGCATCCACAGTTTGGGCTGTTTAACCAACTCCTAACTATGGCTTCACACATAGTGTATAAATGTCTGTTCAAGTCACTTCACCCTGTTGTCAGACAGATGCTAACTGTGGGAGTCTCAGGGCTGAGATCATGAGGGGGAGCAGAGGAGGACACTGATAGGAGCTGGGCTGGAGCAGGACAGAGTAACAGAGTATTACAGGAGGATAGGAGCTGGGCTGGAGCAGGACAGAGTACTACAGGAAGACTGGTCAGTCGGGGACTTCAGATATAGTTGCAGTCAGGCACTAAAAATGTGATGATTCTGCCAATACCGTGGCACAACCTTTACCTTTACCCCCCCAACGGTACTAACTGTTTGTTTATATGCATTCATACACTGAGTGTACAAAACATTAGGAACACCTTCATAATATTGAGATGCACCCTCCCCACCTCTTTTCCCCTCAGAACAGCCTCAATTCACCTGGATAGTCTATGTCATGGAAACGGCAGGTGTTCCTAATGTTTAGTACACTCTGTGCATAGCTCCCATTCTGACGCGTGTTCT
Source organism: Oncorhynchus tshawytscha (assembly GCF_018296145.1). Classification (NCBI taxonomy): domain Eukaryota; kingdom Metazoa; phylum Chordata; class Actinopteri; order Salmoniformes; family Salmonidae; genus Oncorhynchus; species Oncorhynchus tshawytscha. Next base: position 5,850,003 of record NC_056440.1, on the reverse strand, counting down.
TGTTTTTCCTTGGGGTCGATTGAGAACACGGCTGAGTCATGTGGCTGACGAAGCTAATTCATGTAGCATGATTTCGCTCACAAAGACTCCATTCATTGGCTGCGATGAATGGACGGAACAAACCCCAAAAATCTCCTGCATTGTACAGTACACATACTGGAACAGTAGGGAGAACAAGGTAAGCTTTTTTTCTATATACAACGACATCGC
>NC_056440.1:5829793-5844793 GCF_018296145.1 Oncorhynchus tshawytscha | reverse complement strand
GTAGACAACGCAGTGAGTACCGTAGTGTAGTAGACAACGCAGTGAGTACCGTAGTGTAGTAGACAACGCAGTGAGTACCGTAGTGTAGTAGACAACGCAGTGAGTACCATAGTGTGGTAGACAACACAGTGAGTACCGTGTTCTTACCTCCTGGTACTCTTTATACTGCATGGCCACCAGGTCCCTGACCACCGCTATGTGGGTGAACATCCACTGGAACGTCTCCTATTGTTGGAAGGAATTTACCTGGTTAGTGTGGGTGTTTATTTATTTAACCCTTTATTTTACCAGGTAAATTGACTGAGAACACGTTCTCATAAACAGCAACGACCTGAGGGAATAGTTACAGGGGAGAGGAGGGGGGGGATGAATGAGCCAATTGTAAACTGAGAATTATTAGGTGACCGTGATGGTTTGAGGGCCAGATTGGGAATTTAGCCAGGACACCAGGGGTTAACACCTCTACTCTTACGATAAGTGCCATGGGATCTTTACTGACCTCAGAGTCAGGACACCAGTTTAACATCCCATCCAAAAGACGGCACCCTACACAGGGCAGTGTCCCCAATCACTGCCCTGGGGCATCGGGATATTAATGTTTGAGATCAGAGGAAAGAGTGCCTCCTACTGGGACTCCAACACCACTTCTAACAGCATCTGGTCTCCCATCCAGAGACCGACCAGGACCAACCCTGCTTAGCTTCAGAAGCAAGCCAGCAGCATCTGGTCTCCCATCCAGGGACCGACCAGGACCAACCCTGCTTAGCTTCAGAAGCAAGCCAGCAGTTGGGATGCAGGGTGGTATGCTGCTGGCTGCTGTGAGGTGAGTGTGCATGCATGAGTATGAATGCATGTTATGTGTGTGCTCTTGTGCATGTCCGTCTGTGTGTGTGTGTGTGTGTGTGTGTGTGTGTGTGTGTGTGTGTGTGTGTGTGTGTGTGTGTGTACCTGTGCAGAAAGGTTGTTCTTGTTCAGGGAGTTTTCCTTCTTGTTGCGTCGAGCGCCGGTCAACTTGGACAGACCAAAACCACTACTGACCCGAGACAGCTTGGACTGGCTGGCCGGAGCCACCGACTCCCCTCTGCTAATACACTTCTTCTCATGGACTAGAGGAGAGACAGAGCGAGAGAGAGAGGGGGAGTAAAGAGTGAGGGAGAGAGAGAGGAGGGAAAGAGAGAGAGGGAGAGAGAGGGGAGGGAGAGAGAAAGGAGGGAGAGAGAGGAGGGAGAGAGAAAGGAGGGAGAGAGAGGAGGGAGAGAGAGAGGAGGGAGAGAGAGGGGGAGAGAGAGAGAAAGGAGGGAGAGAGAGAGGGAGAGAGAGAGGAGGGAGAGAGAGGGGGAGAGGAAGGAGTAAAAAGGGAGGGAGAGAGAGAGGAGGGAAAGAGAGAGGGAGAGAGAGGGGAGGGAGAGAGAAAGGAGGGAGAGAGAGGAGGGAGAGAGAGAGGAGGGAGAGAGAGAGGAGGGAGAGAGAAAGGAGGGAGAGAGAGGAGGGAGAGAGAAAGGAGGGAGAGAGGAGGAGGGAGAGAGAGGGGGAGAGAGGGGAGAGGAAGGAGTAAAGAGGGGGAGGGAGAGAGAGAGGAGGGAGAGAGGAGGGAGAGAGAGGAGGGAGAGAGAAAGGAGGGAGAGAGAGGAGGGAGAGAGAAAGGAGGGAGAGGAAGGAGTAAAAAGGGAGGGAGAGAGAGGAGGAGAAACAGAGGGACATAGAAAACAGAGACAAACAACAGAAAGGAACAGAGGTTATCCAACAGTCTTTCAGTATGCTGGCGGCTCCGGTCCCAACTTGGCTTTCTCTGCTCAACAAAAACCACATGGTAAAGCTGATTATGTCCCAATATCCCCCTGACCACTAAACAGTCTGTACGGTGTTAACATGACCTTTCTGACGTAATGCCAAACAATAGACTACAGAGTCAGTGTGTACAACGCATTCAGAAAGTATTCAGACCCCTTCCTTCCCTTTTTCCACATTTAGTTACGTTACGGCCTTATTATAAAATTGTATAAAATAGAAATTGTTCCTCATCAATCTACACACAATACCCCATAATGATGAAGTGAGAACAGGTTTTTAGAAATGTTTGCAAATGTATTACAAATAAAAAAACTGAAATACCTTATTTACATAAGTACTCTTTGCTATGAAACTTGAAATTGATCTCAGGTGCATCCTGTTTCCATTGATCATCCTTGAGATGTTTCTACAACTTGATTGGAGTCCACCTGTGGTAAATTCAATTGATTGGACATAATTTGGAAAGGCACACACCTGTCTATATAAGGTCCCACAGTTGACAGTGCATGTCAGAGCAAAAACCAAGCCATGAGGTTGAAGGAATTGTCTGTAGAGTTCCGAGACAGGATTGTATCGTGGCACAGATCTGGGGAAGGGTACCAAAACATTTCGGCAGCATTGAAGGTCCCCAAGTACACAGTGGCCTCCATCATTCTTAAATGGGAGAAGTTTGGAACCACCAAGACTCTTCCTAGAGCTGGCCGCCTGGCCAAACTGAGCAATCGGGGGAGAAGGGCCTTGGTCAGGGAGGTGACCAAGAACCAGATGGTCACTCTGACAGAGCTCCAGGGTTCCTCTGTGGAAATGGGAGAACCTTCCAGAAGGACAACCATCTCTGCAGCACTCCACCAATCAGGCCTTTACGGTAGAGTGGCCAGACGGAAGCCACTCCTCAGTAAAAGGCACATGACAGCCCGCTTGGAGTTTGCCAAAAGGCACCTAACAAGATTCTCTGGTCTGATGAAACCAAGATTGAACTATTTGGCCTGAATGCCAAGTGTCACGTCTGTAGGAAACCTGGCACCATCCCTACGGTGAAGCATGGTGGTGGCAGCATCATGCTTAGGGGATGTTTTTCAGACTTGAGGCTGTAATCGTTGCCAAAGGTGCTTCAACAAAGTACTGAGTAAAGAGTTTGAAATACTTACGTAAATGTAACATTCCCGTTTTAATTTTTTTTTTTATACATTTGCAAACATTTTCAAAAACCTGTTTTCGCTTTGTCATTATGGGGTATTGTGATGTCATTATGGGGTATTGTGATGTCATTATGGGGTATTGTGATGTCATTATGGGGTATTGTGATGTCATTATGGGGTATTGTGTGTCGATTGATGAAGGGAAAAATAACTATTGAATCCATTTTAGAATCATGCTGTAACATAACAAAATGTGGTAAAAGTCATTGAGTCTGAATACTATTTGAATACACAGTATGTGTTTCTGTTTTCGTCTCTGTGTGTGAGTGTCCGTCTGTCTAGATGTGTGTGTCTTTTCTCACCCAGGTGGTTCTGCCAGCTCTTCAGGGCAGGTTCCTCCAGGGCAGGCCGAGCGGTGCTGATATCTACATGTCCTCTGTCGTTGGTGGGGAGGGACACCTTAAAGATGTCCTCCAACATGGGTCTTTTGCTGTGCATCAGCTCTGTCCACACACGGTTTACTGCCTTCAGCAGCAGCTGGCGACCTGGGGGACAGGACAGGACAGGAGTTAGGGACACACGGTTTACAGTCTTCAGCAGCAGCTGGCGACCTGGGAGACAGGACAGGAGTTAGGGACACACGGTTTACAGTCTTCAGCAGCAGCTGGCGACCTGGGAGACAGGACAGGAGTTAGGGACACACGGTTTACAGTCTTCAGCAGCAGCTGGCGACCTGGGGGACAGGACAGGAGTTAGGGACACACGGGTCTTCAGCAGCAGCTTACAGTTTCAGCAGCAGCTGGCAGGAGTTAGGGACACACGGTTTACAGTCCTGGGAGACAGGACAGGAGTTAGGGACACACGGTTTACAGTCTTCAGCAGCAGCTGGCGACCTGGGGGACAGGACAGGAGTTAGGGACACACGGTTTACAGTCTTCAGCAGCAGCTGGCGACCTGGGAGACAGGACAGGAGTTAGGGACACACGGTTTAGTCTTCAGCAGCAGCTGGCGACCTGGGGGACAGGACAGGACAGGAGTTAGGGACACACACACATAGAAACACACTTTGAAAGAGAGACAGACAGACAGTTAGACGTTATGTTACCTTCGCTAACTTCCTGGCTGTGTCTGTTATCAGGTCCATTCTCAGCGGGCATCATGACGTGCCAGGTGGTCATACGAGCCTCTGCCTCCAAACCAAAACCCTCCACACTACTGCACATAGACAGAGAGAGAGAGAGCGAGAGAGAGACAGAGAGCGAGAGAGAGAGAGAGACAGAGAGAGAGAGAGAGACAGAGACAGAGACAGAGAGAGAGAGACAGAGAGAGAAAGAGAGAGAGAGAGACAGAGAGAGAGAGAGGAGGGAGACAGAGGAGAGAGAAAGAGCGAGAGAGAAAGTGCGAGAGAGAAAGAGAGAGACAGAGAAAGAAGAGGAGAGTAGAGAGAGAGAGAGCGGGACAGAAGAGGAGAGAGTCAGCCAGCATATACCACTCACCCATACATAGGACTAAGCTAACTGCAATTTTTGCAGCCTGTTGTCATTCGATTAGCCAGCTCAACACTTCATAAGGCCTCAAACTCACTGATCAGGACACACAGCTGCTATAAATGTCTCGAGCAATGCAATGAATTCAAGAATGCATGAAGAAGCAAGACAATAACTAAGTAAGCTAGCTAGCTAAAACAGACAGACACACAAACCCACCTCCAGTCCCAGACCCACCTCCAGTCTGAGACCCACCTCCAGTCTCAGACCCACCTCCAGTCTCAGACCCACCTCCAGTCTCAGACCCACCTCCAGTCCCAGACCCACCTCCAGTCTCAGACCCACCTCCAGTCTCAGACCCACCTCCAGTCTCAGACCCACCTCCAGTCTCAGACCCACCTCCAGTCTCAGACCCACCTCCAGTCTCAGACCCACCTCCAGTCTCAGACCCACCTCCAGTCTCAGACCCACCTCCAGTCTCAGACCCACCTCCAGTCCCAGACCCACCCTCCAGTCCCAGACCCACCCTCCAGTCCCAGACCCACCTCCAGTCCCAGACCCACCTCCAGACTTACCTCCAGTCCCAGACCAGTCCCAGACCCCACCTCCAGTCCCAGACCCAACTCCAGACCTACCTCCAGTCCCAGACCAGTCCCAGACCCCACCTCCAGTCCCAGACCCCACCTCCAGTCCCAGACCCCACCTCCAGTCCCAGACCTACCTCCCAACGTGCAGGTTGATGAAGCAGTGAGCCAGACAGGCTACAAACTCCTGGTCGTGGTTGCCCGGTCCCAGTACCAGGTTACGGTTGACAGTCAACACCCGTAGAGAGTCCAGCAGAGCTACCTGCTGAGGTACGGTCTTGTGAGGTCGAGACAGCTGGTACAGGACCGTACGGTTCAGACAGTGGTAGAGAGAGTCCAGAGACAGACTCTGCGACCTCCTCTTGGACTGGAAACGGGAGAAAAGAGAGGTGGAACATTTTTTTAAGAAAGACTTGTCTTATGATCTATGGTCTGCGATGCCCGAGAGGTGGTTGTAGAAAGGGCCTTTCTTCTCCAGAGAGTTGATTGGGGTTAAGACATCCTACCGTAGGGTTGGCGGAGAGTGTAAACAATAGTCCTGTTTTATAACAGCCAATGGATTCTGAGGACTGATTAAGTACGTGTTTGAAATCTGACTAAATCCTCTTGTTTCAAAGCAGTACCACTCCAGACATGCACACTGCTGGCCTACATCTACTTATAAATCACACGGCTGTGTTTCACCTAAAGCTCTATTGGTTCAGTTGAGTAAGTCTGGGAGAGATGTGGAGGTTGGCTTGTTGATTCAATTAACTCATTCATTTGCTGGTTAGTTGAGTCAAACCGAGTACTGTACTGCTGTAATCAGACTGTTTCTGAGTACTGTACTGCTGTAATCAGACTGTTTCTGAGTACTGTACTGCTGTAATCAGACTGTTTCTGAGTACTGCTGTAATCAGACTGTTTCTGAGTACTGTACTGCTGTAATCAGACTGTTTCTGTAACTGCTGTAAATCAGACTGTTTCTGAGTACTGCTGTAATCAGACTGTTTCTGAGTACTGTACTGCTGTAATCAGACTGTTTCTGAGTACTGTACTGCTGTAAATCAGGCTGTTTCTGAGTACTGCTGTAATCAGACTGTTTCTGAGTACTGCTGTAATCAGACTGTTTCTGAGTACTATACTGCTGTAATCAGACTGTTTCTGAGTACTGCTGTAAATCAGACTGTTTCTGAGTACTGCTGTAATCAGACTGTTTCTGAGTACTGCTGTAATCAGACTGTTTCTGAGTACTGTAGTGCTGTAATCAGACTGTTTCTGAGTACTGCTGTAATCAGACTGTTTCTGAGTACTGCTGTAATCAGACTGTTTCTGAGTACTATACTGTAAATCAGACTATTTCTGAGTACCGTACTGCTGTAATCAGACTGTTTCTGAGTACTGCTGTAATCAGACTGTTTCTGAGTACTGCTGTAATCAGACTGTTTCTGAGTACTATACTGCTGTAAATCAGACTATTTCTGAGTACCGTACTGCTGTAATCAGACTGTTTCTGAGTACTGTACTGCTGTAAATCAGACTATTTGTACTGTACTGCTGTAATCAGACTGTTTCTGAGTACTGTACTGCTGTAATCAGACTGTTTCTGAGTACTGCTGTAATCAGACTGTTTCTGAGTACTGCTGTAATCAGACTGTTTCTGAGTACTGCTGTAAATCAGACTGTTTCTGAGTACTGCTGTAATCAGACTGTTTCTGAGTACTGTACTGCTGTAATCAGACTGTTTCTGAGTACTGTACTGCTGTAATCAGACTGTTTCTGAGTACTGTACTGCTGTAATCAGACTGTTTCTGAGTACTGCTGTAATCAGACTGTTTCTGAGTACTGCTGTAATCAGACTGTTTCTGAGTACTGCTGTAAATCAGACTGTTTGAGTACTGCTGTAAATCAGACTGTTTCTGAGTACTGCTGTAATCAGACTGTTTCTGAGTACTGTACTGCTGTAATCAGACTGTTTCTGAGTACTGTAGTGCTGTAATCAGACTGTTTCTGAGTACCGTACTGCTGTAAATCCGACTGTTTCCAGTCCTGGGACACCCACAAACAGGAACTGCATATGTTGTATTTCTATACACAGTGTCTTCATAATATTATAACTACTGTAATGTAACTACTGTAATGTAAATACTGTAATGTAAATACTGTAATGTAACTACTGTAATGTAACTACTGTAATGTAACTACAGTAATGTAAATACTGTAATGTAACTACTGTAATGTAAATACTGTAATGTAACTACAGTAATGTAACTACTGTAATGTAACTACTGTAATATAACTAATGTAATAACTAATAATATAACTAATGTAATATAACTAATGTAACTAATGTAATAACTAATATAATATAACTAATGTAATAACTAATATAATATAACTAATGTAATATAACTAATGTAATATTACTAATGTAACTAATGTAATATAACTAATGTAATATAACTAATGTAACTAATGTAATATAACTAATATAATATAACTAATGTAACTAATGTAACTAATGTAATATAACTAATGTAACTAATGTAATATAACTAATGTAATAAAACAAATGTAACTAATGTAATATAACTAATATAACTAATGTAATGTAACTGATGTAATATAACTAATGTAATATAACTAATGTAATATAACTAATATAATATACCTAATATAACATAGCTAACACATTATACCTAATATAATGTAACTGATGTAATATAACCAATGTAATATAACCAATGTAATATAACTAATGTGATATAACTAATGTAATAAAACTAATGTAACTAATGTAATATAACTAATGTAACTAATGTAATATAACTAATATAATATAACTAATGTAACTAATGTAATATAACTAATATAATATAACTAATGTAACTAATATAACTAATGTAACTAATGTAATATAACTAATATAATATAACTAATGTAACTAATGTAATATAACTAATGTAACTAATGTAATATAACTAATATAATATAACTGACGTAATATAACTAATGTAATATAACTAATGTAATATAACTAATGTAATATAACTGATGTAATATAACCAATGTAATATAACTAATGAAATATAGCTAATGTAATATAACCAATATAACTTAACTCATGACTCATAATATAACTTATATAATATAACGAATGTAATATAACTAAAATAACTAATATAATATAACTAATATAATATAACTAATATAAAATAACTAATATAACTAATATAATGCTACTAGTATAACTAATATAACATAACTAATATAACCGATGTAATATAATATAACTAATAATGGTAATATAATATAACTGATGTAATATAACTAATATAATATAACTAATGTAATATAATATAATACAACTAATATAATATAACTCATATAATATAACTCATATAATGATACTAGTATAACTAATATGACATAACTGTCAAATCAAATCAAATTTTATTTGTCACATACACATGGTTAGCAGATGTTAATGCGAGTGTAGCGAAATGCTTGTGCTTCTAGTTCCGACAATGCAGTAATAACCAACAAGTAATCTAACTAACAATTCCAAAACTACTGTCTTATACACAGTGTAAGGGGATAAAGAATATGTACATAACATATGTACATAGCAGCATAGGCAAGATACAGTAGCTGATATCGAGTACAGTATATACATATGAGATGAGTATGTAAACAAAGTGGCATAGTTAAAGTGGCTAGTGATACATGTATTACATAAGGATGCAGTCGATGATATAGAGTACAGTATATACGTATGCATATGAGATGAATAATGTAGGGTATGTAAACATTATATAAGGTAGCATTGTTTAAAGTGGCTAGTGATATATTTACATCATTTCCCATCAATTACCATTATTAAAGTGGCTGGAGTTGAGTCAGTGTCATTGACAGTGTGTTGGCAGCAGCCACTCAATGTCAGTGGTGGCTGTTTAACAGTCTGATGGCTTTGAGATAGAAGCTGTTTTTCAGTCTCTCGGTCCCAGCTTTGATGCACCTGTACTGACCTCGCCTTCTGGATGATAGCGGGGTGAACAGGCAGTGGCTCGGGTGGTTGATGTCCTTGATGATCTTTATGGCCTTCCTGTAACATCGGGTGGTGTAGGTGTCCTGGAGGGCAGGTAGTTTGCCCCCGGTGATGCGTTGTGCAGACCTCACTACCCTCTGGAGAGCCTTACGGTTGAGGGCGGAGCAGTTGCCGTACCAGGCGGTGATACAGCCCGCCAGGATGCTCTCGATTGTGCATCTGTAGAAGTTTGTGAGTGCTTTTGGTGACAAGCCGAATTTCTTCAGCCTCCTGAGGTTGAAGAGGCGCTGCTGCGCCTTCTTCACAATGCTGTCTGTGTGAGTGGACCAATTCAGTTTGTCTGTGATGTGTATGCCGAGGAACTTAAAACTTGCTACCCTCTCCACTACTGTTCCATCGATGTGGATAGGGGGGTGTTCCCTCTGCTGTTTCCTTAAGTCCACAATCATCTCCTTAGTTTTGTTGACGTTGAGTGTGAGGTTATTTTCCTGACACCACACTCCGAGGGCCCTCACCTCCTCCCTGTAGGCCGTCTCGTCGTTGTTGGTAATCAAGCCTACCACTGTTGTGTCGTCCGCAAACTTGATGATTGAGTTGGAGGCGTGCGTAGCCACGCAGTCGTGGGTGAACAGGGAGTACAGGAGAGGGCTCAGAACGCACCCTTGTGGGGCCCCAGTGTTGAGGATCAGCGGGGAGGAGATGTTGTTGCCTACCCTCACCACCTGGGGCGGCCCGTCAGGAAGTCCAGTACCCAGTTGCACAGGGCGGGGTCGAGACCCAGGGTCTCGAGCTTGATGACGAGCTTGGAGGGTACTATGGTGTTGAATGCCGAGCTGTAGTCGATGAACAGCATTCTCACATAGGTATTCCTCTTGTCCAGATGGGTTAGGGCAGTGTGCAGTGTGGTTGAGATTGCATCGTCTGTGGACCTATTTGGGCGGTAAGCAAATTGGAGTGGGTCTAGGGTGTCAGGTAGGGTGGAGGTGATATGGTCCTTGACTAGTCTCTCAAAGCACTTCATGATGACGGATGTGAGTGCTACGGGCGGTAGTCGTTTAGCTCAGTTACCTTAGCTTTCTTGGGAACAGGAACAATGGTGGCCCTCTTGAAGCATGTGGGAACAGCAGACTGGTATAGGGATTGATTGAATATGTCCGTAAACACACCGGCCAGCTGGTCTGCGCATGCTCTGAGGGCGCGGCTGGGGATGCCGTCTGGGCCTGCAGCCTTGCGAGGGTTAACATGTTTAAATGTCTTACTCACCTCGGCTGCAGTGAAGGAGAGACCGCATGTTTTCATTGCAGGCCGTGTCAGTGGCACTGTATTGTCCTCAAAGCGGGCAAAAAGTTATTTAGTCTGCCTGGGAGCAAGACATCCTGGTCCGTGACTGGGCTGGATTTCTTCCTGTAGTCCGTGATTGACTGTAGACCCTGCCACATGCCTCTTGTGTCTGAGCCGTTGAATTGAGATTCTACTTTGTCTCTGTACTGACGCTTAGCTTGTTTGATAGCCTTGCGGAGGGAATAGCTGCACTGTTTGTATTCAGTCATGTTACCAGACACCTTGCCCTGATTAAAAGCAGTGGTTCGCGCTTTCAGTTTCACACGAATGCTGCCATCAATCCACGGTTTCTGGTTAGGGAATGTTTTAATCGTTGCTATGGGAACGACATCTTCAACGCAAGTTCTAATGAACTCGCACACCGAATCAGCGTATTCGTCAATGTTGTTATCTGATGCAATACGAAACATGTCCCAGTCCACGTGATGGAAGCAGTCTTGGAGTGTGGAGTCAGCTTGGTCGGACCAGCGTTGGACAGACCTCAGCGTGGGAGCCTCTTGTTTTAGTTTCTGTCTGTAGGCAGGGATCAACAAAATGGAGTAGTGGTCAGCTTTTCCGAAAGGGGGGCGGGGCAGGGCCTTATATGCGTCGCGGAAGTTAGAGTAACAATGATCCAAGGTCTTTCCACCCCTGGTTGCGCAATCGATATGCTGATAAAATTTAGGGAGGAACTGCATATGTTGTATTTCTATACACAGTGTCTTCATAATATTATAACTACTGTAATGTAACTACTGTAATGTAACTACTGTAATGTAACTACTGTAATGTAACTACTGTAATGTAACTAATGTAATATAACTAATATAACATATCTAATATAACTGATGTAATATAACTAATATAATATAACTCATATAATATAACTCATAATGATACTAGTATAACTAATATGACATAACTAATATAACCGATGTAATATAAATAATGTAATATAACTAATAATGGTAATATAATATAACTGATGTAATATAACTAATATAATATAACTAATGTAATGTAACTACGGTAAAGTAACTACTGTAATATAACTACTGTAACTAATAAAATATAACTAATGTAATGTAACTACTGTAATAACCAATATAATGTAACTACTGTAATGTAACTACTGTAACGTAACTACTGTAATGTAACTACTGTAATGTAACCAATGTAATGTAACCAATGTAATGTAACTAATGTAACTAATGTAATATAACTAATATAACTAATATAATATAACTGATGTAATATAACTAATGTGATATAACTAATATAATATAACTAATATAACATAGCTAACACATTATACCTAATATAATATAACTGATGTAATATAACCAATATAACATAACTCATGACTCATAATATAACTAATATAATATAACTAATGTAATATAACTGATGTAATATAACTAATGTAATATAACTAATATAATATAACTAATATAAAATAACTAATATAACTAATATAATGCTACTAGTATAACTAATATAATATAACTAATATAACTGATGTAATATAACCAATATAACATAACTCATGACTCATAATATAACTAATATAATATAACTAATGTAATATAACTGATGTAATATAACTAATGTAATATAACTAATAATGGTAATATAATATAACTAATGTAATATAACTACTGTGATATAACTACTGTAATATAACTAATGTAATATACCTACTGTAATAACTAATATAATATACCTACTATAATATAACTACGGAAATATTACCAATATAATATAACTAATGTAATATAACTAATGTAATATAACTAATGTAATATAACTACGGAAATATAACCAATATAATATAACTAATGTAATATAACTAATGTAATATAACTAATGTAATATACCTACTATAATATAACTAATATAATATAACTACGGAAATATAACCAATATAATATAACTAATGTAATATAACTAATATAATATAACTACGGAAATATAACCAATATAATATAACTAATGTAATATAACTAATGTAACTAATATAATATAACTACGGACATATAACCAATATAATATAACTAATATAATATAACTAATGTAATATAACTAATGTAATATACCTACTATAATATAACTACTGTTATCTAACTAATGTAATGTAACTAATGTAATATAACTAATGTAATATAACAAATGTAATGTAACTAATGTAATGTAACTAATGTAATGTAACTAATGTAATATACCTACTGTAATATAACTAATGTAATATAACTAATGTAATATAACTAATGTAATATAACTAATGTAACTTGTTTAGATAAGTAGTCAATTCTCTAAGTCAATACATGATAGAATCCCCTTTGGCAGTGATTACAGCAGTGTTATTTCTGGCTAAGTTTCTAAAGATTGTGCAACATTTACCCATTATTCTTAAAAAAAAGATTCAAGCTCTGTCAAATGTGTTGTTGATCATTGCTAGACAACCATTTTCAAGTCTTGCTATAGATTTTTAAATCAGATTTAAGTCAATACTTTAACTCGGCCACTCAGGAACATTCACTGTGTTCTTGGTAATCAACTCCAGTGTAGATTTCGCCTTATTGTCTTACTGAAAGGTCAATTCATCTTCCAGTGTCTGGTGGAAAGAGACTGAACCAGGTTTTCCTCTAGGACTCTGCCTGCGCTTAAGCTCGTTTAATTTTTTTTATCCTGAAAAACTTGATTACAAGCATACCCATAACATGATGCAGCCACCACTATGATTGAAAATATGGAGAGTGGTACTCATTAATGTGTTGTACTGGATTTGTTCCAAACGTAACACCTTGGCATTCAGGTGTAAAGTGTGTAGGACAGTACCAGAAAATATCAATTGAATCTCTTTTAAAATCAGGCAGTAACACAACAACGACGCGGAAACAGTCAAGGGGTGTGAATAGATTCTGAAGGCGCTGTATGTGCGTGCTCCATCAGGACAATTAATCCTGCCCGTCCCGTTTCAGCATGTGCCAGACCTGGAATGAATCAGATATTGAAGAAACCCTGGTCTAGGTCGTCCTCACCTGTCCTATAAGCTGCACTATAAACTCCACCACCATCTTGGACTCCTTGTTGAACATGCCCTGCCACAGCTTGTCCACCACGCGCTGTGTGAAGTAGAGCACGTTGTTCACCAGCACCTGGTAGCTCCCTCCAATGGTGATGGGCAAGGATGCATCCTCACCTGGTAGGAGAAGTGTGGGGGGGTATTTGGTTAGAATGGAAATGTCTGTACGAGAGGCACAGGGTGAGAGCAGCAGCCCCTCGGTCCCCCAGTCGTGTTTTAACCATCAATTGTCTGGCTGCTGCTCTGCCTCTCTAACACAGCTACCTGCTTCCTCTCATGAATGATTACTTGATGTTTTCTCTAAAAGTAGGTCAGTACCTAGGAGGATGTGTGTGTGTGTGTGTGTGTGTATATCTAGAAGGACGTCAGCAACCAGTAGGGGGTGTGTGTGTGTGTGTGTATTTATGAGGACGTCAGCAACCAGTAGGGGTGTGTGTGTGTGTGTGTGTGTGTGTGTGTGTGTGTGTGTGTGTGTGTGTGTGTGTGTGTGTGTGTGTGTGTGTGTGTGTGCGCTCGTCTTCTTCTTCTGCTGGTTATATGGGGGAGTGTAAACAGGATGGTTGATTACCGCCACCTTCTGGTTGGTTGAGACTGGGACAAGGATCTTACTGTTCATATTATAGACTGGAGACTACAGGTGGTTAGAGTAGTATATTATAGACTGGAGACCAGAGGTAGTTAGAATAGTATATTATAGACTGGAGACCAGAGGTAGTTAGATGGGTATATTATAGCCTGGAGACTACAGGTAGTTAGAGTAGTATATTATAGCCTGGAGACTACAGGTAGTTAGAGTAGTATATTATAGACTGGAGACTACAGGTGGTTAGATGGGTATATTATAGACTGGAGACCAGAGGTAGTTAGATGGGTATATTATAGACTGGAGACCAGAGGTAGTTAGATGGGTATATTATAGACTGGAGACCAGAGGTAGTTAGATGGGTATATTATAGACTGGAGACCAGAGATGGTTAGATGGGTATATTATAGACTGGAGACTACAAGTAGTTAGAATAGTATATTATAGACTGGAGACTACAGGTGGTTAGAATAGTATATTATAGACTGGAGACCAGAGGTAGTTAGAATAGTATATTATAGACTGGAGACTACAGGTGGTTAGATGGGTATATTATAGACTGGAGACCAGAGGTAGTTAGAATAGTATATTATAGACTGGAGACTACAGGTGGTTAGATGGGTATATTATAGGCTGGAGACCAGAGGTGGTTAGATGGGTATATTATAGACTGGAGACTGGAGACTACAGGTGGTTAGATGGGTATATTATAGACTGGAGACCAGAGGTAGTATATTATTGGAGACCAGAGGTGGTTAGATGGGTATATTATAGACTGGAGACTACAGGTGGTTAGATGGGTATATTATAGGCTGGAGACCAGAGGTGGTTAGATGGGTATATTATAGACTGGAGACTACAGGTCGTTAGATGGGTATATTATAGACTGGAGACCAGAGGTAGTTAGATGGGTATATTATAGACTGGAGGCTACAGGTGGTTAGATGGGTATATTATAGACTGGAGACCAGAGGTGGTTAGATG
>NC_056440.1:5782293-5824793 GCF_018296145.1 Oncorhynchus tshawytscha | reverse complement strand
GAACTATCCCATAGACAGAACTATCCCATAGACAGAACTATCCCGTATCTTTCTCTATCCATAGACAGAACTATCCCATAGACAGAACTATCCCATAGACAGAACTATCCCATAGACAGAACTATCCCATAGACAGAACTATCCATAGACAGAACTATCCCATAGACAGAACTATCCCATAGACAGAACTATCCCATATCTTTCTCTATCCATAGACAGAACTATCCATAGACAGAACTATCCCATATCTTTCTCTGTCCATAGACAGAACTATCCCGTATCTTTCTCTATCCATAGACAGAACTATCCCATATCTTTCTCTATCCATAGACAGAACTATCCCATAGACAGAACTATCCCATAGACAGAACTATCCCATAGACAGAACTATCCCATAGATAGAACTATCCCATATCTTTCTCTATCCATAGACAGAACTATCCCATAGACAGAACTATCCCATAGACAGAACTATCCCATAGACAGAACTATCCCATATCTTTCTCTATCCATAGACAGAACTATCCCATAGACAGAACTATCCCATAGACAGAACTATCCCATATCTTTTCTATCCATAGACAGAACTATCCCATAGACAGAACTATCCCATAGACAGAACTATCCCATAGACAGAACTATCCCATAGACAGAACTATCCCATAGACAGAACTATCCCATATCTTTCTCTATCCATAGACAGAACTATCCCATAGACAGAACTATCCCATAGACAGAACTATCCCATAGACAGAACTATCCCATAGACAGAACTATCCCATAGACAGAACTATCCCATAGATAGAACTATCCCATAGACAGAACTATCCCATAGACAGAACTATCCCATAGACAGAACTATCCCATAGACAGAACTATCCCATAGACAGAACTATCCCATAGACAGAACGTCATCTGGTTGGAGAAGTGAATCTAGTAGCTCGTCTACATGGAAAAAGGATTGGGTTTGTCCTCCTTTCTCTCTCCTCCTCATCTCCTCTATCCTTCCCTCAATCTTTCTCTCCTCTTCCTCCTCTCACCAGGTTGAGCATGCTCCTCAGCATCCCCAGTAACAGGAAGCCAGCCTCGGTGCAGACACTGTGGATGGATCCCACTATGGTGGCGCTGGAAGCAGGGACCCCAAAGATAAAGGTCCAGATAGAGTCCAGGTCAAACTAACACAAAACACAGAACACAGAGGCTGGGGTAACACTCAGCAGGGTTACACCTTAACGCTGTCCTCTTGTCCGAGACAAGAAGAATATAAATTCAAGTTTATTTTTATTTTTTATATCACAATATCAAACAATTACTCCAATCAGAATTGGATCAGAAAGACCCAATTTGAATAATATTCTAATCTATTTTTCATGTACATATATTTAAAAAAGCCTAAATGTCAAGTGTATGTGATTGGCTAAAGCCTCATGTCCAAATGATCACATGACCGGAGAGTGACGGACAGTGCCTGTTGAACACCCTACCCACCTTGAATCTGAGAAGAGGTGTTGAGCATTTTGAAACTATTTAACTATAAACATAACTGATTAAAACCTGGACGTTTTATACATTTTTATGAAGCATTTCTTAACTTGTTTCAAAGTAGCCTAGCCGACCCTAGCCAACCTTAGCCTAGCCAACCCTAACCAACCCTAGCCTAACCAACCCTAGCATAACCAACCCTAGCCTAGCCAACCCTAGCCAACCCTAGCCTAGCCAACCCTAGCTTAGCCCAGCCAACCCTAGCCTAGCCAACCCTAGCCTAGCCAACCCTAGCCAACCCTAGCCAACCCTAGCCAACCCTAGCTTAGCCAACCCTTGACAAAATACGACCATAGAAATGTTGAGGGAATTAATTTACACACTTAATACACCATTGGTTTTCAAATCAATATTATCTTATTGTCCAGCAGCCAAAAGCATAATCCCAGTCATATTAGTAACCCATTCTAGTTGATAATAATGTGGACACCTAGGTGGACAGCATGGTTGTGAACTAAAGGAAGGTGAGGATGGTGAGATTGGTTTGTTTACCAACCAGGCATCAGACTGAGATAAATTGTGAGGTGATAGGGCCGAATTAGAGTTTGCAGTGTTTGAGTGTGATACCAATTATGTCTTGGAGTCTGTGAGGGGGAACTCGTTTCTGCTCCAGGGGGCGCCAAAAATTACGTCTTAGAGTCTGTGAGGGGATCTCGCTTTTCCTCCAGGACACAGCTGTTTCAGTATGTAACCAAGAGGAAAACCCCAAAATAGATTTGAAGTGTAGAAAATGTAATACAAAGGCGTTTCCTATTTAGCAAGTAAAGAACGTGGCCTGGTGGTGAAAGAGGCATCATTGAACTATAAAATATAAATAAAATATAATATAATATAATATATATAAAAGTTGATTCTGGCAACATATTCATTTTAATTATTGAGACTGGAAAAATGTTGAGGTACTTGCTCCCCATCTTTCTGCATCACAGTCTATGCTTCTTAAGATGGGTTTGAACTTGTTTTTTGACTATAGATTGCAAAAGGATAAATGTATATATCCCAGGCAGCAGAAATGGTATACTCTAGGGATGTTGAGGGGGCGGCTCGTTCAGGGACAATAGAGCAGATTTCGTCCTGTGTTGATTTTATATCCAGATACACAGCTGTAGTTCTAAACAAAAAGACTGGTAACGACTCAGGTGCCCACGTAGCGCAGTACATCAATCTGCATACAGAGATATGTGGTGGTCTGTGCCAAGTACAGTAAAATGGGCTCATTTATTTATTTAAAATCACCTAGGCAAGCTCATGATGTTGTGATTGGGCAGACAGCCTGCGCAGGAGGTTCCAGGGAGAACAACAAGCATTAGACTGCCTATGGTAAATTGGCATGAGCATATTTTGCCAGATTGTACCACGGCATAAGGAATGGCATAAAGCTCTTAAACCAGTGGATATGAATTGTTCCCCAATGTCCATACAGCGTAGAACATAAATATAGCCGCTCTAAGCGATCAATGGCTTTTTCTACGTCCGATGGCAATATGGCCGACGGTGAGTCAGTATTCATGGACCCATCGGTAATATGGTGCAGACTGAGGATGTTATCCGTTGCAAGTCTGGTTTTGATAAAAACCAGTCTGTGACTAATAAGTAACAAGAACGTTGAAGAAGACGAGGGGAGAATCTTCGCATAAGAATTTGATATCAGCGTTCAAAAATCGATAATGGGGGGGGAGATCATTCCCACATTCTGGTCCTTATCTTTTTTCAATATTAAGGAAATGATATCAGTGTTCACGTCTCTATTGAATCATGTCTAGAATCAGTTGATGTAAAAAATTGTCCATAAGGATAGAAAGAACTCTGGAGGTTTCCAACAAACCCCAGGGATCATTGTTTGTATGGATTATTTTAGTTCCATCAGAGTGATAAGGGGGCTCAAGCGTTGCAGGTTGGCATAGATCTCAGATCTAGACAAATGACCATAGAAATCCCAGAGTTTTGAATTGATTAATAACGGGTCAGTGTATGGTACCATCCATTGATTTAATGGAAGTTATATTTGAAATGTTTTTTTGTTTTTTTGGCTAATAGATCATTTATTGAGCTAATAGATTGGCTTGAATGAGCCCTATGAAAATTTTAAAAAGAAGCATGCTATGTGGATGAGAGTTTCTGCCTGGTGTTTACATGTTAATAAATAAATGATAAATAAATAAAATAGATAAATTAATTTATTTTCTGATAATCTGCCGATCAAGGATAGCTTGTGGAGAGACGTTTCAAGTTGTCATAATTGGTCTTCTTATTCTGTAGTGTTGTGTTGGTTGATTGGTTTAAATTGGATGACAACAAGGTAGAGTGTGACCTAATAAAGCCTTTGACCATGTCCCACAGTCCTCCAGGTTCATCATCAGTGTTACCACAGTCCTCCATCAACACAACGCCATAGATAACACGCAATTGGCATGCTGACTGCAGAAATATCTACCAGAGCTGTTGCCAGAGAATTTAATGTTAATTTCTCTATCATAAGCCGCCTCCAACATTGTTTTAGACAATTTGACAGTACATCCAATCTGCCTCACAATCGCATATCATGTGTAACCACACAAGCCCAGGACCTCCACATCTGGCTTAATCACCTGCGGCAGGGTCTGAGACAAACCACCCAGACAAGCTGATGAAACTGTGGGTTTGCACAACTGAAGAATTTCGGCAAAAACTGTCACAAAATCTTCCCAGGGAAGCTCATCTGCGTGCTAATGCTCACCTTCGATGGCCCCTGGCATGCTGGAGAAGTGTGATCCGGGCAGATGGCAGACAGCGTTGTATGGCGTTGTGTGGGTGCGCGGTTTGCTGATATCAATGTTGTGAACAATGTGCACCGTGGTGGCAGTGGGGTTATGTTATGGGCAGGCATTAGCTACACACGGCATGGGATGCTCTGGATCTTGTGAAATCCATACATTAGGATCTGCATTTATTTGACAAGATAAAATGCTATTTTAAAGTAAACAAATTGGACATTCAACAAGCACAGCACATACACAAATGACTGATGACTGGCTGAGAGAAGCTGATGATAAAAATATTGTGGGGGATGTTTTGCTAGACTTCAATGTGGCTTTTGACATTTTCGATCATAGTCTGCTGCTGTAAAAGCGTATGTGTTCTGGCTTTACACCCTCTGCTATATTGTGGATAAAGAGTTACCTGTCTAACAGAACACAGAGGGTGTTCTTTAATGGAAGCCTCTCCAACATAATCCAGGTAGAATCAGGAATTCCCCAGGGCAGCTGTCTAGGCCCCTCACTTTTTTCAATTTTTACTAATGACATGCCACTGGCTTTGAGTAAAGCCAGAGTGTCTATGTATGTGGATGACTCAACACTATAGACGTCAGCTACCACAGCGACTGAAATGACTTCAAGACTTAAATATCCGCAGTTAGTTTCAGAATGGGTGGCAAGGAATAAGTTAGTCCTAAATATTTCAAAAACTAAAAGCATGGTATTTGGGACAAATCATTCACTAAAACCTAAGCCTCAACTAAATATTTCAATAAATAATGTGAAAATTGAGCAGGTTGAGGTGACTAAACTTGTAAACTGTCATGGTCAAAACATATTGATACAACAGTAGCTAAGATGGGGAGAAGTCTGTCTATAATAAAGCAATGCTCTGCCTTCTGAACAACACTATCAACAAGGCAGGTCCTACAGGCCCTAGTTTTGACACACCTGGACTACTGTTATATATATATATATATATATATATATATATATATATATATATATATATATATATATATATATTACAAAACAATATTAGACTAATACTATACGGCTAAATTACTGTCAAAGGTATTGTTATAATTGTACTAAGTAACTAATGAGATCATAGATTGTTAATTTTGGGCAGAGCTACCTGAGGTGCCCCACCTGGAAACAAACTAACTAAGGGGAAACACTGGCTAGATAGTACGACATAAATGAGGTTTTACAATAAAATTATAGATAAGAACGAAAATGGTTTGTTTACTAACATGGACACAGTAACCTCAAAACAAATCTATGGGAAACACTAGCTGGTACAGTATGGAAAAGAGGTTTTAACTAGAGGTAACACTAGCTAGTACAGTATGGAAAAGAGGTTTTAACTAGAGGAAACACTAGCTAGTACAGTATGGAAAAGAGGTTTTAACTAGAGGTAACACTAGCTGGTACAGTATGGAAAATAGGTTTTAACTAGAGGAAACACTAGCTAGTACAGTATGGAAAAGAGGTTTTTAGTAAGAAGTAATGATAAAAAGTTGTGTACTAACATGTACCTGGAGGCTGTCCGGCAGCTCTGTGACGGGTTGTTGCAGGAACAGGGCCATCAGCAGGAAGTAGAGCTCGGGGACGTTGGTGTGTTTCGGCAGCAGCGTCTGCAGAACAGGAAACCCTGGGAAATGGCAGGCGTCTCGGTTGATCTCCCGTAGCGTGGAGCGACCGCCGGCGCTGCGGCCCACGTTGAAGCCTGAGGAGGAGAGAGGAGAGGGAGACGAGGTTGGGGAAACTGCAAATCAGGGTTGTGATCAGGAAAACTTCAGGGGGAAAAATGTAATACATTTGGATTTTAGATAGGGGATAGGCCAGTTATTTGAATAGAGGATAAATGTCAGAAAAGCAGGAAGACTCACATCCCTATTCTTACAATAGACTACAACTAGCTAACAGTTAGGAAACCGCCATTGATGTGTGCTAACTATGCCTGTACTTTTCCCTTTCTATGCAAGCTGGGTCGAAGCACATGTGGGTATGCCTGTACTTTGTTGCAGAGCAGACAGAATATTGAAGTGAACTATGGGATATTAAAGTATTCTATTCTATTCAGAGTTTTACCTTTAGTTACACAGGTTAGTTTCATTGAGATAAAATCTCTTTTGGAAGAGAGACCTGTTTCAAGATAGACATTATAAACAAACAAAGAAGCATCAAAAGCCATCCTCATCCAAAGGTAATGACGAATGGGCAAGGGGCTGAGAGGGGCAGCATGTCACATTCTATGTCCAGTAAACAGTTCTATTCTATTATGGCACATTCTATATCCTGCACAGTAAACAGTTCTATTCTATTATGGTACATTCTATATCCTGCACAGTAAACAGTTCTATTCTATTATGGTACATTCTATATCCTGCACAGTAAACAGTTCTATTCTATTATGGCACATTCTATATCCTGCACAGTAAACAGTTCTATTCTATTATGGCACATTCTATATCCTGCACAGTAAACAGTTCTATTCTATTATGGCACATTCTATATCCTGCACAGTAAACAGTTCTATTCTATTATGGCACATTCTATATCCTGCACAGTAAACAGTTCTATTCTATTATGGCACATTCTATATCCTGCACAGTAAACAGTTCTATTCTATTATGGCACATTCTATATCCTGCACAGTAAACAGTTCTATTCTATTATGGCACATTCTATATCCTGCACAGTAAACAGTTCTATTCTATTATGGTACATTCTATATCCTGCACAGTAAACAGTTCTATTCTATTATGGTACATTCTATATATATATAATATAATAGTACATTCTATATCTATATAATATAATGGTACATTCTATATCTATATAATATTATGGTACATTCTATATCTATATTATATGATGGTACATGCTATATCTATATTATATCATGGTACATTCTACACCTATATTATGGTACATTCTATACCTACATAATATTATGGCACATTCTATATCTATATAATATTAGGGTACATTCTATATCTATATTATAGTATGGTACATTCTATATCTATATTATGGTACATTCTATATCTATATAATATTATGGTACATTCTATATCTATATTATGCTACATTCTATATCTATATTATGGTACATTCTATATCTATATAATATTATGGTACATTCTATATCTATATTATGGTACATTCTATATCTATATAATATTATGGTACATTCTATATCTATATTATGCTACATTCTATATCTATATTATGGTACATTCTATATCTATATAATATTAGGGTACATTCTATATCTATATTATGCTACATTCTATATCTATATTATGCTACATTCTATATCTATATTATGGTACATTCTATATCTATATTATGGTACATTCTATATCTATATAATATTATGGTACATTCTATATCTATATTATATTATGGTACATTCTATATCTATATTATATTATGGTACATTCTATATCTATATTATGGTACATTCTATATCTATATAATATTATGGTACATTCTATATCTATATTATGGTACATTCTATATCTATATTATGGTACATTCTATATCTATATAATATTATGGTACATTCTATATCTATATTATATTATGGTACATTCTATATCTATATTATGGTACATTCTATATCTATATTATATTATGGTACATTCTATATCTATATTATATTATGGTACATTCTATATCTATATAATATTATGGTACATTCTATATCTATATTATGGTACATTCTATATCTATATTATATTATGGTACATTCTATATCTATATTATGGTACATTCTATACCTACATAATATTATGGCACATTCTATATCTATATAATATTAGGGTACATTCTATATCTATATTATAGTATGGTACATTCTATATCTATATAATATTATGGTACATTCTATATCTATATAATATTATGGTACATTCTATATCTATATTATATTATGGTACATTCTATATCTATATTATATTATGGTACATTCTATATCTATATAATATTATGGTACATTCTATATCTATATTATATTATGGTACATTCTATATCTATATTATATTATGGTACATTCTATATCTATATAATATTATGGTACATTCTATATCTATATTATATTATGGTACATTCTATATCTATATTATGGTACATTCTATATCTATATACTATTATGGTACATTCTATATCTATATTATATTATGGTACATTCTATATCTATATTATATTATGGTACATTCTATATCTATATTATATTATGGTACATTCTATATCTATATTATGGTACATTCTATATCTATATTATGGTACATTCTATATCTATATAATATTATGGTACATTCTATATCTATATTATGGTACATTCTATATCTATATTATATTATGGTACATTCTATATCTATATTATGGTACATTCTATATCTATATAATATTATGGTACATTTTATATCTATATTATATTATGGTACATTCTATATCTATATTATATTATGGTACATTCTATATCTATATTATATTATGGTACATTCTATATCTATATTATGGTACATTCTATATCTATATAATATTATGGTACATTCTATATCTATATTATATTATGGTACATTCTATATCTATATTATGGTACATTCTATATCTATATTATATTATGGTACATTCTATATCTATATTATGGTACATTCTATATCTATATTATATTATGGTACATTCTATATCCTGCACAGTAAACAGTTATATTATGTTGGGTTTTTAAAACTTGTATCTATACATTGACTCACCTACACAAAATCCAACACACACACACACACGTCACTCTACTCACCCATCACGGTGCCAATCTTGTTGGTGAGGACAGAGTCAGTGTGGTCCAGCCATTCGCCTCCGGTCAGTCCCTCTTTGAACCTGGGCAGGTCAAATAAACGTAAAATCATGATATGGATGATCAGGGGAATTCCTGACAATGTGAAATGTAATATTTTTGACAGATCATGTACGTGACAATCGTTGTTAATATTCAATCTAAATACAGTACGAGTCAAAAGTTTGGACACCTACTCATTCAAGGTTTTTTTTGTGTTTTTTTTACTATTTTCTACATTGTAGAATAATAGTGAAGACATTATCACTAAGCTAAGGACCCTGGGACAAAACACCTCCCTCTGCAAATGGATCCTGGACTTCCTGACGGGCCACCCCCAGGTGGTAAGTGTAGGTAACCCATTTGCCACGCTGATCCTCAACACGGGGGCCCCTCAGGGGTGCATGCTCAGTCCCCTCCTGTATTCCCTGTTCACTCATGACCGCACGGCCAGGCACGACTCCAACACCATCATTAAGTTTGCCGACGACACAACAGTGGAAGGCCTGATCACTGACAATGATGTGACCGCCTATAAGGAGGAGGTCAGAGACCTGGCAGTGTGGTTCAAGGACAACATTCTCTCCCTCAATGTGATCAAGACAAACAAGATGATTGTGGAATACAGAAAAAGGAGGACCGAGCACACCCCCATTCTCATCGACGGGGCTGTAGTGGAGCAGGTTGAGAGATTCAAGTTCCTTGGTGTCCACATCACCAACAAATTATCATGGTCCAAACACACCACGGCAGTCGTGAAGAGGGCACGACAACACCTATTCAGGAGATTGAAAAGATTTGGCATGGGTCCACAGATCCTCAAAAGGTTCTACAGCTGCACCATCAAGAGCATCTTGACCGGTTGCAACACTGCTTGGTATGGCAACTGCTCGGCCTCCGAACGCAAGGAACTACAGAGGGTAGTGCGTACGGCCCAGTACATCACTGGGGCCAAGCTTCCTGCCATCCAGGACCTCTATACCAGGCAGTGTCAGAAGAAGGGCCAAAAAATTGCCAAGGACTCCAGCCACCCTAGTCATAGACTGTTCTCTCTGTTAACACACGGCAACCGGTACCAGAGTGCCAAGTCTAGGTCAAAAGGCTTCTGAATAGCTTCTACCCCCAAGATATAAGACTCCTGAACATCTAATCAAATGGCTTCCCAGACTATTTGCATTGTACCCACCCCACCCCACATTTTTACACTGCTGCTACTCTCTGTTTATTATCTATGCATAGTCACTTTACCTACATGTACATATTACCTCAATTACCTCGACTAACCGGACATTGACTCTGTACTGGTACTCACTGTATATAGCCTCCTCCCATTGATTCTGTACCGGTACCCCCTGTATATAGCCTCCACAATGACTCTGTACCGGTACCCCCTGTATATAGCCTCCACATTGACTCTGTACCGGTACCCCCTGTATATAGCCTCCACATTGACTCTGTACCGGTACCCCCTGTATATTGCCTCCACATTGACTCTGTATGGGTACCCCCTGTATATAGCCTCCACATTGACTCTGTACCAGTACCCCCTGTATATAGCCTCCACATTGACTCTGTACCGTAACACCCTGTATATAGCCTCCGCACATTTATTCTGTACCGTAACACCCTGTATATAGCCTCCCTACTGTTATTTTATTGTTGCTTCTAAATGATTTGTTATATTTCTATATAATTTTGGTGTTTTCTTAAATCTGCATTGTTGGTTAAGTGCTTGTAAGTAAGCATTTCACTGTAAGGTCGCCTGGTATACGCCATCCCATCTCTTAGTCGGACTATCCTACCTGTTGTATTCGGCGCATGTGACAAATAAAATTAGATTTCTTTGATTTTATTTGAAACTATGAAATAACACATATGGAATCATGTCGTAACCAAAAAAGTGTTAATCAAATCAAAATATATTTCAGATTCTTCAAAGTAGCCACCCTTTGCCTTGATGACAACGTTGCACACTCTTTTTATCAGTGTGTTGGGACATTTTCCTGTTGAGAAACAAAGGATAGTCCCACTAACGGATGGGATGGCGTATCGCTGCAGAATGCTGTGGTAGCCATGCTGGTTAAGTGTGCCTTGAACTCTAAATAAATCTCTGAGAGTGCCACCAGCAAAGCACCCCCACACCTCCTCCTCCATGCTTCACGGTGGGAACCACAGATGCGGAGATCATCCGTTCACCTACTCTGCGTCTCACAAAGACCAAAAATTGGAACCAAAAATCTAACATTTGGACTAATCAGACCAAAGGACAGATTTCCACCAGTCTAATGTTCATTGCTCGTGTTTCTTGCCCAAGCAAGTCTCTTCTTATTATTGGTGTCCTTTAGTAGTGGTTTCAATTCGACCATGAAGGCCTGATTCACACAGTCTCCTCTGAACAGTTGATGTTGAGATGTGTCTGTTACTTGAACTCTGTGAAGCATTTATTTGTGCTGCAATTTCTGAGGCTGGTAACTCTAATGAACTTATCCTCTGCAGCAGAGGTAACTCTGGGTCTTCCTTTCCTGTGGCAGTCCTCATGAGAGACAGGTAACTCTAATGAACTTATCCTCTGCAGCAGAGGTAACTCTGGGTCTTCCTTTCCTGTGTCGGTTGTCATGAGAGCCAGGTAACTCTAATGAACTTATCCTCTGCAGCAGAGGTAACTCTGGGTCTTCCTTTCCTGTGTCGGTTGTCATGAGAGCCAGGTAACTCTAATGAACTTATCCTCTGCAGCAGAGGTAACTCTGGGTCTTCCTTTCCTGTGGCGGTCCTCATGAGAGCCAGTTTCATCATAGCGCTTGATGGTTTTTGTGACTGCACTTTCAAACTTTTCAAAGTTCTTGACATTTTCTGTATTGTCTGACCTTCATGTCTTAAAGTAATGATGGACTGTAGTTTCTCTTTGCTTATTTGAGCTGTTCTTGCCATAATATGGACTTGGTCTTTTACCAAATAGGGCTATCTTCTGTATACCACCCCTACCTTGTCACACCACAACTGATTGGCTCAAGCACATTAAGAAGGAAAGAAATTCCACAAATTAACTTTTAACAAGTCACACCTGTTAATTGAAATGCATTCCAGGTGACTACCTCATGAAGCTGGTTGAGAGAATGCCAAGAGTGTGCAAAGCTGTCATCAAGGCAAATGGTGGCTAATTTGAAGAATCTAAAATCTATTTTCATTTGGTTAACACTTTTTTGGTTACTACATGATTCCATATGTGTTATTTCGATAGTGTTGATGTCTTCACTATTATTCTACAATGTACAGAATAGTAAACATAAAGAAAACCCCTTTGAATTAGTAGATGTGTCCAACTTTTGACTGGTAGTGTATATATGTATTTTTTTATTAAAGGATCAAAGACCTGGTCAGTATGGGCTGGTTACTGAGGAGAACCACCAGGATCCACAGAGCTGCTGTTACACTGCTGGAGTGGAGGTGCTCCTCCGTGAACATCAACAACCAGTCGAAGCCCAGGGTACGCACCAACTCCTCACATGCCCTGTAGGGGGGGACAGAGAGCAGTCAGGCTACACACAACACAGTCGAAGCCCAGGGTACGCACCAACTCCTCACATGCCCTGTAGGGGGACAGAGAGCAGCCAGGCTACACACAACACAGTCGAAGCCCAGGGTACGCACCAACTCCTCATATGCCCTGTAGGGGGGACAGAGAGCAGTCAGGCTACACACAACACAGTCGAAGCCAAGGGTACGCACCAACTCCTCATATGCCCTGTAGGGGGACAGAGAGCAGTCAGGCTACACACAACACAGTCAAAGCCCAGGGTACGCACCAACTCCTCACATGCCCTGTAGGGGGACAGAGAGCAGTCAGGCTACACACAACACAGTCAAAGCCCAGGGTACGCACCAACTCCTCACATGCCCTGTAGGGGGACAAAGAGCAATCAGGCTACACACAACACAGTCAAAGCCCAGGGTACGCACCAACTCCTCACATACCCTGTAGGGGGACAGAGAGCAATCAGGCTACACACAACACAGTCGAAGCCCAGGGTACGCACCAACTCCTCACATACCCTGTAGGGGGGGACAGAGAGCAATCAGGCTACACACAACACAGTCGAAGCCCAGGGTACGCACCAACTCCTCATATGCCCTGTAGGGGGGGGACAGAGAGCAGTCAGGCAACACACAACACAGTCAAAGGCTGTACAGTATGAAGAGGGGCAGAAACTGCTTCTCCAATAGAAATCCCAGTTGTAGGTGATGTCATGGCGCCGTTTGCGTAGCTAAATTAATGCGTAGAAACACGTAAAATCGGGTCTAACAGTCATCTCGCGCCGAACTACGTACGTAAAAAAAAATAAAAAAGGCAGTCCTTTCAATATCAATATATAGATTTTTATATATATATATTTTTTTTAAATGAAAACATATCAGTTTGTCACTTTCACAAGGTTGGAGTAATAACATGTTAAAACTAGTGAAGACGTCGTCTCCAGTCTCGGTGGCGTCTTTCCATTTGGAGAATATTAACTAGGGGAGAATTCTTCACTTCTCTCATTGACTTGTCAAACCCTGGTGTGGTCTGTTTTTGTCTGTTTCGCAAGTGTTCCCAAAAGCTGGGAGAGGTCGGGCTGTTTAGACAGGTGTGTTTCTCTACAGGTTCAGAGAGGCTACAGAGGATTTAAAGGGATACTTCAGGATTTTAAAAACTCTGTGACGCAGTTACACACGCGCACACACACACACACACGCGCACACACACACACACACGCGCACACACACACACACGCGCACACACACACACACACACACGCGCACACACACACACTGTGACGTACTGTGCGTTGACGGCGCATTTCTCCTTGGTGGTGAAGAGCAGTTTGAGAAGGATGTCTAGCAGTCTGTTCCTCAACAGGATCAGGTTGGCCGACAGAAGACCCCCAAGGTCTTCATCATTACCTGGAACACAATAGACAATATTACCACTACTATTACTACAATAATATTACTGTACTGAAAACTGAGAGGAGACCCCCAAGGTCTTCATCATTACCTGGAACACAATAGACAATATTACCACTACTATTACTACAATAATATTACTGTACTGAAAACTGAGGAGACCCCCAAGGTCTTCATCACTTAAAACACAAATTAAGTGATGGAAAAAAAAATTATTAATGCGATTTAGAATCAACAAAAAAGGAAAAGAACAGCATAGTTTTGGCATTGTACAAAAATCTGTATGTAAATTTGTGACAATCTCTATGCTAGTTAGTGACAATAATCTATATGCTAGTTAGTGACAATAATCTCTATGCTAGTTAGTGACAATAATCTATATGCTAGTTAGTGACAATAATCTCTATGCTAGTTAGTGACAATAATCTCTATGCTAGTTAGTGACAATAATCTCTATGCTAGTTAGTGACAATAATCTCTATGCTAGTTAGTGAAAATAATCTCTATGCTACTTTGTGACAATAATCTCTATGCTAGTTAGTGACAATAATCTCTATGCTACTTTGTGACAATAATCTCTATGCTAGTTAGTGACAATAATCTCTATACTAGTTAGTGGCAATAATCTCAATGTAAATCAGTGACAATAATCACTAGGTAAATTAGTCATCTCTATGCTAGTTGGTGACAATATCTATGCTAGTTGGTGACAATAATATCTATGCTAGTTGGTGACAATATCTATGCTAGTTGGTGACAATAATCTCTATGCTAGTTAGTGACAATCTCTATACCAGTTAGTGGCAATAATCTCAATGTAAATCAGTGACAATAATCGCTAGGTAAATTAGTCATCTCTATGCTAGTTGGTGACAATCTCTATGCTAGTTGGTGACAATATCTATGCTAGTTGGTGACAATAAACTATATGTAAATGAGTTACAAGCATCTCTATATTAGTTAGTGACAATAATATATATGTAAATTAGTGACAAACTATATGTAAATTAGTGACAATAATCTCTGCTAGTTAGTGACAATAATATATATGCTAGTTAGTGACAATAATATCTATGCTAGTTAGTGACAACAATATCTATGCTAGTTAGTGACAATCTATATGTAAATTAGTGACAACCATCTCTATGCTAGTTAGTGACAATCTCTATACTAGTTAGTGACAATAATCTCTACGGAATTTAGTGACAACAATCTCAATGCTAGTTAGTGACAATCTATATTTAAATTAGTGACAACCATCTCTATGCTAGTTAGTGACAATAATCTCTGTAAATTAGAGACAATACTCTCTATACTAGTTAGTGACAATAATATCTGCAAATTAATGACTATAATCTCTACAGTAGTTAAAGACAATAACCTCTATGTAAATTAGTGACAATCTCTATGCTAGTTAGAGACAATATCTATGTAAATTAGTGACAATTTCTATACTAGTTAGTGACACTCTCTGAAAATGAGTGACTATAATCTGTATAGTAGTTAAAGACAATAATCTTTATGCAAATTAGTGACAGTAATCTCTATACTAGTTACTGACAATCTCTATATTGAATTAGTGGCAATCTCTATGTGAAATAGTGACAATAATCTCTATACTAGTTAGTGACAATAATCTCTATACTAGTTAGTGACAATCATCTCTATGCTCGTTGGTGACAATCATCTCTATGCTCGTTGGTGACAATATCTATGCTAGTTAGTGACAATAATCTCTATACTAGTTAGTGACAATCTCTATACTAGTTAGTGACAATAATCTCTATGCTAGTTAGCGACAATAATCTCTATGCTAGTTAGCGACAATAATCTCTATGCTAGTTAGCGACAATAATCTCTATGCTAGTTAGCGACAATAATCTCTATGGTAGTTAGTGACAATAATCTCTATGGTAGTTAGTGACAATAATCTCCATGGTAGTTAGTGACAATAATCTCTATGCTAGTTAGCGACAATAATCTCTATGCTAGTTAGTGACAATAATCTCCATGGTAGTTAGTGACAATAATCTCTAAATTAGTGTGTGTGTTACCTCCATCTATCTTCTCCTCGTTGTTGACCTCCATCACTACAAACTTCTCACACACAGCAAAGGTTGGCAGGGTGGATGAGATGAACTGGCCAAACCTATCAAACATACCATAAAACAGACAGACACATGAGCTACATGGGTATATACAGTATGTTCTCGTGAAGGGATTTGTAGGCAGTTGCAAGGGCTGGGGAGACCAGCAGCCCACCAGTAGCAAGTTTAATTCACACATTCATTGCCTGGCACGGGACTTGAACCAGCAACCTTCTGACTACTGGTCCACCTCTCTGACGTCTTACCGTAGCAGGTTGTATGGGTTGGGGAAAGTGTAGAGTGTTATTACCGTAGCAGGTCATATGGGTTGAGTGGTATTACCGTAGCAGGTCATATGGGTTGGGGACAGTGTAGAGTGTTATTACCGTAGCAGGTCATATGGGTTGAGTGTTATTACCGTAGCAGGTTGTATGGGTTGGGGACAGTGTAGAGTGTGTTATTACCGTAGCAGGTCATATGGGTTGAGTGTTATTACCGTAGCAGGTCATATGGGTTGAGTGTTATTACCGTAGCAGGTCATATGGGTTGAGTGTTATTACCGTAGCAGGTCATATGGGTTGAGTGTTATTACCGTAGCAGGTCATATGGGTTGAGTGTTATTACCGTAGCAGGTCATATGGGTTGAGTGTTATTACCGTAGCAGGTCATATGGGTTGGGGAAAGTGTAGTGTGTTATTACCGTAGCAGGTCATATGGGTTGAGTGTTATTACCGGAGCAGGTCATATGGGTTGGGGAAAGTGTAGTGTGTTATTACCGTAGCAGGTCATATGGGTTGGGGAAAGTGTAGTGTGTTATTACCGTAGCAGGTCATATGGGTTGGGGAAAGTGTAGTGTGTTATTACCGTAGCAGGTTGTATGGGTTGGGGAAAGTGTAGAGTGTTATTACCGTAGCAGGTCATATGGGTTGGGGAACCCTTGCAGTAGCAGACTCAAAACGTTGCTGATAGCAGAGATGGTGGGCTGAGACAGAGACGTGTCTCTCAGGGTTAACAGCAGCTTGGGAATCAGCTGGAACTCTCGTAACAACTTAGCGTTCTTCGCTGCCTCACTGTGATGGGGGAGAAGAGGACAGACAGACAGTTGGTTAATATATAACACAGGAAACATGGTCTTCCTGTGTCTTTGTTTCTCATAAACCCCAGGTGATTAAGATTATAGTGTCACTATTAACTGAAATATAACATTTCCATAAGTATTCAGACCCTTTACTCAGTACTGTGTTAAAGCACCTTCGGCAGCGATTACAGCCTCGAGTCTTCTTGGATATGATGCTACAAGCTTGGCACCACTGTATTTAGGGAGTTTCTCCCATTCCTCTCTGCAGATCCTCTCAAGCTCTGTCAGGTTGGATGGGGAGCGTCGCTGCACAGCTATTTTCAAGTCTCTCCAGAGATGTAAAAGAAAAACCTTCCAGATTGCAGTTCCTAGGGCTTCCACTAGATGCCAACAGTCTTTAGAAAGAGTTTCAGGCTAGTTTTTTTATTATTTTATAAGACAGAATTTGTAGTTTTAGTAAGTGGCTCCCATTTTGGCTGTAGTGTTTGTTGTGCGTTCCGGTGAGGGTGCGTACTTTGTTATTTATCTCCGGTATTCTCCGTCTTAAATTGTATCGTTTATTTACATATTAGGGTACCTGAGGATTGATTATAAATACGTTGTTTGATATGTTTGGAATAAGTTTATTGGTAACTTACGGGATTCATTTGTATGCATTTTGAACGA
The DNA here is from genome assembly GCF_018296145.1 of Oncorhynchus tshawytscha. Taxonomy (NCBI): domain Eukaryota; kingdom Metazoa; phylum Chordata; class Actinopteri; order Salmoniformes; family Salmonidae; genus Oncorhynchus; species Oncorhynchus tshawytscha. The sequence goes on along the minus strand of NC_056440.1, from coordinate 5,806,895 downwards.
GGGAAACCGGTGGATTACTGAGTCAAGGCAGCCAATGAAACAGACTTTTTTGGGATATAAGTAAGGACTTTATCGAACAAAAGGACCAATTTTTATGTAGCTGGGACGCTTGTGATTTCAACCAGATGAAGATCTACAAAAGGTAAGTGATTTATTTTAGCGCTATTTCTGACTTTCGTGACGCCTCTGCTCGGTTGGAAAATGAATGTAATGCTTTTGTGTGCAGGGCGCCGTCCTCAGATAATCGCATGGTGTGCTTTCGCCGTAAAGCCTTTTTGAAATCCGACAAAGCGGCTGGATTAACAAGAAGTTAAACTATAAATGATGTATTTTGATGAATGTTTAACATTACGATTTTTGTCATTTGAATTCCGCACTCTGCAATTCCACCGGATGTCCCAATGATCCATAAGAAGTTTTAAGGACATCAAAGTCAAGGTATTGGAGTGGCCACCACAAAGCCCTGACCTCAATCCTGTAGAACATTTGTGGGCAAAACTGAAAAATCATTTGCGAGCAAGGAGGCCTACAAACCTGACTCAGTTACACCAGCTCTGTCAGGAGGAATGGGCCAAAATTCACCCAATTTATTGTGGGAAGCTTGTGGAAGGCTACCCGAAACGTTTGACCCAAGTTAAACAATTTAAAGGCAATGCTACCAAATACTAACTGAGTGTATGTAAACTTTTGACCCACTGGGAATGTGATGAAAGAAATAAAATCATTCTCTCTACTATTATTCTCACATTTCACATTCTTAAAATAAAGTGGTGATCCTATCTGACCTAAGACAGGGAATTTTTAAAAGGATTAAATGTCAGAAATTGTGAAAAACTGAGTTTAAATGTATTTGACTAAGGTGTATGTAAACTTCCGACTTCAACTGTACACAGGTGTGTGCCTTTCCAAATCATGTCCAGTCAATTGAACATACCCAAGGTGGACTCCAAGTTGTAGAAACATCTCAAGGATGATGAATGGAAACAGGATGCACCTGAGCTCAATGTTGAGTCTCATAGCAAAGGATGTGAATACTTATGTAAATAAGTCAAGGGGTCTGAATACTTATGTAAATAAGGTATCTGTTTTATATTTTTAATACATTTGGAAACATTTCTAAAAACCTGGTTTTCGCTTCACCATTATGGGGTATTACGTGCAGATTGATGAGGGAATTTGTTTTTAAAATCAATTTTAGAAAAAGGCTGTAACGTAACAAAAATGTGGAAAAAGTCACGGGGTCTGAATACTTTCTGAATTCACGGTAATAGCAGGAGTTAATCATTCCTCACCTGGACTCAGTGAGGAGCTCTATAAAGTGTTCGAACAGGGACAGGTGCAGTTCGTAGGGTGCATGGAGCCACACCTGGGGAGACAGAAAGAACATTTGAAAACCTCTACAAACATAGCACACCAGAAAACCAACAACATTATTTTGTCTGCAGGGACCACGTTTGGCTCGATTTTGGATCAGTTGCCCTGAAGCCCATTGTGTTTGGCTTGCACCAAGGACCACCAACCACCATTTTGGCTCAAACTGGATCAGTTTCCCAGAGGCCATTTTGGCTCAAAACTGGAGCCAGTTCCCCTGAGGCCCATTGGTTTAGTGCTAACCTCGAAGTCACAGAGCAGGTCCTGGAAGGCGGTGGTGTTGGGTATGATGGAGGTCTCGTGGCCGCTGTCTACTGTTCCCACCAGGGAAAAGGTCAGGTGCAGGATGTGGCTGTTCAGCAGGTGACGCTTTTTCTTCAACAACATGGCCAGCAGCTAGAGACCGAATAACAGACACATACTACAGTTAGACTGAGTTATATTACTGTTGTACTAGAACTACAGCAGACAGGTTGTGACTGTTCAGAAGGTGACGCTTCTTCTTCAACAGTATGGCCAACAGGTACAGTAGAGAAACAACAGTTTTATCTCAGCAACAATGTTCACACAAACATTGTGTGGTGTGTCCACAAAATATATTGTAAATTAAACTTGAGTGTGAACTAGGCCATATTGCATTGTGGGTAGTGTAGTTGTACCTGGTAGCCTTTGATGCGCTCCATCTCCTTGCTGGCCAGCGGGTTGCTCTTGACGACGCACACCATCGCCTTGACGGCCGCGTAGAGACCCTCAACGTCCTGCGCCATGGCAACCAGGCCCAAAATGGCCGCCGCCCCGCCCACGTACTGCAGGTTGGTCGCCACAGGCTTGGGGACGAACGCACGCACACCTGGAAGAGAGCGGAGAGGAGGAGTTAGTCTACAGGTAAGGTGTGTGTGTAGTTGGTGGCCACAGACTTGGGGACAAACGCACACCAAGAGTGGGGCAAAAAAGGTATTTTCTATTTATTTATTACAAATAAATGAAAAATGGGGTTGTTTTTACCCAATTTTTCTCCCTAATTGCTAGTTTACAACCTTGTCTCATCGCTGCAACTCCTCAATGTTGTCGGGAGAGACGCAGGTCGAGACATACGTGCTCCGAATCATGACCTACCAAGCCACATACTTCTTCAAACACTGCCCGCTTAACCCGGAAGTCAGCTGCACCAACGTGTCAGAGGAAACACTGTTCAACTGATGACCGAAGTCAGCTTGCATGCGCCCGGCTCGCCACAAGGAGTCGCTAGAGCGCGATGAGCCAAGTAAAAGCCCCCTGGCCAACCCTCCCTTAAACCGGACGGCGCTTGTCCAATTGTGGGCTGCCCGATGGGGCTCAACCCTGATTAATAGTTACATCTCCAGGTATCCTAACCCAGGTATCCTAACCCCTTACCCAGGTATCCAATGACAGCTGCTCCTATGGTGCGTGCTGGACCGTTGAGGTGACCGGCCGCGTTGTGGATCAGCTTGACCGGAGTGGCATTCTCATGAGACGACACAGCCAACTGAGGAGAGGGGAGGAGGAGAGGGGAGGAGGAGGGGAGGAGGAGAGGGGAGGAGGAGAGAAGGGGGAGAGTGGTGGAGGAGAGAGGAGAGGAGGGGAGGAGGAGAGAGGGGGAGAGGGGTGGAGGAGAGAAGGGGGAGAGGGGTGGAGGAGAGGGGGAGAGGGGAAGAGGAGGGGAGGAGGGGAGAGGGGAAGAGGGGAGGAGGAGAGGGGGAGAGAGGGGGAGAGGGGAGGAGAGGGGGAGAGAAGGGGGAGAAGGGAAGAGGGGAGGAGGAGAGGGGAGGAGGAGAGGGGGAGAGAAGGGGGAGAGGGGGGAAGAGAAGGGAGAGATGGGAGGAGAACAGGGGGAGAACAGAGGGAGAGAAGGGAGAGTGGAAATAAAAGGGGGAGAGAAAAACAGGTCAAAATCCGTATTCAATCCCAAGACAATGTACACAAAGCAACCAGTGTTAATCTCTTGTTGTTAAATCTGCTGCCTCTGCACCCTTCTGTTCTCTACAGAGATTCACCTTCAGTACACTCAGACAGGGAGAGAGGCCACAGGGTTCACCTGGGAAACCACTTCACGGGTGGGGAGGAGATAACATTGTGTTATGGGGGAGATAACATTGTTACAGGTGGGGAGATAACATTGTGTTACGGGGGAGATAGCATTGTGTTACGGGGAGATAGCATTGTGTTACAGGGGAGATAACATTGTGTTACAGGGGAGATAACATTGTGTTAAAGAGGGAGATAACATTGTGTTAAAGAGGGAGGAGATAACATTGTGTTACAGGGGAGATAACATTGTGTTACATTGTGTTACAGGGGGAGATAACATTGTGTTACAGGGGAGATAACATTGTGTTAAAGAGGGGAGATAACATTGTGTTACAGGGGAAAGTTACAGGGGGAGATAACATTGTGTTACAGGGGAGATAACATTGTGTTAACATTGTGTTACAGGGGGAGATAACATTGTGTTACAGGGGAGATAACATTGTGTTACAGGGGAGATAACATTGTGTTATGTGGGGGAGATAACATTGTGTTACAGGGGAGATAACATTGTGTTACAGGGGAGATAACATTACAGGGGAGATAACATTGTGTTACAGGGGAGATAACATTGTGTTACAGGGGAGATAACATTGTGTTACAGGTGTTACAGGTTTGGGTGGAGAAAACATTGTGTTACAGGTGGGGTGTCCCTTACCCAGGATACCTGGGCCATAGTACATAGGCCATAGGACCGTAGTACATACAGGACCGTAGTAGGCCTTGCTGTCCAGGTGTGTGTGTGTGTGTGTGTGTGTGTGTGTGTGTGTGTGTGTGTGTGTGTGTGCGCGCGTACGTTAGCGATGCTAACCTGTTTAGCGATGGCCTTGCTGTCCAGCTTGTTGTAGACCTTGCGTATCTTGGCCACGGTGAGGGCAGAGACAGAGAGGGCGTACAGGCTGAAGGATACCTTCTCCTCTGGGACCAGGGCGACTGGACATGAAGGCTCTCCAGTCTTAGAGTCTTTACCTGAAGGAGACACGACAATCCCACCGCGGTTCAACAACAACAGACAGTTACTCATAGTGAACAGCCTGGAAGCTGTGTAGTTGGCTTTACCACTCAATATGTGTGTGTTCTCTGTGTGTGTGTGTGTGTTCTCTGTGTGTGTGTGTGTATGTGTGTGTGTGTTCTCTGTGTGTGTGTGTGTGTATGTGTGTGTGTGTATGTGTCTGTGTGTTGTGTGTTCTCTGTGTGTGTGTGTGTGTCTCTGTGTGTGTATGTCTCTGTCTGTGTGTGTGTCTCTCTGTCTGTGTGTGTTCTCCTCTCTACTCTCGTCCCGTGTGGCTCAGATGGCAGAGCATGACACTTGCAACGTCAGGGTTGTCGGTTTGATTCCCACAAGGGGGAAATATGTCTCTCTGCTAAAGGACTCAAACGTAAACATAAAACATCCTCACAGAGCAGGTAGACGGCCTGAAAGCTGCCTGTGTAGTTGGGTCCGAGCTCGTACACCGCCGCGACGCTGGCAGCAGGAAGCCCCTCCTCCAGGAAGTGTGTGGGCCCCAGGCGCCACACCAGATTGGACAGCTGTCTCTGGGCAGGGGGCGTGCCTATGTAGCTGTACACGGTGCTGACCACAGGAGGGTTGGTGCTCCCAGAACCACCAGGAGAACTGTGGATGTAGTGGAGCTGGAGAGGAGAGAGAATCGACCGCTGTTACAACAGTTTCATGGCTAATGACACACTGTTATTAAACATAAACCATATCTTTATGTACCTTCACCTGGTGGGGGGTCTAGGTAGAGTCTTCAAGCCACTCACACACACACACATCTGAGTTCAAATAGGCACACAGTCACACACACACATCTGAGTTCAAATAGGCACACAGACACACACACACATCTGAGTTCAGGCACACAGTCACACACACAAACAGAGAACACACACACACACAGTCACACACACACACACACACACACACAGACACACAGAGAACACAAACAAAGAACACACACACACAGAGAACACACACACACACACACACACACACACACACACACACACACACACACAGAGAACACACACACACACACACACAGACAGAGCCCCTACCTTGGTGGTTTGGAACAGTTGTCCGTCGATGTACAGCGTGGCCATGCTGTTTTTCAACATGCCTTTACTCATGACTAACAGCAGGTGGTGCCACTGACCCTCTCCGATCAGCTCTCCGCAGCGGAACCTGGCGCAGCACGGCAGAACCTCGAAGAACGAAGACTCCTCGCTGAAATCATCCACTGTTGGGGGGTGGGGGCATTAGTAATGTTAACATAAATGTTGTAAAAATGTTTTTCATATGGGTTTGAAAACAAGGCTGGGTCTTGAGGATTTTGGGGGCACACGGCTGACTGGTTGACCACCGTTCTGACTCAAATCTGTGACGTGACATACTAGAAAAGACAACGTGTCACTAGTCGGCTGGGAAGTTAGCCACAATTTAGTACTAGCCTTGGGCTAGCTTCATTTCCATCCCTGATGAGAAGAGGGAGAGAGGAGGGGGAGAGTAGGGGGAGAAGAGGGAGAGATAGGTAGAGGAGGGGGAGAGGATGGGTAGAGGAGGGGGAGAGGATGGAGAGAGGATAGGTAGAGGAGGGGAGAGGATGGGTAGAGGAGGGGAGAGGATGGGTAGAGGAGGGGGAGAGGATGGAGAGAGGATAGGTAGAGGAGGGGTAGAGGAGGGAGAGAGGATGGGTAGAGGAGGGAGAGAGGACGGGTAGAGGAGGGGGAGAGGAGGGAGAGAGGATAGAGGAGGGGGGAGAGAGGAGAGAGGAGGGGGAAAGGATAGGTAGAGGAGGGAGAGAGGAGGGGGAGAGGAGGGAGAGAGGATAGGTAGAGGAGGGGTAGAAGAGGGAGAGAGGATGGGTAGAGGAGGGGGGAGAGGAGGGAGAGAGGATAGGCAGAGGAGGGAGAGAGGACGAGTAGAGGAGGGGGAGAGGAGGGGAGAGGACGGGTAGAGGAGGGGAGAGGAGGGAGAGGAGGGGGAGAGGATAGGTAGAGGAGGGGTAGAGGAGGGAGAGAGGATGGGTAGAGGAGGGGGAGAGGAGGGGTAGAGGAGGGGGAGAGGATAGGTAGAGGAGAGGAGAGGATGCGTAGAGGAGGGGGAGAGGAGGGAGAGAGGATGGGAGAGGAGAGAGAGGACGGGTAGAGGAGGGGGAGAGGAGGGAGAGAGGACGGGTAGAGGAGGGGGAGAGGAGGGAGAGAGGAGGGGGAAAGGATAGGTAGAGGAGGGAGAGAGGAGGGGGAGGGAGGGAGAGGAGGGGGAGAGGATAGGTAGAGGAGGGGGGAGGGAGAGAGGATGGGTAGAGGAGGGGGAGAGGAGGGAGAGAGGATAGGCAGAGGAGGGGAGAGGACGAGTAGAGGAGGGGAGAGGAGGGAGGGAGAGGACGGGTAGAGGAGGGGGAGGAGGGAGAGAGGAGGGGGAGAGGATAGGTAGAGGAGGGGTAGAGGAGGGAGAGAGGATGGGTAGAGGAGGGGAGAGGAGGGAGAGAGGATGGGTAGAGGAGGGAGAGAGGACGGGTAGAGGAGGGGGAGAGGAGGGAGAGAGGACGGGTAGAGGAGGGGGAGAGGAGGGGAGAGGAGGGGGAAAGGATAGGTAGAGGAGGGAGAGAGGAGGGGGAGAGGAGGGAGAGAGGAGGGGGAGAGGAGGGAGAGAGGATAGGTAGAGGAGGGGTAGGAGGGAGAGAGGATGGGTAGAAGAGGGAGAGAGGATGGGTAGAGGAGGGGGAGAGGAGGGAGAGAGGATAGGCAGAGGAGGGGAGAGGACGAGTAGAGGAGGGGGAGAGGAGGGAGAGAGGACGGGTAGAGGAGGGGGAGAGGAGGGAGAGAGGAGGGGGAGAGGATAGGTAGAGGAGGGGTAGAGGAGGGAGAGAGGATGGGTAGAGGAGGGGGAGAGGAGGGGTAGAGGAGGGGGAGAGGATAGGTAGAGGAGAGGGAGAGGATGCGTAGAGGAGGGGGAGAGGATGGAGAGAGGATAGGTAGAGGAGGGGTAGAGGAGGGAGAGAGGATGGTAGAGGAGGGGTAGAGGAGGGGGAGAGGATAGGTAGAGGAAAGGGAGAGGATGCGTAGAGGAGGGGTAGAGGAGGGAGAGAGGATGGGTAGAGGAGGGAGAGAGGACGGGTAGAGGAGGGGAGAGAGGAGGGAGAGAGGACGGGTAGAGGAGGGGAGAGGAGGGAGAGAGGAGGGGGAAAGGATAGGTAGAGGAGGGGAGGAGGAGAGAGGAGGGAGAGAGGATAGGTAGAGGAGGGGTAGAAGAGGGAGAGAGGATGGGTAGAGGAGGGGAGAGGAGGGAGAGAGGATAGGCAGAGGAGGGAGAGAGGAGAGTAGAGGAGGGGAGAGGAGGGAGAGAGGACGGGTAGAGGAGGGGAGAGGAGGGAGAGAGGAGGGGGAGAGGATAGGTAGAGGAGGGGTAGAGGAGGGAGAGAGGATGGGTAGAGGAGGGGGAGAGGAGGGGGAGAGGGGTAGAGGGAGGGAGAGGATGCGTAGAGGAGGGGGAGAGGAGGGAGAGAGGATGGGAGAGGAGGGGAGAGGACGGGTAGAGGAGGGGGAGAGGAGGGGAGAGGACGGGTAGAGGGGGGGAGAGGAGGGAGAGAGGAGGGGGAAAGGATAGGTAGAGGAGGGGAGAGGAGGGGGGAGGAGAGAGAGGAGGGGAGAGGAGGGAGAGAGGATAGGTAGAGGAGGGGTAGAAGAGGGAGAGAGGATGGGTAGAGGAGGGGGAGAGGAGGGAGAGAGGATAGGCAGAGGAGGGGAGAGGGAGTAGAGGAGGGGAGAGGAGGGAGAGAGGACGGGTAGAGGAGGGGGGAGAGGAGGGAGAGAGGAGGGGGAGAGGATAGGTAGAGGAGGGGTAGAGGAGGGAGAGAGGATGGGTAGAGGAGGGGGAGAGGAGGAGAGAGGATGGGTAGAGGAGGGAGAGAGGACGGGTAGAGGAGGGGGAGAGGAGGGAGAGAGGACGGGTAGAGGAGGGGGGGAGAGGAGGGAGAGAGGAGGGGGGAAAGGATAGGTAGAGGAGGGAGAGAGGAGGGGGAGAGGAGGGGAGAGGAGGGGGAGAGGAGGGAGAGAGGATAGGTAGAGGAGGGTAGAAGAGGGAGAGAGGATGGGAGAGGGAGAGAGCAGAGGAGGGGGAGAGGAGGGAGAGAGGATAGGCAGAGGAGGGGAGAGGACGAGTAGAGGAGGGGGAGAGGAGGGAGAGAGGACGGGTAGAGGAGGGGGAGAGGAGGGAGAGAGGAGGGGGAGAGGATAGGTAGAGGAGGGGTAGAGGAGGGAGAGAGGATGGGTAGAGGAGGGGGAGAGGAGGGGTAGAGGAGGGGGAGAGGATAGGTAGAGGAGAGGGAGAGGATGCGTAGAGGAGGGGAGAGGATGGAGAGAGGATAGGTAGAGGAGGGGTAGAGGAGGGAGAGAGGATGGTAGAGGAGGGTAGAGGAGGGGGAGAGGATAGGTAGAGGAAAGGGAGAGGATGCGTAGAGGAGGGGGAGGTATGGAGAGAGGATAGGTAGAGGAGGGGTAGAGGAGGGAGAGAGGATGGGTAGAGGAGGGGTAGAGGAGGGAGAGAGGATGGGTAGAGGGGGAGAGGAGGGGTAGAGGATAGGTAGAGGAGGGGGAGAGGAGGGAGAGAGGATAGGCAGAGGAGGGAGAGAGGGTAGAGGAGGGGCAGAGGAGGGAGAGAGGATAGAGGAGGGGGAGAGGAGGGAGAGAGGACGGGTAGAGGAGGGGAGAGGATAGGTAGAGGAGGGGAGAGGAGGGAGAGAGGATGGGTAGAGGAGGGGGAGAGGAGGAGTAGAGGAGGGGGAGAGGATAGGTAGAAGAGGGGGAGAGGAGGGGGAGAGGATAGGTAGAGGAGGGGGAGAGGAGGGAGAGAGGATAGGCAGAGGAGGGAGAGAGGACAAGTAGAGGAGGGGAGAGGAGGGGAGAGGACGGGTAGAGGAGGGGGGAGAGGAGGGAGAGAGGAGGGGGAGAGGATAGGTAGAGGAGGGGTAGAGGAGGGAGAGAGGATGGGTAGAGGAGGGGTAGAGGAGGGGGAGAGGATAGGTAGAGGAGAGGGAGGATGCGTAGAGGAGGGGGAGAGGATGGGGAGGATAGGTAGAGGAGGGGTAGAGGAGGGAGAGGATGGGTAGAGGAGGGGAGAGGAGGGGTAGAGGAGGGGGAGAGGAGGGAGAGAGGATGGGTAGAGGAGGGAGAGAGGATGGGTAGAGGAGGGGGAGAGGAGGAGTAGAGGAGGGGGAGAGGATAGGTAGAAGAGGGGAGAGGATAGGTAGAGGAGGGGTAGAGGAGGGAGAGGATGGGTAGAGGAGGGGAGAGGAGGGGGAGAGGAGGGGGAGAGGAGGGGTAGAGGATGGGTAGAAGAGGGGGAGAGGATGGTAGAGGAGGGGTAGAGGATGGAGAGAGGATGGGTAGAGGAGGGGGGAGGAGGGGTAGATGGGGGAGAGGATAGGTAGAAGAGGGGGAGAGGATGGGTAGAGGAGGGGAGAGGAGGGGAGAGGATGGGTAGAGGAGGGGAGAGGATGCGTAGAGGAGGGGAGAGGATGGAGAGAGGATAGGTAGAGGAGGGGTAGAGGAGGGAGAGAGGATGGGTAGAGGAGGGGGAGAGGAGGGGTAGAGGAGGGGGAGAGGATGGGTAGAAGAGGGGAGAGGATGGGTAGAGGAGGGAGGAGAGAAGAGGATGGGTAGAGGAGGGGGAAAGGAGGGGTAGAGGAGGGGAGAGGATAGGTAGAAGAGGGGGAGAGGATAGGTAGAGGAGGGGTAGAGGGGGAGAAGGGGGTAGAAGAGGGGTAGAGGAGGGGAGAGGATGGGTAGAAGAGGGGAGAGGAGGGAGGTTGAACGGGTAGAGGGGGAAAGGAGGGGTAGAGGAGGGGAGAGGAGGGGTAGGAGGTATAGAGGAGGGTTAGAAGGGGGAAAGAGGGGGAGAGGAGGGGTAGAGGAGGGAGGTTGAACGGGTAGAGGGGGAGAGGAGGGAGAGAGGATGAGGTTGAACGGGTAGAGGGGGAGAGGAGGGGGAGAGGAGGGAGGTTGAACGGGTAGAGGGGGGAGAGGAGGGAGAGAGGAGGGGGAGAGGAGGGGTAGAGGTGGGGTAGAGGGGGAGAGGAGGGGTAGAGGAGGGGTAGAGGAGGGGTAGAGGAGGGGTAGAGGGGGAGAGGAGGGAGAGAGGGAGAAGACACCTCACTGAAGTCATCTACTGTGGAAGAGGGAAGGATGTTGTTCCAAGGTTCACATGATAAAACATCAGTGTTTAGGTAGGGGTTGAGATTGGGTAGGAATCATTCCCTGTGAAAGGAAAAGACAATGTTGTGTGAACGTTGTAAAAACATTGTGTATTTGTGGGGTTGGGTACGTGTGGTAGAGGCAGTATTGGTTTGCAGAGCCGAGAGCAGCGCTAGAATGAACCAGTGTGTGTGTTGATGTTTTTTCACTAAATTATTTACAGAGACTGTGTGAATTATGTAGAGATGTTAATCTGGGGAAGGGAGTGAATCCAGTACGAGATTATTCATCAGGTTTACAAACCTCTAAACCAGGTTAACCAGGAACAATATTTCAGTTTGGGTAAAGGGTGTGAGTGCACGTGTACACCTGTATGTATGAGTGTGTTTTCCTGCGTCCTTGTGTGTGTGTGTGCGTTCGTGCGTGTGTGTACCGTAGCTCTGCAGCAGCTCCTCCTTGGTGGACACCGTCAGGGACCGGTCCTTAGCAGACAGAACCACGGCCAGACAGATATAGTGTTGTTCTGAGGATGTGGCCCGTCGGACCACCGTCAGCAGACGGACAGGGTGGGTGTGGGGGGCAGAGCTGAACCTCTCCACACAGAACCACGTAGAGTAGCTTAGACCAGACGGAGGGGGGAACAGACGCTCTCCTACACGGAGGGAGGGAGAGAGGGAGAGAGCTGGTTAAAATAATGAGCTAATGATAACATGAGGATGAGAATTAATGAGCCTTCATACATGAGGATGAGAGAGACATAGGAGAGGAGAGAGGGAGAGGCAAGAGGGAGAGGAGAGAGGTGAGAGAGAGAGGCAAAAGGGAGAAGAGAGAGAGGATAGGAGAGAGAGGGGCGAGAGGGAGAAGAGAGAGTGGTGAGAGGGATAGGAGAGAGAGGAGAGAGGGGCGAGAGGGAGAGGAGAGAGTGGTGAGAGGGATAGGAGAGAGAGGGAGAGAGGGGCGAGAGGGAGAGGAGAGAGTGGTGAGAGGGATAGGAGAGAGAGGAGAGAGAGGGGCGAGACGGAGAGGAGCAAGAGGGAGAGGAGAGAGAGAGGGGCGAGAGGGAGAGGAGAGAGAGGGGCGAGAGGGAGAGGAGAGAGAGGGGCGAGAGGGAGAGGAGAGAGGGATGAGGGAGAGGAGAAAGAGAGAGAAAGAATAGGAGAGAGGGGAGAGAGAGGGGTGAGAGGGGAGAGAGAGGGGTGAGAGGGAGAGGAGAGAGAGGTGCGAGAGGGAGAAGAGAGAGGGATGAGAGGGAGAGGAGAAAGAGAGAAAGAATAGGAGAGAGAGGGAGAGAGAGGGGTGAGGGAGAGGAGAAAGAGAGAGAAAGAATAGGAGAGAGGGGAGAGAGAGGGGTGAGAGGGGAGAGAGGGGTGAGAGGGAGAGGAGAGAGAGGTGCGAGAGGGAGAAGAGAGAGGGATGAGAGGGAGAGGAGAAAAAGAGAAAGAATAGGAGAGAGAGGGGAGAGAGAGGGGTGAGGGAGAGGAGAGAGAGATGAGAGAGAGATGAGAGGGAGAAGAGAGAGGGATGAGAGGGAGAAGAGGCTGAGCTGTGTATATCCTCTGGATGTCTGCTTTAGCGTCTGTGTCTGTACATCAATAATGATGTATTATTATTTGTTTAGGTCCACGGAGTATATGATCGGGACAACCGGGGTCTGGTTGGGTTAACGGGCAGACTGTGTTAACGGGCAGACTGGGATAACGGGCAGACTGGGATAACGGGCAGACTGGGATAACGGGCAGACTGGGAGGAACCAGACTGGTTCGATGAATGAAGTAGCCCTGATGACGTCATACTACTACACTGAACAAACAAATATAAACGACAACGTGCAAATACGTAAACAATGTTACCGAGTTAGAGTTCATATAAGGAAATCATTCACTAGAAATAAATTATTTAGGCCCTAATCTATGGATTTCACATGACTGTGAATACAGATATGCATCTGTTGGTCACAAAGACCTTAAACAAAATCGTAGCGGCGTGGATCAGAAAACCAGTCAGTATCTGGTGTGACCACCATTTGTCTCATGCAGCAAGTCACATCTCCTTCACATAGAGTTGATCAGGCTGTTGATTGTGGCCTGTGGAATGTTGTCCAACTCTTCTTCAATGGCTGTGAGAAGTTGATGGATAATTGGCAGGAACTGGAACACGCTGTCGTACACGTCGATCCAGAGCATCCCAAACATGCTCAATGGGTGACATGTCTGGTGAGTATGCAGGCCATGAAAGAACTGGGACATTTTAATTTGGAAACTAAATCAAATCCAATTGTAGTTGTCACATGTACGGAATGCAACAAGTGTAGACCTTTCAAATAGTCCATGTGGCTGTTTGATTACCTGTTCAGCAGTCTTATGGCTTGGGGGTAGAAGCTGTGAAGGAGCCTTTTGGACCTAGACTTGGGGCTCCGGTACCACTTGCCGGAAGGGGGCAGAGAGAACAGTCTATGAGACTTGGGTGAATTGAGTCTTTGACCCTTTTTAGGGCCTTCCTCTGACACCGCCTGGTACAGAGGACCTGAATGGCAGGAAGCTTGGCCCCGGTGATGTACTGGACCGTACGCACTACCCTCTGAAGTGTCTTACGGTTGGATGCCAAGCAGTTGCCATAACAGGCAGTGATGCAACCGGTCAGGATGCTCTCGATGGTGCAGCTGTATAACTTTTTGAGGATCTGGGGACCCATGCCAAATCTTTTCAGTCTCCTGAGGGGGAAAAAACATTGTTGGGTCCTCTTCAGGACTGTCATGGTGTGTTTGGACCATGATAGTTTGTTGGAACCAAGGAACTTGAAACTCTCCTCCCTATAGGATGTCTCATCTTTGTCGGTGATCAGGACTACCACCTTTGTATCATCAGCAAACTTAATGATGGTGTTGGAGTCGTGCCTGGCCACGCAGTTGTGGGTGAACAGGGAGTACAGAAGGGGACTGAGCACGCACCCCTGGGGGGCTCCAGTGTTGAGGATCAGCGTGGCAGATGGGTTGTTACCTACCCTTACCACCTGGGGGCAACCCGATATTGACCTGCTAGCTAGAGGATGTAACCTAGGCTAAGTTTAGGTTGTAGTAATATTGACCTGCTAGCTAGAGGATGTAACCTAGGCTAAGTTTAGGTTGTAGTAATATTGACCTGCTAGCTAGAGGATGTAACCTAGGCTAAGTTTAGGTTGTAGTGATATTGACCTGCTAGCTAGAGGATGTAACCTAGGCTAAATTTAGGTTGTAGTGATATTGACCTGCTAGCTAGAGGATGTAACCTAGGCTAAGTTTAGGTTGTAGTGACACTGACCTGCTAGCTAGAGGATGTAACCTAGGCTAAGTTTAGGTTGTAGTGACATTGACCTGCTAGCTAGAGGATGTAACCTAGGCTAAGTTTAGGTTGTAGTGATATTGACCTGCTAGCTAGAGGATGTAACCTAGGCTAAGTTTAGGTTGTAGTAATATTGACCTGCTAGCTAGAGGATGTAACCTAGGCTAAGTTTAGGTTGTAGTGACACTGACCTGCTAGCTAGAGGATGTAACCTAGGCTAAGTTTAGGTTGTAGTGACACTGACCTGCTAGGCTAAGTTTAGGTTGTAGTGACACTAACCTGCTAGCTAGAGGATGTAACCTAGGCTAAGTTTAGGTTGTAGTAATATTGACCTGCTAGCTAGAGGATGTAACCTAGGCTAAGTTTAGGTTGTAGTGATATTGACCTGCTAGCTAGAGGATGTAACCTAGGCTAAGTTTAGGTTGTAGTGATATTGACCTGCTAGCTAGAGGATGTAACCTAGGCTAAGTTTAGGTTGTAGTGATATTGACCTGCTAGCTAGAGGATGTAACCTAGGCTAAGTTTAGGTTGTAGTGATATTGACCTGCTAGCTAGAGGATGTAACCTAGGCTAAGTTTAGGTTGTAGTGATATTGACCTGCTAGCTAGAGGATGTAACCTAGGCTAAGTTTGGGTTGTAGTGACACTGACCTGCTAGCTAGGGGATGTAACCTAGGCTAAGTTTAGGTTGTAGTGACACTGACCTGCTAGCTAGAGGATGTAACCTAGGCTAAGTTTAGGATGTCGTGATACTGACCTGCTAGCTAGGGGATGTAACCTAGGCTAAGTTTAGGATGTAGTGATATTGACCTGCTAGCTAGAGGATGTAACCTAGGCTAAGTTTAGGTTGTAGTAATATTGACCTGCTAGCTAGAGGATGTAACCTAGGCTAAGTTTAGGTTGTAGTGACACTGACCTGCTAGCTAGAGGATGTAACCTAGGCTAAGTTTAGGTTGTAGTGACACTGACCTGCTAGCTAGAGGATGTAACCTAGGCTAAGTTTAGGTTGTAGTAATATTGACCTGCTAGCTAGAGGATGTAACCTAGGCTAAGTTTAGGTTGTAGTGATATTGACCTGCTAGCTAGAGGATGTAACCTAGGCTAAATTTAGGTTGTAGTGATATTGACCTGCTAGCTAGAGGATGTAACCTAGGCTAAGTTTAGGTTGTAGTGATATTGACCTGCTAGCTAGAGGATGTAACCTAGGCTAAGTTTAGGTTGTAGTAATATTGACCTGCTAGCTAGAGGATGTAACCTAGGCTAAGTTTAGGTTGTAGTGACACTGACCTGCTAGCTAGAGGATGTAACCTAGGCTAAGTTTAGGTTGTAGTAATATTGACCTGCTAGCTAGAGGATGTAACCTAGGCTAAGTTTAGGTTGTAGTGACACTGACCTGCTAGCTAGAGGATGTAACCTAGGCTAAGTTTAGGATGTAGTGACACTGACCTGCTAGCTAGAGGATGTAACCTAGGCTAAGTTTAGGTTGTAGTAATATTGACCTGCTAGCTAGAGGATGTAACCTAGGCTAAGTTTAGGTTGTAGTGATATTGACCTGCTAGCTAGAGGATGTAACCTAGGCTAAGTTTGGGTTGTAGTGACACTGACCTGCTAGCTAGAGGATGTAACCTAGGCTAAGTTTAGGATGTCGTGATACTGACCTGCTAGCTAGGGGATGTAACCTAGGCTAAGTTTAGGATGTAGTGATATTGACCTGCTAGCTAGAGGATGTAACCTAGGCTAAGTTTAGGTTGTAGTAATATTGACCTGCTAGCTAGAGGATGTAACCTAGGCTAAGTTTAGGTTGTAGTGACACTGACCTGCTAGCTAGAGGATGTAACCTAGGCTAAGTTTAGGATGTAGTGACTGACCTGCTAGCTAGAGGATGTAACCTAGGCTAAGTTTAGGTTGTAGTAACATTGACCTGCTAGCTAGAGGATGTAACCTAGGCTAAGTTTAGGTTGTAGTGATATTGACCTGCTAGCTAGAGGATGTAACCTAGGCTAAGTTTAGGTTGTAGTGATATTGACCTGCTAGCTAGAGGATGTAACCTAGGCTAAGTTTAGGTTGTAGTGATATTGACCTGCTAGCTAGAGGATGTAACCTAGGCTAAGTTTGGGTTGTAGTGACACTGACCTGCTAGCTAGAGGATGTAACCTAGGCTAAGTTTAGGTTGTAGTGATATTGACCTGCTAGCTAGAGGATGTAACCTAGGCTAAGTTTAGGTTGTAGTAATATTGACCTGCTAGCTAGAGGATGTAACCTAGGTTAAGTTTAGGATGTAGTGACACTGACCTGCTAGCTAGAGGATGTAACCTAGGCTAAGTTTAGGTTGTAGTAATATTGACCTGCTAGCTAGAGGATGTAACCTAGGCTAAGTTTAGGTTGTAGTGACACTGACCTGCTAGCTAGAGGATGTAACCTAGGCTAAGTTTAGGATGTAGTGACACTGACCTGCTAGCTAGAGGATGTAACCTAGGCTAAGTTTAGGTTGTAGTAATATTGACCTGCTAGCTAGAGGATGTAACCTAGGCTAAGTTTAGGTTGTAGTGATATTGACCTGCTAGCTAGAGGATGTAACCTAGGCTAAGTTTAGGTTGTAGTGATATTGAACTGCTAGCTAGAGGATGTAACCTAGGCTAAGTTTAGGTTGTAGTGATATTGACCTGCTACCTAGAGGATGTAACCTAGGCTAAGTTTGGGTTGTAGTGACACTGACCTGCTAGCTAGAGGATGTAACCTAGGCTAAGTTTAGGTTGTAGTGATATTGACCTGCTAGCTAGAGGATGTAACCTAGGCTAAGTTTAGGTTGTAGTAATATTGACCTGCTAGCTAGAGGATGTAACCTAGGCTAAGTTTAGGATGTAGTGACACTGACCTGCTAGCTAGAGGATGTAACCTAGGCTACGTTTAGGTTGTAGTAATATTGACCTGCTAGCTAGGGGATGTAACCTAGGCTAAGTTTAGGATGTAGTGACACTGACCTGCTAGCTAGAGGATGTAACCTAGGCTAAGTTTAGGTTGTAGTGACACTGACCTGCTAGCTAGAGGATGTAACCTAGGCTAAGTTTAGGTTGTAGTGACACTGACCTGCTAGCTAGAGGATGCAACCTAGGCTAAGTTTAGGTTGTAGTGATATTGACCTGCTAGCTAGAGGATGTAACCTAGGCTAAGTTTAGGTTGTAGTAATATTGACCTGCTAGCTAGAGGATGTAACCTAGGCTAAGTTTAGGTTGTAGTGACACTGACCTGCTAGCTAGAGGATGTAACCTAGGCTAAGTTTAGGTTGTAGTGACACTGACCTGCTAGCTAGAGGATGTAACCTAGGCTAAGTTTAGGTTGTAGTGACACTGACCTGCTAGCTACAGGATGTAACCTAGGCTAAGTTTAGGTTGTAGTAATATTGACCTGCTAGCTAGAGGATGTAACCTAGGCTAAGTTTAGGTTGTAGTGATATTGACCTGCTAGCTAGAGGATGTAACCTAGGCTAAGTTTAGGTTGTAGTGATATTGACCTGCTAGCTAGAGGATGTAACCTAGGCTAAGTTTAGGTTGTAGTGATATTGACCTGCTAGCTAGAGGATGTAACCTAGGCTAAGTTTAGGTTGTAGTGATATTGACCTGCTAGCTAGAGGATGTAACCTAGGCTAAGTTTGGGTTGTAGTGACACTGACCTGCTAGCTAGGGGATGTAACCTAGGCTAAGTTTAGGTTGTAGTGACACTGACCTGCTAGCTAGAGGATGTAACCTAGGCTAAGTTTAGGATGTCGTGATACTGACCTGCTAGCTAGGGGATGTAACCTAGGCTAAGTTTAGGATGTAGTGATATTGACCTGCTAGCTAGAGGATGTAACCTAGGCTAAGTTTAGGTTGTAGTAATATTGACCTGCTAGCTAGAGGATGTAACCTAGGCTAAGTTTAGGTTGTAGTGACACTGACCTGCTAGCTAGAGGATGTAACCTAGGCTAAGTTTAGGATGTAGTGACACTGACCTGCTAGCTAGAGGATGTAACCTAGGCTAAGTTTAGGTTGTAGTAATATTGACCTGCTAGCTAGAGGATGTAACCTAGGCTAAGTTTAGGTTGTAGTGATATTGACCTGCTAGCTAGAGGATGTAACCTAGGCTAAGTTTAGGTTGTAGTGATATTGACCTGCTAGCTAGAGGATGTAACCTAGGCTAAGTTTAGGTTGTAGTGATATTGACCTGCTAGCTAGAGGATGTAACCTAGGCTAAGTTTGGGTTGTAGTGACACTGACCTGCTAGCTAGAGGATGTAACCTAGGCTAAGTTTAGGTTGTAGTGATATTGACCTGCTAGCTAGAGGATGTAACCTAGGCTAAGTTTAGGTTGTAGTAATATTGACCTGCTAGCTAGAGGATGTAACCTAGGTTAAGTTTAGGATGTAGTGACACTGACCTGCTAGCTAGAGGATGTAACCTAGGCTAAGTTTAGGTTGTAGTAATATTGACCTGCTAGCTAGAGGATGTAACCTAGGCTAAGTTTAGGTTGTAGTGACACTGACCTGCTAGCTAGAGGATGTAACCTAGGCTAAGTTTAGGATGTAGTGACACTGACCTGCTAGCTAGAGGATGTAACCTAGGCTAAGTTTAGGTTGTAGTAATATTGACCTGCTAGCTAGAGGATGTAACCTAGGCTAAGTTTAGGTTGTAGTGATATTGACCTGCTAGCTAGAGGATGTAACCTAGGCTAAGTTTGGGTTGTAGTGACACTGACCTGCTAGCTAGAGGATGTAACCTAGGCTAAGTTTAGGATGTCGTGATACTGACCTGCTAGCTAGGGGATGTAACCTAGGCTAAGTTTAGGATGTAGTGATATTGACCTGCTAGCTAGAGGATGTAACCTAGGCTAAGTTTAGGTTGTAGTAATATTGACCTGCTAGCTAGAGGATGTAACCTAGGCTAAGTTTAGGTTGTAGTGACACTGACCTGCTAGCTAGAGGATGTAACCTAGGCTAAGTTTAGGATGTAGTGACACTGACCTGCTAGCTAGAGGATGTAACCTAGGCTAAGTTTAGGTTGTAGTAATATTGACCTGCTAGCTAGAGGATGTAACCTAGGCTAAGTTTAGGTTGTAGTGATATTGACCTGCTAGCTAGAGGATGTAACCTAGGCTAAGTTTAGGGTGTAGTGATATTGACCTGCTAGCTAGAGGATGTAACCTAGGCTAAGTTTAGGTTGTAGTGATATTGACCTGCTAGCTAGAGGATGTAACCTAGGCTAAGTTTGGGTTGTAGTGACACTGACCTGCTAGCTAGAGGATGTAACCTAGGCTAAGTTTAGGTTGTAGTGATATTGACCTGCTAGCTAGAGGATGTAACCTAGGCTAAGTTTAGGTTGTGGTAGTAATATTGACCTGCTAGCTAGAGGATGTAACCTAGGTTAAGTTTAGGATGTAGTGACACTGACCTGCTAGCTAGAGGATGTAACCTAGGCTAAGTTTAGGTTGTAGTAATATTGACCTGCTAGCTAGAGGATGTAACCTAGGCTAAGTTTAGGTTGTAGTGACACTGACCTGCTAGCTAGAGGATGTAACCTAGGCTAAGTTTAGGATGTAGTGACACTGACCTGCTAGCTAGAGGATGTAACCTAGGCTAAGTTTAGGTTGTAGTAATATTGACCTGCTAGCTAGAGGATGTAACCTAGGCTAAGTTTAGGTTGTAGTGATATTGACCTGCTAGCTAGAGGATGTAACCTAGGCTAAGTTTAGGTTGTAGTGATATTGAACTGCTAGCTAGAGGATGTAACCTAGGCTAAGTTTAGGTTGTAGTGATATTGACCTGCTAGCTAGAGGATGTAACCTAGGCTAAGTTTGGGTTGTAGTGACACTGACCTGCTAGCTAGAGGATGTAACCTAGGCTAAGTTTAGGTTGTAGTGATATTGACCTGCTAGCTAGAGGATGTAACCTAGGCTAAGTTTAGGTTGTAGTAATATTGACCTGCTAGCTAGAGGATGTAACCTAGGCTAAGTTTAGGATGTAGTGACACTGACCTGCTAGCTAGAGGATGTAACCTAGGCTACGTTTAGGTTGTAGTAATATTGACCTGCTAGCTAGAGGATGTAACCTAGGCTAAGTTTAGGATGTAGTGACACTGACCTGCTAGCTAGAGGATGTAACCTAGGCTAAGTTTAGGTTGTAGTGACACTGACCTGCTAGCTAGAGGATGTAACCTAGGCTAAGTTTAGGTTGTAGTGACACTGACCTGCTAGCTAGAGGATGCAACCTAGGCTAAGTTTAGGTTGTAGTGATATTGACCTGCTAGCTAGAGGATGTAACCTAGGCTAAGTTTAGGTTGTAGTAATATTGACCTGCTAGCTAGAGGATGTAACCTAGGCTAAGTTTAGGTTGTAGTGACACTGACCTGCTAGCTAGAGGATGTAACCTAGGCTAAGTTTAGGTTGTAGTGACACTGACCTGCTAGCTAGAGGATGTAACCTAGGCTAAGTTTAGGTTGTAGTGACACTGACCTGCTAGCTAGAGGATGTAACCTAGGCTAAGTTTAGGTTGTAGTAATATTGACCTGCTAGCTAGAGGATGTAACCTAGGCTAAGTTTAGGTTGTAGTGATATTGACCTGCTAGCTAGAGGATGTAACCTAGGCTAAGTTTAGGTTGTAGTGATATTGACCTGCTAGCTAGAGGATGTAACCTAGGCTAAGTTTAGGTTGTAGTGATATTGACCTGCTAGCTAGAGGATGTAACCTAGGCTAAGTTTAGGTTGTAGTGATATTGACCTGCTAGCTAGAGGATGTAACCTAGGCTAAGTTTGGGTTGTAGTGACACTGACCTGCTAGCTAGGGGATGTAACCTAGGCTAAGTTTAGGTTGTAGTGACACTGACCTGCTAGCTAGAGGATGTAACCTAGGCTAAGTTTAGGATGTCGTGATACTGACCTGCTAGCTAGGGGATGTAACCTAGGCTAAGTTTAGGATGTAGTGATATTGACCTGCTAGCTAGAGGATGTAACCTAGGCTAAGTTTAGGTTGTAGTAATATTGACCTGCTAGCTAGAGGATGTAACCTAGGCTAAGTTTAGGTTGTAGTGACACTGACCTGCTAGCTAGAGGATGTAACCTAGGCTAAGTTTAGGATGTAGTGACACTGACCTGCTAGCTAGAGGATGTAACCTAGGCTAAGTTTAGGTTGTAGTAATATTGACCTGCTAGCTAGAGGATGTAACCTAGGCTAAGTTTAGGTTGTAGTGATATTGACCTGCTAGCTAGAGGATGTAACCTAGGCTAAGTTTAGGTTGTAGTGATATTGACCTGCTAGCTAGAGGATGTAACCTAGGCTAAGTTTAGGTTGTAGTGATATTGACCTGCTAGCTAGAGGATGTAACCTAGGCTAAGTTTGGGTTGTAGTGACACTGACCTGCTAGCTAGAGGATGTAACCTAGGCTAAGTTTAGGTTGTAGTGATATTGACCTGCTAGCTAGAGGATGTAACCTAGGCTAAGTTTAGGTTGTAGTAATATTGACCTGCTAGCTAGAGGATGTAACCTAGGTTAAGTTTAGGATGTAGTGACACTGACCTGCTAGCTAGAGGATGTAACCTAGGCTAAGTTTAGGTTGTAGTAATATTGACCTGCTAGCTAGAGGATGTAACCTAGGCTAAGTTTAGGTTGTAGTGACACTGACCTGCTAGCTAGAGGATGTAACCTAGGCTAAGTTTAGGATGTAGTGACACTGACCTGCTAGCTAGAGGATGTAACCTAGGCTAAGTTTAGGTTGTAGTAATATTGACCTGCTAGCTAGAGGATGTAACCTAGGCTAAGTTTAGGTTGTAGTGATATTGACCTGCTAGCTATAGGATGTAACCTAGGCTAAGTTTGGGTTGTAGTGACACTGACCTGCTAGCTAGAGGATGTAACCTAGGCTAAGTTTAGGATGTCGTGATACTGACCTGCTAGCTAGGGGATGTAACCTAGGCTAAGTTTAGGATGTAGTGATATTGACCTGCTAGCTAGAGGATGTAACCTAGGCTAAGTTTAGGTTGTAGTAATATTGACCTGCTAGCTAGAGGATGTAACCTAGGCTAAGTTTAGGTTGTAGTGACACTGACCTGCTAGCTAGAGGATGTAACCTAGGCTAAGTTTAGGATGTAGTGACACTGACCTGCTAGCTAGAGGATGTAACCTAGGCTAAGTTTAGGTTGTAGTAATATTGACCTGCTAGCTAGAGGATGTAACCTAGGCTAAGTTTAGGTTGTAGTGATATTGACCTGCTAGCTAGAGGATGTAACCTAGGCTAAGTTTAGGTTGTAGTGATATTGACCTGCTAGCTAGAGGATGTAACCTAGGCTAAGTTTAGGTTGTAGTGATATTGACCTGCTAGCTAGAGGATGTAACCTAGGCTAAGTTTGGGTTGTAGTGACACTGACCTGCTAGCTAGGGGATGTAACCTAGGCTAAGTTTAGGTTGTAGTGACACTGACCTGCTAGCTAGAGGATGTAACCTAGGCTAAGTTTAGGATGTCGTGATACTGACCTGCTAGCTAGGGGATGTAACCTAGGCTAAGTTTAGGATGTAGTGATATTGACCTGCTAGCTAGAGGATGTAACCTAGGCTAAGTTTAGGTTGTAGTAATATTGACCTGCTAGCTAGAGGATGTAACCTAGGCTAAGTTTAGGTTGTAGTGACACTGACCTGCTAGCTAGAGGATGTAACCTAGGCTAAGTTTAGGATGTAGTGACACTGACCTGCTAGCTAGAGGATGTAACCTAGGCTAAGTTTAGGTTGTAGTAATATTGACCTGCTAGCTAGAGGATGTAACCTAGGCTAAGTTTAGGTTGTAGTGATATTGACCTGCTAGCTAGAGGATGTAACCTAGGCTAAGTTTAGGTTGTAGTGATATTGACCTGCTAGCTAGAGGATGTAACCTAGGCTAAGTTTAGGTTGTAGTGATATTGACCTGCTAGCTAGAGGATGTAACCTAGGCTAAGTTTGGGTTGTAGTGACACTGACCTGCTAGCTAGAGGATGTAACCTAGGCTAAGTTTAGGTTGTAGTGATATTGACCTGCTAGCTAGAGGATGTAACCTAGGCTAAGTTTAGGTTGTAGTAATATTGACCTGCTAGCTAGAGGATGTAACCTAGGTTAAGTTTAGGATGTAGTGACACTGACCTGCTAGCTAGAGGATGTAACCTAGGCTAAGTTTAGGTTGTAGTAATATTGACCTGCTAGCTAGAGGATGTAACCTAGGCTAAGTTTAGGTTGTAGTGACACTGACCTGCTAGCTAGAGGATGTAACCTAGGCTAAGTTTAGGATGTAGTGACACTGACCTGCTAGCTAGAGGATGTAACCTAGGCTAAGTTTAGGTTGTAGTAATATTGACCTGCTAGCTAGAGGATGTAACCTAGGCTAAGTTTAGGTTGTAGTGATATTGACCTGCTAGCTATAGGATGTAACCTAGGCTAAGTTTGGGTTGTAGTGACACTGACCTGCTAGCTAGAGGATGTAACCTAGGCTAAGTTTAGGATGTCGTGATACTGACCTGCTAGCTAGGGGATGTAACCTAGGCTAAGTTTAGGATGTAGTGATATTGACCTGCTAGCTAGAGGATGTAACCTAGGCTAAGTTTAGGTTGTAGTAATATTGACCTGCTAGCTAGAGGATGTAACCTAGGCTAAGTTTAGGTTGTAGTGACACTGACCTGCTAGCTAGAGGATGTAACCTAGGCTAAGTTTAGGATGTAGTGACACTGACCTGCTAGCTAGAGGATGTAACCTAGGCTAAGTTTAGGTTGTAGTAATATTGACCTGCTAGCTAGAGGATGTAACCTAGGCTAAGTTTAGGTTGTAGTGATATTGACCTGCTAGCTAGAGGATGTAACCTAGGCTAAGTTTAGGTTGTAGTGATATTGACCTGCTAGCTAGAGGATGTAACCTAGGCTAAGTTTAGGTTGTAGTGATATTGACCTGCTAGCTAGAGGATGTAACCTAGGCTAAGTTTGGGTTGTAGTGACACTGACCTGCTAGCTAGAGGATGTAACCTAGGCTAAGTTTAGGTTGTAGTGATATTGACCTGCTAGCTAGAGGATGTAACCTAGGCTAAGTTTAGGTTGTAGTAATATTGACCTGCTAGCTAGAGGATGTAACCTAGGTTAAGTTTAGGATGTAGTGACACTGACCTGCTAGCTAGAGGATGTAACCTAGGCTAAGTTTAGGTTGTAGTAATATTGACCTGCTAGCTAGAGGATGTAACCTAGGCTAAGTTTAGGTTGTAGTGACACTGACCTGCTAGCTAGAGGATGTAACCTAGGCTAAGTTTAGGATGTAGTGACACTGACCTGCTAGCTAGAGGATGTAACCTAGGCTAAGTTTAGGTTGTAGTAATATTGACCTGCTAGCTAGAGGATGTAACCTAGGCTAAGTTTAGGTTGTAGTGATATTGACCTGCTAGCTAGAGGATGTAACCTAGGCTAAGTTTAGGTTGTAGTGATATTGAACTGCTAGCTAGAGGATGTAACCTAGGCTAAGTTTAGGTTGTAGTGATATTGACCTGCTAGCTAGAGGATGTAACCTAGGCTAAGTTTGGGTTGTAGTGACACTGACCTGCTAGCTAGAGGATGTAACCTAGGCTAAGTTTAGGTTGTAGTGATATTGACCTGCTAGCTAGAGGATGTAACCTAGGCTAAGTTTAGGTTGTAGTAATATTGACCTGCTA
>NC_056440.1:5764773-5782193 GCF_018296145.1 Oncorhynchus tshawytscha | reverse complement strand
TGTGGAGTCTAACCAGTATATTTACTATAGTGTAGTGTCTGTTGTGGAGTCTAACTAGTATATTTACTATAATGTAGTTTCTGATGTGGAGTCTAACCAGTATATTTACTATAATGTAGTGTCTGTTGTGGAGTCTAACTAGTATATTTACTATAATGTAGTTTCTGATGTGGAGTCTAACCAGTATATTTACTATAATGTAGTGTCTGTTGTGGAGTCTAACCAGTATATTTACTATAATGTAGTGTCTGTTGTGGAGTCTAACCTATAATGTAGTATTTACTATATTTACTATGTAGTGTCTGTTGTGGAGTCTAACCAGTATATTTACTATAATGTAGTGTCTGTTGTGGAGTCTGAACCAGTATATTTACTATAATGTAGTGTCTGATGTGGAGTCTAACCAGTATATTTACTATAATGTAGTGTCTGTTGTCTAACCAGTATATTTACTATAATGTAGTGTCTGATGTGGAGTCTAACCAGTATATTTACTATAATGTAGTGTCTGTTGTGGAGTCTAACCAGTATATTTACTATAATGTAGTTTCTGATGTGGAGTCTAACCAGTATATTTACTATAATGTAGTTTCTGATGTGGAGTCTAACCAGTATATTTACTATAATGTAGTGTCTGTTGTGGAGTCTAACTAGTATATTTACTATAATGTAGTTTCTGATGTCTAGTATATTTACTATAATGTAGTGTCTGTTGTGGAGTGTTAGTGTCTGTTGTGGAGTCTAACCAGTATATTTACTATAATGTAGTGTCTGTTGTGGAGTCTAACCAGTATATTTACTATAATGTAGTGTCTGTTGTGGAGTAGTGTCTGATGTGGAGTCTAACCAGTATATTTACTATAATGTAGTTTCTGTTGTCTAACCAGTATATTTACTATAATGTCTAACCAGTATATTTACTATAATGTAGTGTCTGATGTGGAGTCTAACCAGTATATTTACTATAATGTAGTGTCTGATGTGGAGTCTAACCAGTATATTTACTATAATGTAGTGTCTGATGTGGAGTCTAACCAGTATATTTACTATAATGTAGTGTCTGTTGTGGAGTCTAACCAGTATATTTACTATAATGTAGTGTCTGATGTCTGTTGTGGAGTCTAACCAGTATATTTACTATAATGTAGTGTCTGTATGTGTGAGTCTAACCAGTATATTTACTATAATGTAGTGTCTGATGTGTCTAACCAGTATATTTACTATAATGTAGTCTGAAGTCTAACCAGTATATTTACTATAATGTAGTGTCTGATGTGGAGTCTAACCAGTATATTTACTATAATGTAGTGTCTGTTGTGGAGTCTAACCAGTATATTTACTATAATGTAGTGTCTGAGTCTAACCAGTATATTTACTATAATGTAGTGTCTGATGTGGAGTCTAACCAGTATATTTACTATAATGTAGTGTCTGAGTGTATATTTACTATAATGTAGTGTCTGAGTCTAACCAGTATATTTACTATATGTGTAGTGTCTGTATATTTACTATATAATGTAGTGTCTGATGTGGAGTCTAACCAGTATATTTACTATAATGTAGTGTCTGATGTGGAGTCTAACCAGTATATTTACTATAATGTAGTTTCTGATGTGGAGTCTAACCAGTATATTTACTGTACTGTAGTGAACACACAGAAGACAGTCTAAAGCCAATATTCTCTTTCTGTTTGTATTGGTCTCTCAGTCTTCTACCACTGTGTAGCTGGAGGGTGATTACATGATGTAGAACCAACATGAATGTAGTATCAGGCTGTTTCAGTAACCTGGTGAGATGGTTGACTTCAGCGCAGTAGTCTGGAGAGTGTGTGTTGTAAATTATTTGATTGTGTGTGTGTGTGTGTGTGTGCGCCAGCGGGTACTAGCGCTGTCTTGGTGAGAATTGCAAGTGTGTGTATATTTGGGTCACACACACACACACACACACACATACGCATACACACACACATACGCACGCACGCACACACACACACATACGCACGCACGGACACAGTCTTTGCACCTGTATAAAGATGGCAAACACCCACAGCGTTCTCATTTTCAGCTCCACAGGTTGGTGGGCCGACACAGAGTCCTCAGCATGACATGTAATGACCAGGACCCATAGTAGTGCTGTAGTGACTAGGACCCATAGTAGTGCTGTAGTGACCAGGACCCATAGTAGTGCTGTAGTGACTAGGACCCATAGTAGTGCTGTAGTGACCAGGACCCATAGTAGTGCTGTAGTGACCAGGACCCATAGTAGTGCTGTAGTGACCAGGACCCATAGTAGTGCTGTAGTCACCAGGACCCATAGTAGTGCTGTAGTGACTAGGACCCATAGTAGTGCTGTAGTGACCAGGACCCATAGTAGTGCTGTAGTGACCAGGACCCATAGTAGTGCTGTAGTGACCAGGACCCATAGTAGTGCTGTAGTGACCAGGACCCCATAGTAGTGCTGTAGTGACCCCAGGACCCATAGTAGTGCTGTAGTGACCAGGACCCATAGTAGTGCTGTAGTGACCAGGACCCATAGTAGTGCTGTAGTGACCAGGACCCATAGTGCTGTAATGACCAGGACCCATAGTAGTGCTGTAATGACCAGGACCCATAGTAGTGCTGTAATGACCAGGACCCATAGTAGTGCTGTAGTGACCAGGACCCATAGTAGTGCTGTAATGACCAGGACCCATAGTAGTGCTGTAGTGACCAGGACCCATAGTAGTGCTGTAATGACCAGGACCCATAGTAGTGCTGTAGTGACTAGGACCCAGAGTAGTGCTGTAGTGACCAGGACCCATAGTAGTGCTGTAGTCACCAGGACCCATAGTAGTGCTGTAGTGACTAGGACCCATAGTAGTGCTGTAGTGACTAGGACCCATAGTAGTGCTGTAGTGACCAGGACCCATAGTAGTGCTGTAGTGACCAGGACCCATAGTAGTGCTGTAATGACCAGGACCCATAGTAGTGCTGTAATGACCAGGACCCATAGTAGTGCTGTAATGACTAGGACCCATAGTAGTGCTGTAGTGACCAGGACCCATAGTAGTGCTGTAATGACCAGGACCCATAGTAGTGCTGTAGTGACCAGGACCCATAGTAGTGCTGTAATGACCAGGACCCATAGTAGTGCTGTAGTGACCAGGACCCATAGTAGTGCTGTAATGACCAGGACCCATAGTAGTGCTGTAGTGACTAGGACCCAGAGTAGTGCTGTAGTGACCAGGACCCATAGTAGTGCTGTAGTCACCAGGACCCATAGTAGTGCTGTAGTGACTAGGACCCATAGTAGTGCTGTAGTGACTAGGACCCATAGTAGTGCTGTAGTGACCAGGACCCATAGTAGTGCTGTAGTGACCAGGACCCATAGTAGTGCTGTAGTGACCAGGACCCATAGTAGTGCTGTAGTGACTAGGACCCATAGTAGTGCTGTAGTGACCAGGACCCATAGTAGTGCTGTAGTGACCAGGACCCATAGTAGTGCTGTAGTGACCAGGACCCATAGTAGTGCTGTAGTGACTAGGACCCATAGTAGTGCTGTAGTGACTAGGACCCATAGTAGACCCATAGTAGTGCTGTAGTGACCAGGACCCATAGTAGTGCTGTAGTGACCAGGACCCATAGTAGTGCTGTAGTGACCAGGACCCATAGTAGTGCTGTAGTGACCAGGACCCATAGTAGTGCTGTAATGACCAGGACCCATAGTAGTGCTGTAATGACCAGGACCCATAGTAGTGCTGTAATGACTAGGACCCATAGTAGTGCTGTAATGACCAGGACCCATAGTAGTGCTGTAGTGACTAGGACCCATAGTAGTGCTGTAGTGACTAGGACCCATAGTAGTGCTGTAGTGACCAGGACCCATAGTAGTGCTGTAGTGACTAGGACCCATAGTAGTGCTGTAGTGACTAGGACCCATAGTAGTGCTGTAATGACCAGGACCCATAGTAGTGCTGTAGTGACCAGGACCCATAGTAGTGCTGTAGTGACCAGGACCCATAGTAGTGCTGTAGTGACCAGGACCCATAGTAGTGCTGTAGTGACCAGGACCCATAGTAGTGCTGTAGTGACCAGGACCCATAGTAGTGCTGTAGTGACCAGGACCCATAGTAGTGCTGTAGTGACCAGGACCCATAGTAGTGCTGTAGTGACCAGGACCCATAGTAGTGCTGTAGTGACCAGGACCCATAGTAGTGCTGTAGTGACCAGGACCCATAGTAGTGCTGTAGTGACCAGGACCCATAGTAGTGCTGTAGTGACCAGGACCCATAGTAGTGCTGTAATGACCAGGACCCATAGTAGTGCTGTAGTGACCAGGACCCATAGTAGTGCTGTAGTGACCAGGACCCATAGTAGTGCTGTAATGACCAGGACCCATAGTAGTGCTGTAGTGACCAGGACCCATAGTAGTGCTGTAGTGACCAGGACCCATAGTAGTGCTGTAATGACCAGGACCCATAGTACTGCTGTAGTGACCAGGACCCATAGTAGTGCTGTAGTGACCAGGACCCAT
Source organism: Oncorhynchus tshawytscha (assembly GCF_018296145.1). Lineage (NCBI taxonomy): Eukaryota > Metazoa > Chordata > Actinopteri > Salmoniformes > Salmonidae > Oncorhynchus > Oncorhynchus tshawytscha. The sequence continues at coordinate 5,777,681 of NC_056440.1, read as the reverse complement.
AGTAGTGCTGTAGTGACTAGGACCCATAGTAGTGCTGTAGTGACCAGGACCCATAGTAGTGCTGTAGTGACCAGGACCCATAGTAGTGCTGTAGTGACCAGGACCCATAGTAGTGCTGTAGTGACTAGGACCCATAGTAGTGCTGTAATGACCAGGACCCATAGTAGTGCTGTAGTGACCAGGACCCATAGTAGTGCTGTAGTGACCAGGACCCATAGTAGTGCTGTAGTGACCAGGACCCATAGTAGTGCTGTAGTGACCAGGACCCATAGTAGTGCTGTAGTGACCAGGACCCATAGTAGTGCTGTAGTGACCAGGACCCATAGTAGTGCTGTAATGACCAGGACCCATAGTAGTGCTGTAATGACCAGGACCCATAGTAGTGCTGTAATGACCAGGACCCATAGTAGTGCTGTAGTGACCAGGACCCATAGTAGTGCTGTAGTGACCAGGACCCATAGTAGTGCTGTAGTGACCAGGACCCATAGTAGTGCTGTAGTGACCAGGACCCATAGTAGTGCTGTAGTGACCAGGACCCATAGTAGTGCTGTAGTGACCAGGACCCATAGTAGTGCTGTAGTGACCAGGACCCATAGTAGTGCTGTAGTGACCAGGACCCATAGTAGTGCTGTAGTGACCAGGACCCATAGTAGTGCTGTAGTGACCAGGACCCATAGTAGTGCTGTAGTGACCAGGACCCATAGTAGTGCTGTAGTGACCAGGACCCACAGTAGTGCTGTAGTGACCAGGACCCATAGTAGTGCTGTAGTGACCAGGACCCATAGTAGTGCTGTAGTGACCAGGACCCATAGTAGTGCTGTAGTGACCAGGACCCATAGTAGTGCTGTAGTGACCAGGACCCATAGTAGTGCTGTAGTGACCAGGACCCATAGTAGTGCTGTAGTGACCAGGACCCATAGTAGTGCTGTAGTGACCAGGACCCATAGTAGTGCTGTAGTGACCAGGACCCATAGTAGTGCTGTAGTGACTAGGACCCATAGTAGTGCTGTAATGACCAGGACCCATAGTAGTGCTGTAGTGACCAGGACCCATAGTAGTGCTGTAGTGACCAGGACCCATAGTAGTGCTGTAGTGACCAGGACCCATAGTAGTGCTGTAGTGACCAGGACCCATAGTAGTGCTGTAGTGACCAGGACCCATAGTAGTGCTGTAGTGACCAGGACCCATAGTAGTGCTGTAATGACCAGGACCCATAGTAGTGCTGTAATGACCAGGACCCATAGTAGTGCTGTAATGACCAGGACCCATAGTAGTGCTGTAGTGACCAGGACCCATAGTAGTGCTGTAGTGACCAGGACCCATAGTAGTGCTGTAGTGACCAGGACCCATAGTAGTGCTGTAGTGACCAGGACCCATAGTAGTGCTGTAGTGACCAGGACCCATAGTAGTGCTGTAGTGACCAGGACCCATAGTAGTGCTGTAGTGACCAGGACCCATAGTAGTGCTGTAGTGACCAGGACCCATAGTAGTGCTGTAGTGACCAGGACCCATAGTAGTGCTGTAGTGACCAGGACCCATAGTAGTGCTGTAGTGACCAGGACCCATAGTAGTGCTGTAGTGACCAGGACCCATAGTAGTGCTGTAGTGACCAGGACCCATAGTAGTGCTGTAGTGACCAGGACCCATAGTAGTGCTGTAGTGACCAGGACCCATAGTAGTGCTGTAGTGACCAGGACCCATAGTAGTGCTGTAGTGACCAGGACCCATAGTAGTGCTGTAGTGACCAGGACCCATAGTAGTGCTGTAGTGACCAGGACCCATAGTAGTGCTGTAGTGACCAGGACCCATAGTAGTGCTGTAGTGACTAGGACCCATAGTAGTGCTGTAATGACCAGGACCCATAGTAGTGCTGTAGTGACCAGGACCCATAGTAGTGCTGTAGTGACCAGGACCCATAGTAGTGCTATAGTAGTGCACTATGTAGGGAATAAGCTGCTTTTTGGTACGCTCCCGTACTGTGTTGGAGCAGATATTCTAATGTCGGGTTTTTGACTGTATTTAACGAACACACACATTAGCTAATGAGATGGGATGGTTTCAGTGTGTGTGTGCATGTGTGCGGTGTGTGTGTCTCAGAACACAGCGACAGCATCTTATTGGTGTGATCATAACATCTAGCATCAGGTGTTTAAAGGCCTGTTAAAAGTTACTGAACTCCAAACTTCCCTCATAAAGTCTTCTCGATATAAATCACCTGAATATTCTGGAACACCTTCCTGGAATGAGGCAGATATTAGATTTTAACTGTGGTGCGATGTTGGTGGTCAGAATCTCTGTGTCTCTCTCTCTCTCTTTCTCTCTCTTTCTCTCTCTTTCTCTCTCTTTCTCTCTCTTTATTGGCATGACGTAACAATGTTCATATTGCCAAAGCTTACTTTGGATATTTACAATATGAAAATAATAAGAATCAAAATTGTCAACAGTAACAACAATAACCAAGGGTCAAAATAACCATACATTGAACAGTAACAATAAGCAGACAGTAGAGGACATGTGCAGGTTGATTGGTCTGTCAGACACTCTCCCTCATCTTATGGCAGGCAGCAATGTAGTGCTCTGCCAACCCACAGCTCTCTGCATCCTCCCCCAACAGGACGGGTGGCCTACTCTCATCAGAGAGGTCTTTGAAGAGAGAGGGGGAGAGAAAGAGAGAATGAAAGAGCGAGAGAGAGATAATGAAAGAGAGAGAAAGAAGAGAGAGTGGGAGACTGGCCCTAAATCGACAGTGGACTGTGGCAAACTATTTGACCATGGTTACTGATCAACACCTTAGAAAAACCTTGACAAAGTACAGGCTCAGTGAGCACAGCCTTGGCATTGAGAAGGGTAGACACAGGAAAACATGGCTCCCTGTAGAGGAAAGGCTGTGCAACCACTGCACCACAGCAGAACCTGAGACAGAGCTGCATTTCCTGACAAAACTTACAAAATATTTTCCCAAACTTGAAACCCCTTATTCAAGGTTTCAACTCTTCACTCTCCCCACTCTCTCTCTTCTCTCTTTCTCTCCCCATCTCCCCCCACTCTCTCTCTCTCTCTCTCTCTCTTCTCTCCCTCTATCTAGCTCTCTGTCTCTCTTTCATTCTTTCTTTCTCTTCTCCCTCTCCCTACCTCCCTCTCCATCTCTCTTTTATCTCTCTCTCTCTCTTTCTCTTTCTCTTTCTCTTTCTCTTTCTCTTTCTCTTTCTCTCTCTCTTTCTCTTTCTCTTTCTCTTTCTCTCTCTCTCTCTCTCTCTCTCTCTCTCTCTCTCTCTCTCTCTCTCGCTATCTCTCCCTCCCTCACTAGTGTAGTCTATTACTTAATATCTCTCTCAGGATGCCCATGTCCTAACAGCTGCATATACTGTGTGTGTGTGTGTGTGTGTGAGAGAGAGAGAGAGAGAGAGAGACATTTTGTTTTAGTACACTACACTGCAGCACCTGCTTTACTTTTCTCATCAAATTCAACGAGGTGTGTCTAAGGACTTTTTGAATCAGAAGACGTTACCGTTGATGAAACCACACCCACACACACACACACACACACACACACACACATACCCACACACACACACACAATCATGACATTGCTGAAAATATTATTTTGCATTTGAAAAACAAGTCCTATTTGGAGACACTCTTCCTTTGGGTGAAACATTGACACACCCATAGAATTCACAATCACAAACCATGAAATATTTAAACCGCTGCAGTGTGTGTGTGTGTGTGTGTGTGTGTGTGTGTGTGTGTGTGTGTGTGTGTGTGTGTGTGTGTGTGTGTGTGCAGTGTTTTCAACACGAATACACACAGTCTCTCTGAAACACCTAGCCAGTACCCAGTACCATGAATTGGGTTTTATAAAAGGCAAAAATGAAAAAGGTACAAATGAATCCCTATTAAATCTGTATTGGACAGGTTTCATGTGGGGGCGATTTGAAAAGACAGAGAGAGTATTGATAATTACACTCATTAGAGATAATTACACTCATTAGAGATAATTACACTCATTAGAGATATTTACACACATTAGAGATCGTTGATAATTACACTCATTAGAGATAATTACACTCATTAGAGATAATTACACACATTAGAGAGCATTGATAATTACACTCATTAGAGATAATTACACTCATTAGAGATAATTACACTCATTAGAGATAATTGCACTCTTTAGAGATCGTTGATAATTACACTCATTAGAGATAATTACACTCATTAGAGATAATTACACACAGAGAGCATTGATAATTACACTCATTAGAGATAATTACACTCATTAGAGATAATTGCACACATTAGAGAGCATTGATAATTACACTCATTAGATAATTACACTCATTAGAGATTGTTGATAATTACACATTAGAGATAATTACACTCATTAGAGATAATTACACTCAGAGATAATTACACTCATTAGAGATCGTTGATAATTACACATTAGAGATAATTACACTCATTAGAGATAATTACACTCAGAGATAATTACACACATTAGAGAGCATTGATAATTACACTCATTAGAGATAATTGCACACATTAGAGATATTTACACACATTAGAGAGCATTGATAATTACACTCATTAGAGATAATTACACTCATTAGAGATAATTACACTCATTAGAGATCATTACACTCATTAGAGATAATTACACTCATTAGAGATAATTACACTCATTAGAGATAATTGAGATAAATACACACATTAGAGAGTGGAGTATCTGCTTTGAAAAAGCACTCACGAGTACCAGTCATGGCAAGTGATGTTGGCTACTGGTAATGTTTCTTGATTTGGACATACATTTTTGCCAACAAATGGCTAACCTTTGTTTAATAAATCCCCTTAAGGTTCAACGTTGCGTGGAAATCAAATTAACATATATATATATATTTTTTAATCTGTCAGTTTAAGGTAGAGATCCGTTTTTTTTTGCACTGAATGTGTCTCAATCCACCACATCCACCGATGTCACACTTCTCAATCCATCTAACACGTCCACATCTGGGGTGAAAGGTGACAAAGCTACAGTGGTATTTGTCAGACCTTGAGACATCCCGAAAAAACGACTATGACCCATCTATGGAAAGATGAGACTCTCACAAACACGATGGTGTTCCCGTCTTGGTCTACAACTCCCACAAGCGTCTTGGGATTCGTCTGAAGCCGATCTGCCAACTTCTGGCTGGAGCGTCCTAACAGTTTGGGATACACACCAATATGATACCCCTCTGTGGAAAGGTGACACTCTCATGAACACCTACATGTAGGTTGTTGTGCTCTACGATGCCCACAGAACTCACAAGACTCGTCATAAGGTCCCCCGGTACCAGTTGAAAAATGGATGGAAGTGTATGGTGGCTGTTTAGTGACACAAATAAGGTATGAAATACATAAAAATCTGATCTTTCTTATACCTCTCAGATATACTGTAGGAGGGACACTTCAGAACAAATTTCCTTTTGATATTTTATTTGGACTATCTGTTGTTCCATGTAGTGAATCTGTTATTCAATGTGTTTGTATGGGCGAATAGCAGTAAGGCCCAAAAATAATTTTATAACCATTTTAAATACGAGTCATTTAGCAGACGCTCTTATTCAGAGCGGTTTACAGTTAGTGCAGCTAACTGAAATAACTAGATGGTACAACCCATATTTCTATTTATTGTTAATTTTTTAAAAACTTTTATTTAACTAGGCAAGTCAGTTAAGAATATTTTTTTATTTACAATGACGGCCTACCCCGGCCAAACCCTCCCCTACCCCGGCCAAACCCTCCCCTACCCCGGCCAAACCCTCCCCTAACCCGGCCAAACCCTCCCCTAACCCGGGCCAATTGTGCTCTGCCCTATGGGACTCCCGATCACGGCTGGTTGTGATACAGCCCGGGATCAAACCTGGGTCTGTAGTGACGCCTCTAACCCTGCGATGCTGTGCCTTAGACCGCGGGGCCACTCAGGATATCTGTCATAGTAAGTACATTTTTACTCAATGAAGTAGCTACCAGCAAAGTCAGTGCTAGTGGGGGGTCAACTGAGAGGTAGCAGAACGGAGTATTTTGGTTGGAGTGTAGGGTCTGGAGTGTAGGGTCTGGAGTGTAGGGTCTGGAGTGTAGGGTCTGGAGTGTAGGGTCTGGAGTGTAGGGGTTGAGAGTGTAGGGGTTGAGAGTGTAGGGCTTGGAGTGTAGGGGTTGAGAGTGTAGGGTCTGGAGTGTAGGGCTTGGAGTGTAGGGGTTGGAGTGTAGGGTTGAGAGTATAGGGGTAGGGGTTGGGGTGTAGGGGTTGGAGTGTAGGGGTTGAGAGTGTAGGGGGTTGGAGTGTAGGGGTTGGAGTGTAGGGGTTGAGAGTGTAGGGGTTGAGAGTGTAGGGGTTGAGAGTGTAGGGGTTGGAGTGTAGGGGTTGGAGTGTAGGGGTTGAGAGTGTAGGGGTTGAGAGTGTAGGGGTTGGGAGTGTAGGGGTTGGAGTGTAGGGGTTGGAGTGTAGGGATTGGAGTGTAGGGTCTGGAGTGTAGGGTCGGGAGTGTAGGGTCGGGAGTGTAGGATCGGGAGTGTAGGGTTTGGGGTGTAGGGGTTTGAGTGTAGGGGTTTGAGTGTAGGGGTTGGAGTGTAGGGGTCTGGGTGTAGGGGTCTGAGTGTAGGGGTCTGAGTGTAGGGGTCTGAGTGTAGGGGTCTGAGTGTAGGGGTCTGAGTGTAGGGGTCTGAGTGTAGGGGTCTGAGTGTAGGGGTCGGAGTGTAGGGGGTCGGAGTGTAGGGGTCGGAGTGTAGGGCTTGAGAGTGTAGGGGTTGGGGTGTAGGGGTTGGGGTGTAGGGGTTGGAGTGTAGGGGTTGGGAGTGTAGGGGTTGAGAGTGTAGGGGTTGGAGTGTAGGGGTTGAGAGTGTAGGGGTTGAGAGTGTAGGGGTTGAGAGTGTAGGGGTTGGAGTGTAGGGGTTGAGAGTGTAGGGGTTGGGAGTGTAGGGGTTGGAGTGTAGGGGTTGGAGTGTAGGGATTGGAGTGTAGGGTCTGGAGTGTAGGGTCGGGAGTGTAGGGTCGGGAGTGTAGGATCGGGAGTGTAGGGTTTGGAGTGTAGGGTTTGGGGTGTAGGGGTTGGAGTGTAGGGGTTGGAGTGTAGGGGTCTGAGTGTAGGGGTCTGAGTGTAGGGGTCTGAGTGTAGGGGTCGGAGTGTAGGGGTCGGAGTGTAGGGCTTGAGAGTGTAGGGGTTGGGGTGTAGGGGTTGGGGTGTAGGGGTTGGAGTGTAGGGGTTGGAGTGTAGGGGTTGAGAGTGTAGGGGTTGGGAGTGTAGGGGTTGAGAGTGTAGGGGTTGAGAGTGTAGGGGTTGAGTGTAGGGGTTGAGAGTGTAGGGGTTGGAGTGTAGGGGTTGGAGTGTAGGGTCGGGAGTGTAGGGTCGGGAGTGTAGGGTCGGGAGTGTAGGATCGGGAGTGTAGGGTTTGGGGTGTAGGGGTTGGGGTGTAGGGGTTGGAGTGTAGGGGTTGGAGTATAGGGTCTGGAGTGTAGGGGTTGGAGTGTAGGGGTTGGAGTGTAGGGGTTGGAGTGTAGGGGTTGGAGTGTAGGGTCTGGAGTGTAGGGTTTGGAGTGTAAGGGTTTGAGTGTAGGGTCTGGAGTGTAGGGTCTGGAGTGTAGGGGTTGAGAGTGTAGGGGTTGGAGTGTAGGGGTTGGAGTGTAGGGGTTGGAGTGTAAGGGTTTGAGTGTAGGGTCTGGAGTGTAGGGCTTGGAGTGTAGCCTGAAGGTAGGGAGGGGCAGTTCCTCTTGCTGCTCCCTTGCTAGCCACCCTTTGCCTTGATGACAACTTTGCACATTCTTGGCATTCTCTCAACCAGCTTCATGAGGTAGTCACCTGGAATGCATTTCAATTAACAGGTGTGCCTTGTTAAAAGTTAATGGAAACAGAATGCACCTGAGATAAATTTAGAGTCTCATAGCAAAGGGTCTGAATTCTCATGTAAATTCTTGTTGAGGTTACCCCTGTGTTGTGATGTGGGTTTTATATGGTGTGTATTCTCTTTTCTCTCCACTGGCTATCTGGCTATCTGGTAAACAGGCTACACTCTAGGCAGTCTCTTCTGCTGATGTGTGTGTGTCTGGTAGTGGTACTCTCTCTATTCTACTCTTTTCCTTTCGGCATGGTTAATACCTGCCTGGCGCCCCAACAAAATCTTTCTTTACCCCTCTCTAATAAATACCGCTACAAAGGTATTTATGATTCTTATTTGTAATACATTTACAAAAAAAAAAAAAAAAATGTCTAAAACCTGTTTTTGCTTTGTCATTATGGAGTATTGTGTGTGTAAATTGATGAGAAGACATGTTTAATCCATTTTAGAGTAAGGCTGTAACGTTTGAAAATGTGGGAAAAGTGAAGGGGTCTGAATACTTTCAGAAGGCTCTGTGTGCTGCTGTTACGCAATAATGTCAGAGGGGGGAGAAAAACCGGTGTTTGTTGTGTGCAGTAACTTTCTGTTGTTGTTGTAATATTTCAAACAGACATGGCAGTTTCACCTTTAAGGCTCTCCAGCTTTAAAGAACAATAGAACTGGGCAAAATGTTTCAGAGAAAAACGAATATGAGTGTTTTCAGCATCCGTGTAGCTACATTTTCTGAAACATTTCTCTACGGTGTCTCTCTGCTGCCATCGCTATAGAGACGGGGTGTGTCTCAAACGCCACCCTATCTCCTACATAGTGCACTACTTTGGACCGGAGCGCTTATGAGCCCTGGTCAAATATAGTGCACTATGTAGGGAATAGGCTGCCATTTTGGGACTCGTCCAAGGTCTGGTGTTGAATGGAAAAGTGTTCAGGAGAAGTAATCAGTTCCTTTGTAATCATTATAGTGGCTAATTGGGCCTGGTCCTTACCAGAGGAGGAGTTTTTACTGTGTTGGCTCAGAACCAGAAGGATAATAACAGCTTAGCCTTAGGTGTTTGAATAGCAGTTAATATAACAATGATTTACTTCATACTGTGAGCTCAAATGGTGAGAGAATGCTGTCTGTTCGTCTGTCTGTCTGTCTTTCTTCTTGTGAGCAAAATCAAGAGACGGATCCTGAGGATATGGAAATCTGAGTTGTTTTGTTTTCCCAACCTAATCTTTCCACAAACAATACTGTTCACTATGAGACTCTGCCTGTCTGTACAGAGCAGTCTGCTGTCACTATGAGACTCTGCCTGTCTGTACAGAGCAGTCTGCTGTCACTATGAGACTGCCTGTCTGTACAGAGCAGTCTGCTGTCACTATGAGACTCTGCTTGTCTGTACAGAGCAGTCTGCTGTCACTATGAGACTGCCTGTCTGTACAGAGCAGTCTGCTGTCACTATGAGACTCTGCCTGTCTGTGCAGAGCAGTCTGCTGTCACTATGAGACTGTCTGTCTGTCTGTCTGTCTGTCTGTCTGTCTGTCTGTCTGTCTGTCTGTCTGTCTGTCTGTCTGTCTGTCTGTCTGTCTGTCTGTCTGTCTGTCTGTCTGTCTGTCTGTCTGTCTGTCTGTCTGTCTGTCTGTCTGTCTGTCTGTCTGTCTGTCTGTCTGTCTGTCTGTCTGTCTGTCGACCCATTATCCAAGCGTTTCTACGTACAGTTGAAGTTGGAAGTTTACATACACTTAGGTTGGAAACTTGTTTTTCAACTAAGTTGACTGTGCCTTTAAACAGCTTGGAAAATTCCAGAAAACGATGTCATGTCTTTAGAAGCTTGTGCCCTTCACAAAATAGATGGCATCATGAGGGAGGAAAATTATGTGGATATATTGAAGCAACATCTCAAGACATCAGTGTGGAAGTTAAAGTTTGGTCGCGAATGGGTCTTCCAAATGGACAATGACCCCAAGCAACCTTCCAAAGTTGTGCAAAATGGCTTTTAATGACAACAAAGTCAAGATATTGCAGTGGCCATCACAAAGCCCTGACTGCAATCCCATAGAACATTTGTGGGCAGAACTGAAAAAGCGTGTGCGAGCAAGGAGGCCTACAAACCTGACACAGTTACACCACCTCTGTCAGGAGGAATGGGCCAAAATTCACCCAACTTATTGTGGGAAGCTTGTGGAAGGCTTCCCGAAACGTTTGACCCATTTTTAAAGGCAATGCTACAAATACTAATTGAGTGTATGTAAACTTCACACACACACACTGATAGTAATTCTGTCCAGGGAGAGGGAGGGTAGCAGGTCATGTGGAACAAGATAAGAGGCGTGTCTCACAGTCTCTTCGCTGTGTGACATCACTCTGTATGATGGCATCTCATTTCCTAGTGAATAACGTGATACAATGATCACACGCTTTATAAACAGGAGATGTTGTTACTGTGAAGATCAGATTATTTTGGGGGGGGGGCTCCGTTAAATCTGGATCTTATGAACCGGTACGTATTGCGCAATGGAGATGTCAAGTTAATTTCCGGTTTGAGCCGACATGTGCAGCGTTTGACGTGAATGCAGGGAACATCGTCTTTACATTCCAATCACGCTGTAGTGCTGAACGTGTGTGTGTGTGTGTGTGTGTGTGTGTGTGTGCGAGCGAGCGCTTGTGTGTGAGAGTGGCTTCAGACACTGTCAGCACCCTAGACATCACAGAGAGAGACGATGACAGTTTCTGGAATATATCAGTGCTCGCTCTCTCGCTCTCTCTCTCTCTCTGTCTCTGTGTCTCTCTCTCTCTCTCTCTCTCTCTCTCTCTGTCTCTGTCTCTGTGTGTCTCTCTCTCTCTCTCTGTCTCTGTGTCTCTCTCTCTCTCTCTCTCTCTCTCTCTCTCTCTCTGTCTCTGTGTGTGTCTCTCTCTCTCTCTCTGTCTCTGTGTCTCTCTCTCTCTCTCTCTCTCTCTCTCTCTGTCTCTGTGTGTGTCTCTCTCTCTGTCTCTCTCTCTCTCTCTGTCTCTGTCTCTCTCTCTCTCTCTGTCCTTGTCACACAGAGTGTCTTGATAAAGCTGACATTCTATGCGAAGCAGTCTTTCATGTCACTCTTCGTCTGAGGAGTTTAGTGTGTATTTGTTGCCCAACTTGTTCATGTTTTACCTCAGAAACCCAGTGCCTGTTCCTGTGATTTGAATCAGAAGCAAGCAGGCAGACAGAGATGAATTCTGAGACTGAGTAAATATAGTTTGGCTTTTGTTGTGTTTTCCCTGTATTCCAATCGCACTCACATGAATAGGAATGAGACATGGATATTCAGGGTACGCTCAGCATGAAAGAGGAGATCCCCTCCAGTCTCACTCTGTGGGGGGTCCGCATGCTAATACCGGCCAGACAGACAATCAATCGCCTCTCTCTCTGTGTGTGTGTGTGTGTGTGTGTGTGTGTGTGTCTGCGTGTCTGTGTGTGTTCTCCCTCTCTCTGCTTCAATCCACAAAGGCAACCTCAGCAGTCTTGTCTGGCCCTCACATTCCACCAAGCAAAGCACACGTCAAAATCATTCCACGGAGGGTCGAGTGTCAGCCGGTTTTCGCTCCTCCCTTGTACTTAACTGATGAATTAAGGTCACTGATTTAGTAAGGAAATCCCTGGTTGTCTAGGTCTTAATTGAAAGGAAAAACCCCCAAAAACCAGCAGACACTAGGCCATTCATGGAATGAAGTTTAACAGACCTTGATACGAAGGAAGAAAAGCTTTTGCCTAATTCCATCTACATCACTTTTAATTGTGACTGTGAATACTAATTCACTCAGCCACACACCAGTCCAATCATCAGAGCAGCATCACTAATACTGACTGTCAACCCAGTTCGAAGGTCAGAATGGATGTCACTGGTAAGTGGGGACAAGTGAGATGTCTGTCCTGTCCCCACATGGCCAATGTTGAGTCACCACGGGGACTTCAATTTAAAGGGATTGTCCTGGGGTTGATCCACAATCATTTCAATTTAAAGGGATTGTCCTGGGGTTGATCCACAGTCACTTCATCTTAAAGGGATTGTCCTGGGGTGGATCCACATCTTTATATCCTCCATAACCTAGAGCTACATCTCTACTGGCACAGCCCATATCCTGATGACCCCCTAGGGACACTCCCAGAGCTGATCCTGCTACAGGGTTGATGGGTGGGTCACACAAGCTGGCACGCCCCACACCGGTAGACTCCACACCAGTAGGCCCCACACCAGTAGGCCCCACACCAGTAGGCCCCACACCGGTAGGCCCCACACCGGTAGGCCCCCACATCGGTAGGCCCCACACCGGTAGGCCCCACACCGGTAGGCCCCACACCGGTAGACCCCACACCGGTAGACCCCACACCGGTAGGCCCCACACCGGTAGACCCCACACCGGTAGGCCCCACACCGGTAGACCCCACACCGGTAGGCCCCACACCGGTAGGCCCCACACCGGTAGACCCCACACCGGTAGGCCCCACACCGGTAGGCCCCACACCGGTAGGCCCCACACCGGTAGACCCCACACCGGTAGACCCCACACCGGTAGGCCCCACACCGGTAGGCCCCACACCGGTAGGCCCCACACCGGTAGACCCCACACCGGTAGGCCCCACACCGGTAGGCATCACACCGGTAGGCCCCACAGCGGTAGGCATCACACCGGTAGGCCCCACACCGGTAGGCCCCACACCGGTACGCCCCCACACCGGTACGCCCCACACCGGTACGCCCCCACACCGGTACGCCCCACACCGGTACGCCCCACACCAGTAGACCCCACTTTCTCACATCCTCGGAGAGCAGGATGTGAACTTATATTCGCCGTCTTTTCCTTCCCGTTTTCTAAAGCAGAATGTTGCGTCTCTCTTATGGTCGCCTGCGTCATAAACGCAGGTAGACCTACGTCGTGATGTTCACGTCTTGTGTACACGTCAATAACTTGTGGACGATGTATAATTCCACCTTCATTACCATCTCTAAAATCCCACATTGTGGGAGAATAACCCAAAGCATTCTGACTGCCTGTTGTTGTGTGACCAAATGGCACCCTG